>NC_044389.1:79370409-79687031 GCF_006542625.1 Nomascus leucogenys | reverse complement strand
GGCACCAGAAGAATCTGCAAACAAACCTTTATTAGTTTTCTCTCATATATTTACCTTCCCACAGTTTGGTACCCTTGGAGACCTAAAACTGCTTTCTGTGTCCTGTCATTTTTCTACAAAGTTATTGTTCTTTTTGAAGATGCTATGTAAGCTGGAGTTCTAAGTCATCTCTTTGAGTTGCTCATTTCTGGGTACTCCCTTATGTTATGTGTGCAATACACATGTCAATAAACATGTTTGTTTTCCTCTCGTTAACTTGTCTATTGTTACAGGGTCCCCAGCTGAAAACTCAGATGGATAGAGGAAAAAAAATTTTTCCCTTACACCTGTAATATAGTAGACTAATTTTTTAAAGATGTAAACTACTTTTGCAAAAATCACTTAATGGCTTAGAATAAAATGCATTTAGAGTAAAATCAAATATTCTACTTCAACTTGTAAGGCCTTGCATGATTTGTTCCCCGCTCAGCTCTTCCAGCTACCATTCTCAATCTCAAAATGAAAACTGGATATCTTAAGAAATATCCTAAGAAAACACAGCTAGAAAAATGAATACTAATGACTTTTTAATGTTTTTCACCCTGATACGTAATCCATAATTTGATCCCTCCCTAAATTTATTTTTGTTTCAACTCGGCTTTAATATGTATCATTAAGAGTAGCACTGTAATAATTTAGATCATCAATTGAACACAATTATGAAATATCTGAGACAGCCAATATGTTCCCATTGTTGATAAGCCCACTTATTGAGACTTAAAGAGTTATCTCTATGATTCCCCAAATGTGGCTACTAAATTTATTATAAATATCAAAGGAGAATACAGACCACATCTGGAAGATGTGCTTCATTCCTTCAGACAATATTCAGTTTAATTATTTTTAGCTCAAAGTATTTTTCTACTCAAAGCATACTGAAAAAATTGCCAGGAACTTAAACACTTAATAGATAATAGACTTAACATTTTAATACATCCCTTTAAACTCATGAAATAAGTAAATAACAATGGCAGCATCCTTAAGTAGGTAGATTATTGAAATGCATCATTGAAGTGCTATCTAATTGAACAGTTACTGAATTCCTTTTATTGTTTTTGTGTGGTCATTCTTCTTATATCACTTGGCCCTTCCAACCTTCAATAATATTACCTTCCCAATGAAGGTAATAATATTATCTTGGCCATTTCCTAACATTTGTGTAGCTTTCCATTAGCATGTATTAGAGCAGTGTTGTCTGAACTTATCTAATCATAGAAATTACTTAAAGAACATATTAACAATTCCAATTCCAGGTTCCTTTTCTGGAAATGCTTTCTAGAAGACACTGTCAGTCCACAATCTGTACCACTCTGCACTCATTTTCTAGCCTATGTCTACTGCTTCCCACTATAAACAAGTGCAACTCTCCACCTGGGGGTTCTATTTTGGCCATGCATGTCAGACCAGAAGTGCCGGGGGCATTACTGCTCTTGAGAACAGCCCTCAACCAGTGACTAATCAGTGTTGGAGTCTCCTCATCCATTGGGCGGGATAAATATGAGATATATTTTACATGGTTCCAGAATTACCCAACAGTATTCCAGCTCAGCTATCCACAGGGGTAACCTGCTCAGTAATACACAACTTGCTGCCTTATTGCCTCTCCTTCCCTGTTTCATGTCTCTGCTCCCTGGCCATTCCTAGGCTCACCTTGCAAATGTGTCACTCCCTGACCATTCCAGACCTTCCTAGGATCACCTTGCAAATATACTACTTGCACTCAAATAATTTTCTCAGAAGGTTTTTGTGGGGAACCTGAACCTGATTTCAGAGAGTCTGACTAGATAGGTTTAGAGTAGAACAAGGTATCAGCTTATAACAAGCATCCCATATGATTCTTGTGATAAGATAAGAGTGGTATCTACTACAAAATAAAAACCTATATTTTCAATAGCTTTAAGCTTGATTCTCTCCAAAACTTCTGTGTGGTGGACAACTTAGCTATCAACTGTTCTCCTACATATTTTCTTTGTTCTCTTCCCGTATAATCTTCTAAAAATATTCTATATCTTTGCGTTCCAATCCCCTTTTATTTTAGACATTTCTGCCTCTTTGTGATTTCTGCTTATTGTCATGTCAATCTATAAGTTAACATACATTTAAAAATTTTAAACTTACATGTTTCTGATACACTTAAAATTGTTTTGTCATATGAAAATCTCAGTCTTACATAACGTGTAATACCTTGCTAAGGAATCAGTATTGATGGAGTTGTGTTCTCACAATTTCAATGAATTCTATGTTTTTTATATGATAGCTCAGATTGTTACATTGAATAAATTTTGTGATTGTACAAAGTGAATAGTGGTAGGGAGACGAAGAGACTTTTATCCAAAATGAGCATATAAAAGCTTCCTTTTTAAAAAACATCTCCCCACTAGTGACTGCTGTGATGTATTTTCCAGATACCTCTTTAGGACTGAAAGATATATTTTCTCAGCTACTGGGGGTAGTGCTGACTTACAGCACTTATCCATAAGACCTCTCCAGAAATTGCCCTCAGGTAAAGAGAACTGTCTCAACCCAGGCCATGTTCCTTTCTCATGGGCAGACTACATTAAATGTCTGATCGATAAATGGGTAGAAAGGTCTGGCCTCCTTCCCACAAGCTGGTCGAATATAAAGGATTATTCCAGTTTCAGAGCTCCCCAAGAGATTAGCTAAATCTGTGTAGACTGCATAACAACATAACATCTCCCTTGCTCAATTCTCCCTCCTTCCTTTTCTTGCACCTGGTGTTGATTCCGAGACCACTCCCCAATACATATTCTGCATGTTGCTCTCCATCTCAGAATCTTCTTCCAGAAGAATCTAACTTGCAGCATTTGGTTCTATGAGTAGTTGTAAGAATGTAGTTAGAAAACAGATGCTGAGATGAGATTCTGGAGCTGATCAATCTCTGGCTCTCTAGCATGAAGGACTTCCATCACTGGTGATCAGTGGAGCACACATAGCTGCTGGCAGAAGGTGGCAAATGCAATCCTTAAAATGATCACTAGCGGTGATCTAGAATGATATGACTGTGGAAGGGATTGTATTAATGGTGCCAATGTTTCAGGTATTTAAGAACAATGAAGAAATATTAATTATAAAAATAATGGAATTGTATGTCTATTGCTAGGTACAGTTGATGCCTTGGAAAAAGATAACAAAAGACTGGGAGGATTAACTGGAAATTAAAACCAATTGTGAAAGCTAAGGGCCCTCCTGCTAGAATATAAAGAGGATCTCACTTCCTCAACCTTGAGAACAGAAATCTGCAGACCAAGTCTAGGACTTAATCATAACCATAGCAGAGCTCCACAAAATGCCTAGTCAAGGATACTATACAAAGATCAGGGCCCAGAGTCATGCAATGGCACATCCATGTTGAGGCACTCAAATAATGAATTATCAAATGTGCCTAATGCCTCTGAGCCTGGCAAAGTGGCTCACTCCTTCTTATTAAGGGTTAGTGTTTCCCTCGGTTTGAAGAAGATGCAGTAGCTTCTACCTGCAAGAAAACATGACATACACACCCTCACCCCCACCTCTGAATCTTCCCTACCTCCATTCCTGGACACTAAGGTGATAATTAGGGCTAAGTCCTAATATAATCTGGCTAGGGAAGTGCTGTGCCTTTTAGTGGAGAAAAATAACTACACTTCCAAGAAGTGTGGAAGCTATGCAAGATATACCAGTAGGAACTGGGAGGATACTGACAGAATTAGGTTTTGAGGATGCTATCTCAATGGAAGAGAAGAACATAAAGTTGGACAAGTTATTAAAATGAGCTCACTGCCATGGGACATAGGACTTAACATCCTAACACAGATCTCAGGAACACACTTCTAGAATGTGCCTTAGAAAGTGAAAAAAAAAAAAGCAAGGGACAGCACAAAATGAAATAGAGATACCCAAATACTCATAGCAGGCAGAAAAGGAGAGACTTAAAGCCTCAACCAAGAGTGCGTGTCAGAATAATTATACTATGTAAGGTCTGAAAGACCACCACAGATTCTGCTCCTTAGGAGAATCCAGTATTCATTACTTAATGAAGCAATAAAGAATGTATTGGCAATAAGAGAACCATATCACAAAGAAGCTCAGTCATGCCTGTCTCTGTCAGGCCAAGCTGTTGGTAGAATATGCCATTATAGAACAGTGTTCCCTGAGAGCAATGGGAATGATAGAATTCCCAAATAATACAAGGCAGGTGGGGAGGAAGAAACAACAGAATCCAGGTGGATGTAATTATTGTAATTAGTGGCAAGGTAATGGTCGGGGAAAGGAAAGGGTGGCTTGACACATGGAGAGTTATGGAGACAGTTAATGGAGCATGGCTCCTTTAGGAGAAAGACAGGTGGTAGCCAATAAAGGTATGGTAGACAATAAGGGTATGGCTCAATATAAATAACCAAAAGCAATCAAGGATGATGATCAGAAGGTTGAGCGCAATTGTCCCAATAAAATTTCATGATGTCTTGCCCAGTGTTCAGAACAGGAATCCATTGCCTGGTCATGCCACATACCACACCATCTAGAAGGTTTCAGCCTGATATAGTAATGGACTAATCTGTTGAAGGCACAGCTAAAGTGCCAGCTTGTAGACAACACTTTGAGAGCATAGGATGCTATCCTTCAGGATTCGGTGTAGACAGAAGGTGCTGTATATCCAATAGGTAGATGATATGAATCCAAGAACCAAAGAGTAGAGGTAAAAGTGACTCTAACTCCCATTACTTCCAGTAACTCCTTTGGGAAATTAACGTTTCCCATTCCATCAACTCTGGGCTTCATGAGGTTAAAGGTTCTAATTTGCAAAGACAGAATGCCTCCATCTCAGCACAAACCAAACATCTCACTGAACTGTAAGTTATGATTGTTGCCTGATATTGGGCTCCCTGTGCCGAGGGACCACCCTGGCAAGGGCAATTTACTCTGATAACCAGCCTGATTATACAAGAAAAACAGGAAGGAAAGTGTTTGGCACCAGGTGATTCACTTTGGTACCCATTGCTAGTCCCTTGCTCGCCATTGACAGTAGGTGGGCTAGTGCATAAAACGGCCTAAGAAGGCAGGCTCGCCTCCCATAGGAATCAGTATCATGGTCACATCACCTGGTAAGCCACCTAGACCAGCTGAAGTGCTAGCTGAGGATAGGAGGAAGACCATGAATATCAGTTGTGATCCCACAATCAGCTGTAGCAGTGGGGCTATAGTTTTTCTCACTAATCTTCCTCTTCTAAGATTTCCTAAGGAAAATGGGCACACCAGAATCCTGGAGAATCTGCTCCAAGAACTGATACCAAGAATTGGATCTGAGAGATAGAAGGAATGAATCGTAGTGGATGCTGCATTGTCTGTATCTCCTTAGGACTCAAAGACTTAGTCTTCCAGGTGCCAGCTGATTACCTCCAGCTGTCAGGCCTCCAGGAAACTGGGCTCAGCTAGAGAGAACTGGTTTATCCAAGATCACACTCCCTTCCTGGGGAAGTCTACATTCAATGGACAGATAAGTATAAGACTGTAAGACGCAGTTCCCTTTCTGTAACTCTGAAGGGTCATCTAGCCTCAGTTTCCTCTACAATTAGTTGAGGCCTTTTGTTGAGACAGGCATGGAGCCCAACACATCTCCCTTTGCACCATCCTGCTTCTTTCTCTTTCCTGCCACAGATGTTGATCCTGAGAGCATTCCTCAATGCCAATGCATTTTTTGTGTGCTTATCTCCATCTCTGTCTCAGAGTCTCCTTTCTGGGGAATTCAACACTCTCAAGTTCTCTCTCCTTCTCAACTAATCTCTCTCAGATAGGATTAATTTGTTTCCTGTGTTAAAAATAAGCCAGACTAATCTCTTAAGTCACAACCTTTGCTCAGGATGGCTGGTTTCAATGCTTTCTTTTTCTTTTGTGCCAATCCAAGCTATATCCCACTTACAAGGCACAAAGTATCAATTCACATTGAAATTTCCATGCTTGGATCATCTATCTACAAGGTTATTTGTAACCCTCCTTTCCACTTTACCTGAAAATACTTTGTTTTCATGTAAACGTGTTTTTCTTCTAAATAAGAGAATTATCCCTCAAAATTTGAGATTATGTTTTATGCTTTTCTTGAATTTTCTAATGAATCCTTTGTAAATCTAGGAAAGTCATAAAAGGGCAATACATTTTATTGATTTATTGATTATCTAAATGAATATCACACACACCTTTACTTCTCTGCCTCTTCTCCCATAGTTATGTTTGAGTATTAACTTGAGGTATAGCCTCCCTCTCTGCCATCCCATTTCTAGCATCAATTAATGAATCAATTGTGGCAGAAAAAAAGCTTCAGCTATTGCGATTTCTCCTACATTTTCACATTTTAATTAGTGTCTGAATGAATAAATGATTAACTATATTAAGTACCCCCAGACCTAGAATCTGTGGACTAAACCATGATTAATGGATTCTTGCGTACATGTATACACCCACATGAACCCACTTCACCCCTGCACCAATTCTCCAATATCCCCATGTCTCATCTGTGGCAATCTAGATAAAAAATCTGGTGTACTAGCCATGAGAATGAAAAATAGTTGGCAGACGAGGTTCATTCTGCTTCTGGTTTTAGCATTTCCATCCTCACATGACACTGACTATGCGCCTGTTTCCCATTCTACTCTACCTGGTAATCAAGGATGGTGGCCCTGCTCTGAATCTCAACCAGTACTAAGAGGCCTGCTGCTTTACTAATTCCTGCCAACTCTCCTACCCTACACTTAACTCTTTTTTGGCTTACCTCAGTCTCATGTCAGAAGGTCCTTCTCTGTACGGACAAATTGCCTGACACAGAATACTACTCTGCCTTATTTCAGAATTGATTTACTGCATAGTCTTCATTTATTGCTATGTCTCAGAATGCAGACTGGAATGCTTGGTCTTTAACACTGCCTATGCTTATGCTCCTTGGCGCAGGGCTTTAAATACAAACTTGTTCTCTTGCGCTCTTTCTTCCCAGTTATTTGTATGGGGTGAGGGAAACTTCTTCAAGAAATACTACTTCCTCAGTTCCATTTGGGATGCCATTACCTTCCCTTCCCTTCCCTTTCCTTCCCTCCCCTCCCCTCCCCTCCCCTCCCCTTCCTCCCTCCCCTTTCCTTCCCTCCCCTCCCCCTCCCCTCTCCTCCTCTCCCCTCCCTTCACTTTTCTTTCTTTCTTTCTTTCTTTCTTTCTTTCTTTCTTTCTTTCTTTCTTTCTTTCTTTCTTCTTTCTTTCTCTCTCTCTCTCTTTCTTTCCTTTCTTTCTTTGATGGAGTCTCGCTCTGTAGGCCAGGATGGAGTGCAGTGATGCAATCTCAGCTCACTGCAATCTCCACTTCCCTCATTCAAGTGATTCTCCTGCCTCAGACTCCCAAGTAGCTGGGATTACAGGTGCCTGCCACCACGCCTGGCTAATTTTTCTATTTTTAGTAGAGACGGGGCTTTGCCATGCTGGCCAGGTTGGTCTCAAACTCCTGACCTCAAGCAATCCACCCGCCTCAGCCTCCCAAAGTGCTGGGATTACAGGCGTGAGCCATGGTACCCAGCCCCATTACGTTGATTTCTAATGGGTCTTCAGCTTTCTAGGATGTTAATTTTGTACAGCTTCCATAACAAAATACCACAGGCTGGATGGCTTAAATGACAAACATTTATTTCCTCACAGTTCTGGAGGCTGGAAGCCCAAAGTCAAGGAGTCAGCAGCTTTGGTTTCTTCTGCGGCCTCTCTCCTCGGCTTGCAGATGGCTGCCTTTTTTTTTTTTTTTTTTTTTTTTAACTGTGTCCTGACATGGTCTTTCTTCTGTTTGTGTGCTTCCCTGGTGTCTCTTCTTGTGACTTCATCTCCTTTTCTTAAAAGGACACTCATCAATTTGGATTAGGGCCTGTCCTAATGGCTTCATTTTAACTTAACCCTTTAAAATCCCTATCTCCAAATACAGTCACATTCTGAGGTGCTGGGTATTAGAGCATCAACATAGGCATTTTAAGGGGGAAAAAATCAGCTCAGAACACCCAGTATGCACATTGCTCTGTGTTGCTGAAGTCTTAGCAGTTCTTACATTTAAGCAATCTCACTTAGCAATCTCTTATAAAGAAGCTTATAACTATTGAAAAACAAACTAAATAGCTGCCCACATGTTTTGACAGTATTTTTATGATTAATGCAGTTTAGTCTATGTAAATAAATTAGATTAATTTGCTAGCCTCCATTTTGATTAGTCAAATAAGCTGTTAATAACTCAAATGTACAAAATTTTTGCTTCCCTCGAATCCCACATTTTTCTGTACATTCTAAGGAAACAAACTGTATTACACTTAAATGAATACATACTCATTTCAAAATCAGCAAATTCCTAATGGTTAAATGTGTGGCTTTGACTTCCTTTAGAAATTTTTCCTCTTCAAAATATCTCCACTCATTCGTGGTGTACTCTCAAGGAAAATGTGAGTATGAGTTTTCTGTGTGAGTGAATAAAAATCGTTTGTTTATATAGTCAAAATATGTATAAAAGATTTATAAAAACATAATGAGAATTTGAGAGGCCATGGAGATCCTGAAAACTTGGAAATATTTTTCTAAGATATCATATATTTATATATCCTTTATAAGTTTATTGAACCTATGAATGAATTTTAATCCTACAGTATTCAGATACACAAACATTAAGATTATAAGAATATAGCATCACAGTGAGATCTGTAAAGATTGTCTCTTTGTCACAGTGCTAAGGGAAGTACCAGGATTTGTACTAATTTATTAATGCTCAGAGACTGACTATTCCTGATGGTAAATTATAGATGATAGATTTGTCAGGAAATTAAAATTCCCAGGAGTGAATACGAGAGGGCTATCTGAAGGATCTCTGTTATTGACATCAGAGAAGAGAAAACTTGCAATGATATATAATTTTAATTGGACTCTGTTCTGACAGGCTGACCACTTGCCAATGGTTATCCTGGGAAAAAAAATAACGTGAAGGGGTATAAAATTTGCTATACATCTTCCCAGATTGCTTAGAAAAGCTGCGACAGTTTTTAATTCGTTCCAAATACACTTTGTTCTGGACTTTCATCTGTAAAGTTACTTTGACAAAGAAGTAATAGACAGAGGGTCTGTTTGGCCAGTGTGAAATTGTCTAATGAGGAATCTGTACACTAGATTTCATATAAGTAATGGAAACAGTCCTTAGTCTGTGTACTATAATGGTATGTTTTCTTATTTCACTTTTTATTATGTGTTAACTTGAGAAAATACTTTAAAATAGCTCACTCAAAACTTCTTGTTTCACGACTGAAAATCAAGAATGGAATGCAGTTAAATTAAACACTGAACCTACCTTGATAACATCATTATTACTGGGGCCCAGAAAGCCCTAAACCGTGGTGAACTTAATTATTTATTTCTCTGACAGTTTCTGGAGAACAGAAGTGGCTCTCCAGGTTTCAGGTCCATTTGTTTTGGCCCTCAAGATGTTGGTTCTTGTAGGACTTAAAAAAAATTAGCCAACTATTTTCACATAGGGTCTATTTTCCTTGTAAAAGGAAATTGAAAGATTTGAGAATATTGTTTCCTCATTCCTGCATTACCTGTAAGACATCACCTCTGGGTTATCCTTAAAATGTTAAAGGTAAAATGAAATTTGCTTTTATTTTGCAACTGTAAACTCTTTTTTCTAACTCTAAGAAGAATTATCAAATGTTGAGTTAATTTAGTTCATTTTCCTGATATGGTTATAGATGAAAGAAAAGTAGGTGTTTATTACCCTTTGCTTTGAGGTCCTCAAAAAGATATTCTACCTGGGATCAAGCAAGAGTCCATCAATGTAAACTTGAAGTGATTATAATTATGGGTTTGATCATCATGTTATACCTTCTTCTTTTCACTTCAGTATGTTATTATTGAACACCTGTACTAAGGTCTAACTGTGTCATGGCTTTGAGAGATGCAGAAGAGATATGTGACAGTATTTTCAAATGAGGATATTAAAAACTCTTAGCAAAATAGCAAATGCACAAATGAAATGGTACTAAAATAATATGAGATCTTCTATATTTAGAAACCAAAACAAATTTTGTAGGTAATGTTATAACCTCAGGTACGGGAGATATTAATTCAAACCAGAGCAAGTGGTAAAGATTTCATTAAAGAGATAATTTATACATTGCCTTTGTTAGTCCTACAGTCTCAGAAAACAGGAAAGAATATTCAAAATAGTCAAAATATGAAAGCTCCATGACATAAATTCTACAAAAATATACACAAGGAGGCTAGTTTGTTATTAATACTTTGGGGTAGTAATATGAGAAAAGGATAAATTATGAAACTGGCACAATTGTCCTATAGAACTGATGTTTATGCTTTATTTTGAATAAACATAGAAATTGACTTTCCTAGTCTTAAAACATGAGAAAGTTACATTTGTCTTATTTGAATTCCTTTCTCAGAAGCCAACAATCAAAGAAATGAGACTTACCAGATCACCACATCTGGACAATGAGATTCCAGACACCTTACCTGTCATGATTGCCTAACCAACCACTCGTTTCCTGTTGACCAAGTCCTCTTCCTTACCCCTCTCTAATCTGTGTTTTCCCACACATAGTTACATTTCTTCCCTGCTATATAGACTCCTAATTTTAATTGGTTGAGGAGACGGATTTGAGACTGATTTCCCATCTCCTCAACTGAAGCACCTGAATGAAGCCTGCTTTCCTGGAAATATTCATTGTGTCAGTGACTGCCTTTCTGTGTGGCAAGCCACAGGACCTAGACCAAACCCCTGGTATTTTGATAACAAATAAACAGGGTATCAAAAGATTTGATGGAATTCAGTAGTTACTCCAGGCAAAGGAAAGTCTTATTTCCACAGTCACTTTTATTTCATTTTTGAAGATCTTTTGAGACGGGGTCTTACTCTGTTGCCCAGGCTGGACTGCAGTGGCATGATCTCAGCTCACTGTAGCCTTGGCTTCCTGGAGTCAAGTGATCCTCCCCTCTCAGACTCCCAAGTAGCTAGGACTACAGGTGCACACAGCCATGCCTGGCTAATTTTTATTTTATTTTGTTTTATGTAGAGACAGGGTTTCATCACGCTGCTCACGTTGGTCTCAAACTCCTGAATTCAAGCAATCTTCCTGCCTTGACCTCCCAAAGTACAAGGACTACAGGCATGAGACACTGTGCCCAGCCTATATTTTCAAATTTGGCATAACTCGCTTGTGTCAATAGTCATTGCATCATTGGAAAATTCATAATAAACTAAAGAAATTTGGTCAAAGCACCATGATATGGTTTGGCTCTGTGTCCCCACCCAAATCTCATCTCTAATCAAAATCCCCCTGTGTTGGGTGAGGGACCTGATGGGAGGTGATTGAATAATGGGGGCAGACTTCTCCCTTGCCATTCTTGTGATAGTGAGTAAGTTCTCACCAGATCTGGTTGTTTGAAAGTGTGTAGCACTTCCTCCTTCACACACTCTCTCTCTCCTGTCGCCATGTGAAGATATATGTGCTCCCCTCTGCCTTACACCATGATTGTAAGTTTCCTGAGGTCTCTCAGTCATGCTTCCTGTTAAGCATGAAAGCACTGAGTCAATTAAACCTCTTTTATTTATAAGTGTCCCAGTCTCAGGTAATTCTTTGCAGCAGTGTGAAAATGGACTAATACACACTAAAACCATCTTAAGCAGCAATGATATAATGAAAACTATGTGATGTGATATGCTATGATACAGAAGGTGCACTAATGTCTCAGTCATCTCTGACATCTAGAGTAGTGAAGAAGAACTATTCTAAATCTCTCATTCTTCTTCACTACTCTAGATGTCAGAGATGACTGACAAACCATTCAGGTTAGGTCACAAAACTCATGATGGACATATATGTGCCACTAACTGTGCACACACACTCATTCAAAGATGAAGAAGACATAGCCTTGCCTTCAAGGATTTTATAATTGTGTTGAAGAGACAAACATGCATGTTAACTTCTCTCTATGTAAAGAAAGAAATGTACTATTTACAGTGCAAGGATTAAGTACAAGAAGTGGAACAATGTGGGGATGCCACTCTCTCTGAGAGAGTTAATAATATGCTTCAATGGAAAAGGTAATTCCTAATTAGGATTTAAACTGAAGAATTAAATTTTACAAGGTCATTGAGACTAAAAGGGTATTCCAGGAAAGGTAAATAACATACATAAAGGCAGGGAGGCATGCAATATCTACAATGCTAGAGGAACCACAGGCATTTTGATATTATTGAAACTTGAAGAAAACAGGAGGGTAGTGTTGATGGTCAGCGACCAGATCATTAAGTAGTGACAGCTTTATTCTATAGGCTATGGAGAGCCACTGAAGTGTTTAAGCTAGGAAGAAACATGATCAGGTTTACATGTTAGAAAGATAATTCTGCTGATAGCAAAGAAAATAGATTAAATATAGTCTAGTCTAGAGGCAGGAGACTCAGGTGGCCATTGCAAGAATCCAAGTAAAAGATACTGAGGGCTTGAATCAAGGCACAACAATGATCATGGAGAGGAAATCATGCATCTGAGACCTATTTAGGAAATAAAATTTACAGGACTTAATTATAATGATGATGATGATGATAATCATAACAATAATTAAGGTTTTTGAAGAATTGCGATAGATCAGGCTCCGTACTGAATGCTTTCATTTTCACACTAAACCTACTAGGTAGGTACTTTTAATTATCCTAAAACTTGTTCATCTCTAATATCTCCTAGCTCAGTAATTGGGTCCACCTTTTGCCCAATAGCTTGGGTCAAATGCCATCACCTTTAATCTTTCTCTCCCACTTTACATCCAATTCATCAGCAAAGGACATGATTACTCCTTACTACTTTCATGACAGCAGCCCTTATCCAAGTCACTACCATCTCTCTTTAGGATTATTGGAAACTGCCTTCTGACTTGTTTCCCCATTCTTGCTTTGTTTTCCTACAACGTACTCGTCCTACAATAGTTAGAGTGAGGTTTGCCATACGTCAAAGATGCCAATTGATTCCATCACACTTAGACCCGAATTGGAAGTTTTTACGAAGACCACCAATGCCCTACCTGAATTGACAACTGGTTACTTTGCTAATTTATTGCCTGCAGTTTCCTCGACTTCCCTTATCCTCCTCTCAGTACACGTCTTTGCTCCTCCTTGAGCATGCACAGGCATGTTCCTGCTTCAGGGATCTTGTACTTCCTTCTGCCTGGAATTATCTTCACACGATTTCCTCCCACAGTTTCAAATGTTCAAATATCATCTCGGAAAATATACCTTTTTTTTAACCATTCGATCTAAAATAGCACTATTCTCCCTACTCTACCGTCACTATCCTCCAATCAACTTCCTCCTTCATTACAAGTATTGCTACCCAGTGTATCTATTATTTCTTCATTAACTGATGGTCTTCCCTGGTAATGTAACTCAGTATTATTTTTGGCTTGTTTCCTGTTATATACGTAGGGCTGAGGGCAGCAGTGTCCTGAGTTTTATGGGTATGTAATGCTTGCTGAATGAAGGTATGTATTAATGAATACATTAGTGAATCCTCTTTTTATAGCTGAAGAAACAAAACTGAGATAAGTAACTTTCCTAAGTTCATACAGCTATTAGATATCAAGAGCTGAGTTTCAAACCTGTGTGACATCCCTGTAGAACACGTATGTTTAACCACTGCAGTTACTTCACTGTATGTACCTAGTAACTCATAGTGGAAACTCTGGTTCACAAAGGAAAATATTAGAGGAAAGATATTAAATTCCCTCTCCTCCTTTTTACATGCTTTAATTAAAACTTTGCAATTAGATATGATTTCATAGGAAGAGCACATTCAATATGGCAAAAATAGAAGAGGGTCAAAGATGAAGCTAGTCATTGTGATGTATGGAAAAAATGATAACTTAAAGTCAAAACATTGCTTTCCTGTTCATCTGTATCACATAGTCATGTAGGTGGGCTTCATTCCTCCTATACATAAAATGTGTAAGGATAATTCCTACCTTATATATTGTGAGGATCAAATGAGTAATATAGGTAGTTTGTAAATATTATTAAAATGATGATTTTATCATTATAATGGGGGGATGATATTGTCTAGAGTATATAAAATGATTGTGGGTTAGAATGTATCACGTATTCTCTTTTTCTAATGTGCCGTATATCCTATTGCTGTGTACGTGTGTTATATGGCTAAGTACCACTTGCGTAGATGCTTTTGGCTCTTGCAGACTCAGTCACTGTCCCAACGTGCCACTTACACAGTGGGGAAATTTTGCTCCATACGTGCTAACTAGCTGTGTAATTGACCTTCTGTCTTACAATGCATAATTGCAGTCCTTGTATCAGGAGTTGCTAACAGTGAGATGGCAAAGAAGTTCAGAGACAAACTAACCCTTTTCACTTTTTTTCCTATTAAATTTATTGCAAATTGTTGTGGCTAGATAATTTAAGCAAGTTGAAAAAGAGCCTCTTACATGTGTAAAAGACAGAAAAAGCAAAGCAGTGTCTCTAGAACTGCTCAATGTTTACTCAATCAGAGGCATTTAAAAGACTTGTTTCATGAGAAGCAAAGGGAAAAGTTTAAAAGCTTAGCCGTAGCAATTACAGGGAACATGTTTTCTGTCTCTCCTCGTAGAAACTCCTGTCTCTTCTCATAGAAATGCATGCATCTCATCCTCAATGTCTGCCAGCCTTCTTGTCACACCAATTACTTTAAAACAATTGTTTCATTTGGAATAGATGCCACAGCCCAAGTGATTGTCCCTTGTCAGTGACACATTCAATTAAAACAACTCTGAATAGGAGTTCTGGAGGGCCTACTGTGCCTTGTCCAATCTTATCAGTCAACAAAGAACAACCTCAGAGACTTCAGCACTGACTGGTTCCACTGTCAGGTGGTTTGAACATGTTGCACCTTCCCAGGGTTTCTCAGAGTCTTTCGTCCCTGTGCCTTTTACAGCCAATGACAGGCGCCAACTCAGCAGTGTCTGGGTCCGCAATGCCAAGAAAGCTTATGGCAGTAAATAAGATGGCAGCTGTGACAGTCCTGACAGCTGGCTGGAGCTCAGGGTGGCAGGCTAAACCGGACTGTGAGCAGTTGGAGTAGCAGTGAGGTATGACCACCATTACTGGTAGGCAGATGTCAGTTTCCACACTGCTAGTTACAACATGATGTGACGGACACAGTCACATCATTACAGAGACAGACAGAACTTTAAACAAACCCTGAGAACTAGCAAGTTCTGTACCTTGAGGAAAATTTAAACATTCTTATTTAAATAAAAATTCCTTACCATTTCAGTACTTGTACAATTAGAGAAGAATCTTGCAAAGTAGTGATAGCAGAGAATTGGCTCTTCCACGTAAGAGCTAGAATCAATGATAATAAAACTGATCTCAAAAAAAAAAAAAAGTTTTGTGTGTTGGCCACTGTTTTAGAAGAGCTTCTGTGAGTCCACATTTATATATCTTAGGATTCCTTTGCTTAGAAATTGTAGGGGTTCCTATACCTTTTGACTATTCTCCCATAGTTTTCTACCATAGGCAAATTCCCTGCCCTTCTGTCTCTTCATTATCTTTTCTATTTTCCAAAGGACAACTGATGATAAAAATACCTTTTATCAGAGGAGATGAGAGGTTTAAAATATGCATTATGGAAAGTTAGGTAAAATAGAAAGAAGCTGTTATATTAAATCGTGTGTACCATTGTTTATAGGACAAATGAGTTTCTGTGGCCTCATGGAGTCTGTGTAAAACACAGACCTCTTGCTACTTTGTCCTAAAGTCAACCAAGGAGGGCAAGCAAGTTTCAGATCTGGAAGTTCATCATGGATCTAAAGTTGAAAGCAGTCACAATAGCTCTGGCAGCAGATAGTGACAGAGCTGAACTTAGTCACAGAGAAAAGTCAGCAGAATGACACTAGTACAAACTGATGCTGCTGCTTTCACATCCCAACCCTTAAGAAGATTTAAGGTCAGTTCACCTAAAATCAATTCTCTTAACGTCCTGTCCCCTGAAACACACATTAACCTGATAATCAGATTCCTAATAAAAATCTGTCATACATGTAGCATTTTATATATAATAAGATGCCACTCCAAGCATTTTTGAGATATGGTGTTTTGTGTTTTTCTTAAATGTATTTTTATAACACTTTAAACATTTAATCTTAATTGGGTGGAATACCTTGGAAACCCTCAAAAGTAGACAAAATGATCCCTGTGAAAAATGATAAAAATGCCTCTAAGCTAACACTACTTGAGCGCAGATGAAAAGTTGCATATTTGATAAATGAACATTTTAGATGAATGTGTCATTAGGCAAATTGATCATTATGCCAATTGATTTTAAGTACATTAATTTAGGCAATTTGACATTCTTACCTTAAAGGTGTCTTCCCGTTCTGAAATTCTATGATTCCTGACATGCACAACAAAGTCACTGCCCAAAACAGGGATTGTTAACAAGAGTGGCAGCTCTTGCTTGGTTCTATCTATAAACGAGGTCAATATTTCTGATGTAAAGCAATGTTTTTAACAATAACAAAATCATTGAGTAGTAACTATGGGCCAAGAATACACCTATATATTTTACATTTGTTTGTTCAGTAAATACTTACTGGATATCTATTGTCTGCCAAGTACTTTTCTGAATTAACTCAGGTGATTCTCACCCTGACCCTGTGGGTCATCCCCAAATATGGCAGCAGGTAGAGCTGGGAATTGAAGCAAGACCTGTTAAGTAATTGCCTAATTAAGTGATAGAGCTGAGAATTGAACCCAGACAGTTTGGGTCAGTGCTTTACTGCCTCAGCAGATAAGCTCTGCTGATAAGTCATTAACCATGCTGTTTGACGTGATTTTTCAAGTTGGTCAAAACACAAGGGCAGCTTTTGGGGATGTAAATGATACTCCTGTATGGTTAAAAAGAAAATGTAAGAGTTGCTCCTTCTCAGTGATGGTATTGCTGGAAAATCTGAAATCATTGCTGGAGAATGGTCCACACCTTCTCTGAATTTGTCTAATACTTTCCAAGTCCTAAATTGAGATGAAAGAGACAACCTATCAAAAGAAGGAAGTGACAAGCAAGAAATTCCAGAAAAATCTTATTAAAAGTGTGATAGTATGACATGCTAATAAGGTTCATATTCCTTCTGTCTCCTGTTTATGGAGTTTGAAACTGTTTCTTCACCTCTTTACCTTAATAATTCTGTAATATATGGGAGTTGAATATTTGCAGGATGTGACTCCAAGGGAGACTTCTTTGCTGGCACTGTGAGCAAGGTTTCACCAGCAGGAGCTGGTGACAAGGATCACTTCTGTGTCTTGTATGCTGTTGAACAGGTGAGCATACAGAATAATCAGAAATCTACTACATTGGCCGGGCATAGTGGTCCATGTCTGTATTCCCAGCACTTTGGGAGTCAGAGGATCACTTGAGCCCAGGAGTTTGAGACCATCTTAGTAACATAAGAAGATCTTGTCTCTACAAGAAATGCAAAAATGAGCCAAGCATGGTTGCATGCACCTGTAGTCCCAGCTACTTGGGAGGCTGAGGCAGGAGAATCACTTGACCTCAGGAGTTCTAGACTGCAGCAAACTGATTGTGCCACTGCACTGCAGCCTGGGTGACAGAGCAAGACCCCGTCTCAATAAATAAACAAACAGACAAACAACATTGATACAATATGATACAATATCCAGCATTTAGTGCTAAACAGCAGGCACAATTCTGAACAATAGAAACTATTTAGTCCCAATACTACTGCTGACAGTACCTCTAGTGTCCTTATTCAAATAAATAAACTTTTATTAGATGATAATAACAAATTTTAATACAGTAGGTCTTCACTTAGCATTGTCCATAGGTTCTTGGAACTGTGACTTTAAGTGAAACAGCAGAAAAGGAAACCAATTTTACCACAGGCTAATTGTTATAAATAAGAATTAAGTTCCTATGGCATATTTATGGTTACAAAAACATCACCAAACTAAATAAAGACCAAAACACTACTAACATTGAACATAGAAATAAATGTGACCTGTATATACATTTAAGAAAGATTAATAAAAACAAGTAAGGTGGTTATTTAAGTTCAAGGTGGTAAATGGACAGTGCCTATCCCAGCATCTCAGGACATCAGGTGGAAACTGACCCTTGACAGGATGCCATCGTCTTGCAGGGTGGGCGCGCATGCACACACACACACACACACACACACTCTCACTCACTTACTGGGACCATGTAGACATGTCCATTCACCCAACCCAGAGAAAACCTATGCAGACATGGGGAGAATGTACAGACTTCACAGGGTCAATGGCCCTGGCTGGGAATTGATTTCTTTTTTTCTCATCAACATTACAATAAAAGGACATTGAACAAAGTGACATTATTTGAAGATCTGCTATATATATAGTGCCTATGTAAATTTGTTGGTAAATTACTAATTGAAAATCTAGAAAACCACAAGACAAAAAGAAGAGAGAAAAGAAAGTCTCAGATTAGAATTATTTACAACTATAAAAGTAGTATTGTTTGGTTATTTGAGCTTAAATCTGTAAGATCAAGAAAAAGACAAGGAACACACTTTGGCATGGCTAAAGAAATATTTGCAAAAGGTAATACATAACTACAATGCAACTGACCCACTGGGAACAGTCTTTCCACAGAAGTGAAATGTCTTCCTGAACTCAGCTGGCGATAAGTTTATGCCCTGAAGCATGATTATAATGTTAACCTTGAAAGGTCCTAATGAAATGAGTTTGGGGGTCCCAGCCTATATATTTTTATATGCACTGGTGCATGCCTTGGAACATATCTTGATAGACTGTCAGCAGAATAGCACAGCATGTATCTGAGATTACAGAGTGACCTATAGTCTCCATACTGTAACTCCTATTTTTTCCCACATGATGCACATCTCAAAATTCAGCCCAGAAGGGAGAAATGGCTTCTTAATGACAGTCTGTACATTATTGATGGGGCAATAGGGAGGTAAAGAGATAACCGTAGGTGTCTTGTTTGCCAGTTGATTAACCAGAGTGAGTGCATTCCCTCGAGAAAACATGCTTTGCAGAAAACCAGTTATCCATTTAGTTTCTTACTAATAACAATACTAACAATTTGAGATTCACCACCTACACCTTCTTTCCTCAAAACCTTAGTGGAGTCTGAATCTAAAGTGAGGCTGTGAATTAAGACATAAAATTAAAAGTGGGATGCACACATACCACTTGGGTGAATAGAGTACTAGTAAGAACTTAGGTTGAGGTAAATGACAGAGTTCTATTACGTGTACTTCATAGTGATGACAGCAGGTCTCCTTGGTGATCTTTCTAAGTTTTAAGGCAAGAGAGCTTCATATAGCTGGAAGGGATAGAAGCCACTATGGCTGTTACATTTGTTTTAAATAAAATATTTAGAAATGAATAGTCACCGGAGACGTGTATAGGTTAACACCTTAGTATCTGAGGGATTGTCTGGTAAAGCTCTGATATGATGGTGCCACTCTTTCACAAAAACAGGGGAGATTAAGTTGTAGCTGTCTAATCTTCTTGTATCAACTTTGGAATCAGTTTGGTAACATCAGCTATTTATTCTGTCTCCTGAAGGAAAAGATGTTTAACTTCTCTGGAATCCACTACTTCTTGACATAAACCAGCTCAGGATGACCTTCTGTTATACTACACAGGAACTGAATGTTGGGCAAAATTCTGTAGCAAAACTTTTTCACAATTGAAAACTTCTTATGTCTCACTCCTTTGAATGTGTCAGGCTGATAAATAGCTTGCATTCCTTATACTTAACTTCTCTGAATGGAATTAGAGATTTTTTTCCCCTCAGGGGTCATTATGAATTTATAAACCTTTTTTCTTTTCTCTAATCTTCAGAGAAGAATCCACTTATACGGAGAAGGTTCCAAGGCAATTGTCATTTTGTGAAGTGAACCTAGTTAGTGCGTATTAAAACAGGAAAATTTTAATTTCTGATGAACTGTGGAACAAGGGCATATATGTTTGAAGATGACTAAGCACAAAACCTTTTATTCTCCCTCATTGAAAATCATCTTTCCTGGCTTACACAAAACTCAAACTGTGAGATTATTTAGATATTAGCAATGTCTTCAAAAAATTCCATTAGTTATCATGTATTGGTAGTGACATCTCCACACACCATTGCCGTCACCATTCTCATTACTCTTAACATCCTAAAAGAGTATTGAGTTAAAAATCCCCTGTGACTTCAGCATTTCTCCTCCCGGCTAATGCAAGAAACTCAGACAAGATTGAAATAAAAAAGGGAGATGAATTATTTAGCCTGCAAAAGAGAAGGCTAAGTAGGTTTGAGGATCATGAAGGAAATTTAATAATAGTCTTCATGTATGGAACAGATACAGTACAAAGATTGATGGCTAGGTATTCTCTACATTTACTGAGTTCGTAATAAGAGGAAATAAAATAGAAAGCACCTAAAGTAGAAACAAGAAAACATTTTCTGATGTTGAAGTTTGTTGGTTATGAATGTGTTCAGTTCATCATTCAATATTTATCAAGTATCTATATATGAGGTTGTAGTTGCTCAGGATGATATGGTTTATTTGGGGGTCTTTTTTTCATGTATTTGTATTTTGTTTGAAATTATTTAGCTGGTATTGTTTAGAGATAGAGAAGCAGATTATTGGCTTTATGAGTTTTGCAATTCTGTCAGAGACAAAGCAGAGAAAGTGAGATGCTGATGCAAATGTTCACACAGACATAAAATGGGTTTTCCCATCACTAATCTCTAGAAGCACAGGAAAGGTAAAAAAGATGGGTTCCCATCAATGGAATCACTGGGGCTTCCACATCTCTAGGTCCGTCTTTTAAGTATAGTCCAACAATGCTGACTAACATCCTTGAGTTCTATTAATGGTTTCCTCTTGCAGAGCTTTGGTGACCTTAGTACCATTCTAGTGGCTCTCTGCTGAATAAATGATGACCATTGACTCGGGCTAAGATATGCTCTCTCTAGTTTGCTACCAATGCCGCACTAACCAGCTTGTTAGTAACTTCAGTTTTGACTTGATGGATGTCATCTTTCTACTCCATGTAAGACATTTATTCCTCTGATCCCAAATCTATGTTCTCATTAAGGTCATAGATAGTCCTTTCCTTCTGAGAAAAATCATTACTTGTTAAGCTCTTGAATGGTGAGAAGTTGCTCTTTCAGTCAGGACAGATTCTCCTTTTTGCTGAATTTGAGAAAAATATGAGTTGCAAGGCTTTACATGGACATAAAACTGAACATCCTAACTGACAATTCAGCAGTATGAATAATTGACTTCAAGCAACTAAAATCCTATAATTGTGGGTGACTTCCTGCCTCCCAACTAACCTCTCCTCTTGTTGGCTATGCCCTTGGTTATCTCCATGGCCAGAGAATTGCAAGTCATCTTGGGGCTCAACTATTCATTCCAAAGCCATTTTTGCCATTTTCCACTTGCAAATTAGGTCACCTTGTAAATATAGCCCCTCATTGGCAGCCTTTCAACTATGCCTTTCCTTTCTTCTCCCATTTCATTTAGATAGGTAGAAGTACTGAATTTTAAAACCACTTGTTATAGTTACTAGGGCAAAGATGACTATCTTAACACTAATAGAACACTTAATTTTTCATATGACTCCTATAAATAACTTGCAGCCAA
The DNA here is from genome assembly GCF_006542625.1 of Nomascus leucogenys. NCBI lineage: Eukaryota > Metazoa > Chordata > Mammalia > Primates > Hylobatidae > Nomascus > Nomascus leucogenys. The sequence goes on along the minus strand of NC_044389.1, from coordinate 79,665,287 downwards.
GATATACTTAAATAGTATGGACTTAAATGAGGCCAGAGAGAAAAAAGATTAAAAATGTGTGGCTTTCTTAAGGTGACCCCAGTTCGTTGATACTGTTCTACTCTTATTGCAGGAAAATATCTGAGTTGATTTAGTGAGAAATAAAATTAAACATTAAAATATCTATGTAGGTATTAGACAATACTTTCATCCACTGTATCTTGTTACTATATAGGAAACTGGTGAACAATTTCAGGGGAAGGCTGGAGGAAGTGCTTTCCTCAGGAATCTGAGGTATAAGCAGGGTTTGCAGCTTGCCCAAGATCACACCGTGAGTGACAGAGAGATTTGTATTTAAATAGGTCTGAATCCAAAATCTATGTGTTTTCCTTCATATTAATTAACTTTTATAGTGAATATAAAATTATCTCACAAGTCCTGTAATGCTTCAATTCAAAATTGCAAATGTGATGATGGTTCCTGTAATCACTCCCTCTTCTTAGAGACTCTTTGTCTCTTCACTTGGCTTCCAGTTTCCCATTTCTCTGTGTTTGCCTCTTGCCTCACTAGCAAATCATTCTGTCTTCCAGACTTCTTGTTCTTGGAGGAGCCAGGCCTTAGTACTTTGACCTAGTTGTATTAAACATTTATTCTTTTGGGGATCACATGCGATCTTATGGTTTTAAATGCTATCTGTGTCTAACAGTACTAAGTTTATATATCTGCATTTTGGAACTTTACTCTGAACTCTAGACTTATACATTCAACTGCCTACTCAACATCTTCTGAGGGCTAATAGCCATCTCACATTCAACAAGCCCAAAACTGAACTGCTAACTCTGCCCCGCACAAACTTGCTCCATTTCAGTCTTCGTCATCTACTAATGGCAAGCCTATTCTTCAGTGGGTTACACCAAAGTCCTTAGAGTCATATTTACTCTTCCAATTTTCTATGCTTCACAGAAAAATTGATTTGGCTTTGCTTCCAAATACATCCAGAACTATGCCACACCGAAATATCCATACTGCTTCCACAACTATCACAGCACCACCATCCCTTGCTTGGATTGCCACTGTAGCTTCCCTGCATTCTTCCAGCTCCCACTCTTGCTTCCTATATTCTATTCCCAGGAGAGCAGCAAAAGTGATTTTGTTTCACTATGGATTATGGAATAGTTCTGCTCAAACTCTTCAAATCTTCGCAATATTTCTCAGAGTTACAGCTATAATCCTTACAAAGCCCTAGAAGAATCTACCAGATTTGGCTCTCTGTTATCTTGCTGCACACATTGTCTATTACCCTGTCTTCCTTTGCTCCAACTACCTATGCTGGAATTTCTACCTGTTCTTTACACCCCAGGCAGCTCCTGATTCAAAGCCTTTGCACTCACTCTTGCCTCTGCACAGAGACCTTTTTCACCAGAGGGATGCATGGCTTTCTCCTTCAGCTCTTTCCTCTTACATTAGTGAGGTTGACCTTGATCACATCTTCCCTTCCTACTCCTCCTTAGGCTGCACTATTTTGTCTCCCTCATGGCTTTTATCACTTTCTAAAGTGTGATGTAATTCAATTATTATGCTTATTTGTTTTACATTTCTTCTCTCCCCTCTAAAACGTATGCCCCACCAAGCAGGTTTTCTACTGCTTTGCTGTTGGATGAATTCCCACAGCTTAGAACAGTGCCTGGCACACAGTTGGAAGTCAATTAATATTTTGAGGAGGGAAGGAAGGAGGAAGGAAGGAAGGAAGGAAGGAAGGAAGGAAGGAAGGAAGGAAGGAAGGAAGGAAAGAAGGGAGGGAGGGAAGGGAAGGGAAGGGGAGGGGAGGGGAAGAAAAGAGTGGGAAAGAAAAAAGGAAGAAGAAAAAGGGTTTGTTTTGTTATGGGCTCTACCATATATCTCTATTACGTACGGTAATAACTTAGTTTCTGGATAATCTATGGAAATTACTCTTTGGAACAATAATTTGCAGTATTTATACTGAGAATATTTTTGAGGGAGCATTTCTTGAAGGAATTGGATGTTAATTTTAAAAAAAAGCTATTTCATCATATCTAAGAGGAGCCTAAGGAAACATAAGAACTAAATGTAATGAATCCTGGATAGGATTCTGGAACAAAACAAAAAAGTCAAGATAAAAACAAAAGAAATTCCAAGGTATAGACATTAGTTAATAATAATGTTTCAGTAGTGGTTCGTTAATTATAACAAATATATCAAACCACCATAAGATGTTAATAAGACAGAGTGAGTTTGAGAGTGTGAGGTATACAGGAGTTTTCTGTACTATTGCAGAAATTTTTACATAAATCTAAAATTATTCTGAAAGAAAACATTTATTAAAAATAAAGATGTTGGCTAAAAGGAATTGATTATAAGTTTTATTTAAAACTTTATTTCATCATTATTATTTAGTTTGTATGTGACATCAATACAACTATTCGAAAAGTTTTCCAATATAATTTTTAAAGGATTATGAAAATAATTTGATTTTACATGTATTGATAAGTATTTTATGAGGCCAAATTAGTATAGCATCACAGCAACTACCAGCAATCAGGAGCATCAGAAATCCTTGATCATTTCCAACCCCCTTCCAAAATAAGAATAGTTTAACATTATTCCTGACCATCTGAGGAAATTTTAAGAATTGTTCTTTTCCTTTTTTTAAGGGACTAGAAAAAAAACATACTCAGATTTAGCCCCTATTTAGGTGAGTTAAACTATTAAAAAATAGACAAATATATTAACATATTAGAAAATATACACTTAGTAATCTAAGGAAAACTTTGAAACTAAGACCAGAATAAAAACCAATACAATAAGAGTGAAGACACAAGAGGTTAGTTTAATATCATTGATGAGTATAAAATATACTGGAATATAGTCAGCTGTGTGTGCATGTGTGTGCATGCACACATGCGAATGTACTTGATTTTGATCACAGAAGATAATATATTTTGCACAAACTTGGAAGAAAAGCAAACAATACTAGAGTTATCATCAAAGTTAAAGTGTGTATGCAACAGAAAAGGCAGTCTATGGCAGCAAACTATTGCATATATTATAAGGACATGGAGGTATAAGGTGATATATTGCAAGCGTAATTTGCATAATATTATATAGCCCTTTGAGACTAAAGGATTGTTCTTATAGACCATATTGAGAGAGAGACAGAGAGAGAGAGGATAGAGGTACCACCTTGAGATGTGGTACAGATCACCTTGGGAGAAGTTCAAGATAGAATTTAAAAAGGCTAAAGAAAACAGTGCTTTTTGATTTTGCATTAATATGTAAATTCAAACATTCTTTTTGAAAATTTATTAAATGCTGCAGAGGGGTTGCTCTCCTTGCTGATTCTGATCAGAACATGCTAGTTAATAAATTATGTAACTGTATATTCACATTGACCCATCTGTTCTAGTAATCCCTTGTTGCAGCTTGAAGGAAGCCCCAACATCACCCCCATCTTTTACCTATTTGGAAAATTAGGGTGGTCTAAGCAGCCTGTTCTGACACTTACTTGCACCACGTGACCTCCCTATCTTGACCTCCAGGAAGCAGTAGTAGAACTGGAAGACATGAAAGTCTGTCATAGTGTGTGTGTGCACTGGTCCTAAGAGGATAAGACAGAGGCTGAGGGTGTACAGGAACTGAAGGACTTTTTTCAACTCTGCGTGGCTAATTCTTTCCTTTTGGATATATTTGCTGGCTGGGGATTGGGGGAGGGATGGCGGAAAGTTTAATTCACAGGCAAGTTGCACACACAGTAACATCAACCTACTGGATTACTTTGGTGAATGAGATGGGTGACTTATTTTTCACTCTCAGTAACTGCCCTGCTGAGAATGAACATTGACCGAGAATTGTGGATCTTAAGTTTTGTGGTTTCTAGCTCAGGACTTCAATATTGGGTGATCTTACTTTTAGATGCATTTTCACCCCGCTGAGCTCCAGATTTATCATTCAGATTAGGTTATTTTAATTTAGGCAGAATACTTTATCCAATCCTGTTTGTGTCTGAATAGGTTTTTGTTGCTGTTTTTGCCAAAACAGTCTGTTATCACTGGTACATATACATTATATTTTCTCTTTGTCTTTCACTTTTAAATAAGTGCAGGATTGATGCACTGAAAGGGAACTGGCCAACAGCATAGATCAACTTCAGCCAGATAGGCTGAAGTTTTGGATAGTTGTAGATGTTAAGTAATGCTTTTACAAACCCTTATTGTGCATCAAAGTGGAAGTCCTCAGTTTTCCTTGATCAATACATCTTTACTAAGTGTAATAACATCCCTTAAATGTTACCTATCCAGGTAATTCAGTAGTTTCTCAAGCCAAGCAACTCCCATAAGACTGCTTTCTGATGGATCTGAAAGACATTACTAGAAGACTTACTGGAATAATGCTGTTATGTTTCAAGAATTTGTGAACAAACTTGGGAGCTAAATTAACAAATGAGCTGATGCTTCTTGTGACTGCAGCTCATAAGACCTACTTGTTAGAACCAGAACAACCATAATGTCCTCAGTTTGGGACATGTTTAACCTCCTGGAGAGCCTTTACCACTCCCCGGGGGCCTCTATTAGGCCTAAATATTTCCATAACTGTGGGAGCTCACCCTTAGATAGAAAGGATTCGAGATCCTCACCAGGCTATTTGTCTTTTATTGACTACTTTGGAGTTTACTGATATATGTACCTTTAAGAGTATGACCCAGAATGAACACACCACTCCATTTGTCTGTATTCAGACTGAAAGCAATGAAATTATTACTTCCCTTTACTGAGATGATTTTCACTTTCTCTGACACCCCAGACCCACCCTGTACACCTCGAAGTGATTTAATCAACTGCTTATTGTAACTTTTCTCTATTCAAGAAGTTTCCTTTAAATGTTTTTTCTATGTAGCTAACTCATTGTCTGTTCAATTCCAGTCACCATTCTAAAGCTCCTGAAATTTGTCATTTATTTTTGTCATCTTCTGTAATTCCTCCATTAAAACACCAACACTGCAGACTAAGATATCCCCCACTGCCCAGCAACGTTTCCAGCATCTAATATACACTAAACAAATATCTCTATTGTGAATAAATGAGAAATATATGGATAATACTATTCCTCAGATTAATACGTGAGAAAGAATAATATACTATTATAGTCAAATTATTCTAAGATTTATTGAAAAATTGATAATGCCTGACATCAAAGGTATAAACACTGATTTATTCTCTTTGTTTCTCCTCATTATAATTTATGATAACACATAACAGAACATAAAAATGGGTTATGCATGATGGTTGTCACTTTTTCTTTCTGTGTGCATGATTGATTTTTTAAAAATAAGGGAATATTACCAAAGGCTGTATGTGTGCATATTTTTTCTTCTACTGTGTTTCTGAAAAAATGTCATTGAGATATTTTGTCTTCATTAATTTTTATAGATACTGTTTGTTTTATTAATTTTTATGTTAAAAAATTGAAGCTACCTGTGATAGAATTTTGGAGTCTGGCCAATAAGTTAGAATCCAGTAATTAGTAAAAAGCTAGAGAATCCAGTAGATTTCAGACCACAGATTTGGTCAAGTCCTCTATCTCCAATCTTCTTGATGGATTAAGATTTAAAAGCACCCTCTTCAAACCACAATGTCTATGTTCTATTTTGAAACTATGAAACTGCCCGCATTCATTTTTAGGATATATTCTTAGACCATATTCAGCGCTCTCTCTTCCTTCTGCTCTTTGTCAACACCTGTATTTTATTTGTGAACAATCCTGTCTCTACTTAAAGGGAGAAAAAATATTTCTTTTCCCAACCAATAACTAACATAGCATTTTCTGTGAAACAGATACTAAATTAATATAATTAAATAAATTACACAAATTTGTAAAATCAGTAAAGTTAACATTGTACTATTTCTACTAAATTTATGCTTCTTCAACATGCTGCCAAGTGGCCAAGTCTATTCTTCATTGATTTCTTGTCAATCATTAAATATATATTTTACTGTTTCACTTTACCCCATTGTTCAGAATTCTCCATTTCAGCCGTAATTTATTACTTGCTCTATGCTATTTAGGTCTGCTTGCCAGTTCTCAACGACCACAATATCATTTTACAGATATAATTCGCAGTAGATAGAAAGATTAATACAGCTTCTTATCATTTGATCACTTTATATTGTCATGTTTTTGGATTAATGGTATATTGTATCTTATTTCACTAAGCTAAAATGAGAGTCTAATAAAAATTATGGTGTCTAGAAAGTATGACTGTAGTATTTAAAATAACCAAGATAATACATATCTAGGAGTCACATTTTCCCTTAATTGATCACTATAGAAACATTCTAAGTGAAGCTGTTGTTGAAGTGAAGTTTCTGTCAAAGAGCCTGATTTAATATGATATTACATGAATTACGGCCAGATAAAAGTTGAAACTGGCTTTTCCAGAATCTTCTTGTCTTTTCTTTCTTCTACTGCAAAAAGGTATACAAGTATTTAATTGTATTTTTCAATTTCACATGAGCTTTATTTATTTGTAACTAGATAATTTGATAGAGATACCTGTAGGAATCACATTTTTCAATCTTGAGCAAATTCATTTGCTGAAATACAATATAAATATCAAATTGAGCAAAATTCAGTTGATATATTCTTCTTATATCCAGAAGCTCAATAGGTATGAAGCCCATAAAAGAAAAACTATAGCTCTATTGAGAGGAAACATATTAGATTAAATGATTGTAAAAAAGTGAGAACATTTAAGCAAGTAAAAGATGGTGTGGAAAACATTTAGCATGGATTAATAGAAGAAAGATGGGGCTGGGCACGGTGGCTCATGCCTGTAATCCCAGCACTTTGGGAGGCCGAGGCGGGCAGATCACAAGGTCAGGAGATTGAGACCATCCTGGCCAACACGGTGAAAACCCGTCTCTACTAAAAATACAAAAAAAAAAAAAATTAGCCAGGTGTGGTGGTGGGTGCCTGTAGCCCCAGCTACTTGGGAGGCTGAGGCGGGAGAATGACGTGAACCCAGGAGGCGGAGCTTGCAGTGAGCCCAGATCACACCACTGCACTCCAGCCTGGGCGACAGAGCGAGACTCCGTCTCTAGAAAAAAAAAAAGAAGAAGAAGAAAGATGAGTATCAGGCTTAACAAACGAATGAAACTTCACCAGGCAACAGAATCAATGAGTTTCTGACAAAGGTAAAGCAATGAGCATAATTTGTTTACAGATTTAAAAACCTCTTTAGTTTTACCGCATCACAGACAAGAACACAGTTAGCAAGTTATTTTTAGAGAAGTTATATCTATATATCTATATCTATATATATATTTTAATTTTTTGTGACGGAATCTCACTTTGTCTCCCAGGCTGGAGTGTAGTGGCACAATCTCCGCTCAGGGCAATGTCCGCCTCCCAGGTTCAAGCAATTCTCCTGTCTCAGCCTCTGGAGTAGCTGGGACTACAGTCGCATGCCACCTTGCCCAGCTAACTTTTGTACTTTTAGTAGAGATGGGGTTTCTCCATGTTGGCCAGGCTGGTCTTGAACTCCTGACCTCAAGTGATCTGCCTACCTCGGCCTCCCAAAGTGCTGGGATGACAGGCGTGAGCCACTGCTCTCAGCCTTAGAGAAGTTATATATTGAGGGAGAAAATAGTGCACAATAATGAAGAACATTGAGAAGCATTCCAGATTAGACAGGATGAAGAACTAAATAGAAGGAGGGGCTCCACATATGCTTCCACACCGTCTCTGCTCAGACATGTACTAACGGCAACAAAATTGATTTCTGGGGGAAAACTAGCATTGCCGATCAATAATATTGCCAAACAAATTATGAATAAATTGGATCTGTTACTGGAACTTGATATTCTTGATTTTCCACCACCTTTGAATTCCTTAGGAAATATGAAGTTTTATATCGATGATAGCTACATCTTTCATGCCAAAATGGATTTCACACTAATGAATAATTAGAAAATTATCTCCAAAGGACATATATAAACAATAGCAGGTCACATCTTGACTGCTTTCCTTCAGTTATATACTTAGATAATATTTTCTCCTCTTTCTTCTTTACTTCCTATTTTCCCACACCTACAAGCCCTGCTTATCACGGCATTATATCTTACATACTCTGTATCAGCAAACTCCAATGAAATCACATTTTCACATTTTTACTTTAGTTCTGGGTCAGATTCCAGTATTTTTGCACTTCAATTACTTCAGTAATTTTCCAATGTAAGTTAAAATTTTACGTATCTAGCTCCCAAACTGGCTCCTTTTCCTATAATTCCACACTAGACTAATGATATTATCCTCCAAAAGGTTGTTTTTGAGTCCTCTTTTTCCTTCACCTATCTGGGGGCTTCCTTAATCTTTCTATACTTTCCTATACTTTCTAAACTTCCTTTTTCTCTATTATTCATTTAAGCCTCTAACACTTCTAGCCAGTATTATTACAAGTAATGTCAGCTTCTAATTATGTATTTATTCTTTCAAACATGTATTGTGCTAGTGATTTTATAAACACTTTTAAAAATAATTTTTGTAATGCTCAGTCAAGGAAGGTATGACAATGCCTATTTTACAAATAAGAGATAGGAAATTCAGAAAGGCTAACAAACTTGCTGAAAGTCACCTAGTTAGTGAGAGGAGGATCCAGGATTCAAAACTCTGATTTGTAATGCCAATTTTTTTGCAATATTTCTCATAATTGTTTCTTCTCTATTGTCCTTCCTTTATTTCGTAGTTATTTTATTATTACAAAACTATTTTTAAGTGATTATTTGGCTAGAAATTTAAATCTCTTCAATGCAGCCTGTGTCTGACATCTGTACTGTTTTCTGGATAAAGTCTAAACTCCTTGGCATGTCATGTCAAGCTTCCTATGATCTGGCCTGTTTGTCCTCATCTCTCCCTGTTCCAACCAAACAACCCGAGCCATACTAAACTATAAAGTTCCTTTATGGCAGATTCTTCACCTGACCTTCACGCTGTCACTGCTTCCCTTCTCCCATGGAATCTCCTCCTCCTCATCCACTGGAAGGTGGGACATCATTTCATCTTATTCCTCATATTCCATTATTTGTAAGGTTCTTTCAGGATAGGACTATCACTTATTTTTTTGATCCCAATGGCCAACACAGTGATGTTCAATAAGAGACTGCTGATTTAATATACGGATATGCCCTGGTGATTTCCCTCTGTCTTAAATGTATGCATTTTGAATAACTTAACTTTTATTTATTTTCTAAACTTTAAAAATATTTTGTTATATATGTTCCTATTTAATTTCTACTCTAATGTATACAAACTTTTGTAGCCTGAATTTCTCACTTAATCTTATATCACAAAGATATTCCAATATTTTAAAACAATTTTTATAATTATGTTTAGGCAGATGCATAATGTAACCTCTAGTTACTATGCTTGAGTATTTCTTTGTTGTTGAATAAAGACAATTGCAATTTTCCCCATTATGGATAACACTGTTATAAATACTAGGGTGTGAATAGTTTTTAAAAATTAATCTTGTAAATATCTTGCTTCAGGTACATACCAAACAATAGGATTAGTGGATCAAGGCATTAATTTTTATATGGCTTTAGAGAAGGGGTCAACAAACTATAGCCTATGGGGCGTTGTCTGTTTTTATAAATAAAGTTTTATTGTAAAACAAAGAAACTCTTTCATTGCTTTCAAAGGGCAGAGTTGAATAGTTCAGCCTATAAAGCTTAAAATATTTACTATCAAGCCCTTCACAGACAAACTTGCTAACCCGCATCTAGAGACAGTTACTTCTGTGAGACAGTTTTCACTACCAACAAAAAGTAAGTGTTGACCAATTTTACTATGCTTTCATTAGTGATGGGAATTATGATCATAGTAAAACATGTAGGAATTGTCTTTTCTCCATCATAGTCTCACAATTTTGTACTGAGGGTGAGATTGAGAGATCTAGATTGTCGGTAGGGAGATCTGTACCAAGGGACCCAACCAAGGGACCTTTCAGGGCTTAGAAAATTGCCCTGAAGCTTTGTTATATATATTATACTTTCCCCAAAAAAAGTCTGTTACTTTTGGAGTCACCATTAACATTTCAACAATGGCCAGGTGCTTCCTACCTCTAACTAATGAGTTTTGTGGAGATCACACCCTCAGCTTATTTGCAATGCCAACAAATCCAAGAGAAATGCAGTCTAAGAGCTCTAAGCCATCAGACTTTGTTACATTATCTACTTTAGTATGTTGAACTGTTGCAGATGTTTTGCCTTCCAAGAGCCCAGTTTAATATACACAAATGTGCCTTAAAGCAAAATTTAGGTTATTGCATAAAGTTCTGCTGATTGGCTTAAGCATGGCATTATGCTGAGATTGCATGCCAGGTGCAAAGGGGCTATCACTTTCCATCATTTCTGTGTTGCAAAATCAAGTAACATGGGCATATTATAGGATAGATTATCTTCTTGTAATACAATGTGACCCAAATTGCCAAACAAAAATGGAATGAAAACAGCAGCTTGTAGCAACACCTAAAATATCTTCTGAGTCATTATCTCTTTAATGAAAAGCAACACTGGACAATTTCAACGCAAATTGTAGTTTAGCATTATCATTAACTGAATAATGGCTTACACACATCATGCATTTTTAAGTACCTGAAGGGTTGTAAAATTGTACACCAAAATAAGTCAATAGTCCATTCTTGTAACCATCCTCAGATGACAATTAAGATCTTTCTGTCCTTCATTATTTCACAATAATAATTTATTTATCTTCCTCAGATGTTAAGTATACCAGAATAAGAGATCCAAGGAACATGCTTACTACATTTGTGGGTATTTAAATAATTTGTCTCACTGTGGATTGTATGGATATTTGATTCTGATTTGCCAGTTGACTAGCATATTTCTTTCTGAGGAGACTTAGTGGGCCTAAAAGTAAAAGAGGAGCTGACTTTGTGTAAAAAAAAAAAAAAAAAAAAAAAAAAGGCCTCCCAGAACATAAATTACTACTGGGCATCCCCTAGTGCCAGTAAAACAAATATTGCAACTTTTTAATTGAAGCCTACTGAGACCAGTATGTCTCTCTTTTTCAGTTCATTTAAAACATCTCTCTCCATAACAGATACTTTCCTTTCCATAATCAAGTAATTACTAGGCTAATTTCACTTTTTTTGTGCAAACTTTGTATTGTGCTCATCAGCCTGGTTCTTTCACCCTGACAATCCTGGGCTATTGGGTCTGGAATGGCTGCTCCACACCAGGCTTGAATATCTGCAGGCATTTTCTTCCCGATTCACACTGAGCAAGCAATCAATCCCATCTGTTCTTTATCATTAGCAATTCACAATGTACCCAAAGTCATTCTTCAAGTAAAGTCGTAAACTTTCAAGGCAGCTTTCTACATAGATATAGAGAAATATACATATCTGTATCTATCTATATCAACATCTATATGTATACACGATTTTTTATACTCTGCAATTCTCACATAGAATTTGAATACTAACAATACATAGGCATCTGGAAATAACTGTCTGTGGACAAACCTCATTGGTATATACTGATAGGCTTGATGAGAAAGAAAATGGTTTTCTATCAACTTTCTCATTCTCCATGAAATAGTATCTTATAATTGTTTGATGTACCATATTGATAAAAGTGAATAAGTAAGTTATTTGTTAAAGCACTTATAGATCTAGGCCAGATTATCAGTTAGGCGTTAACATTCCTTGATTTTTGCTTTGAGTAACTGTTCATTTGCTTAATGTTCCTGTATGTGATAGGTTGTCAAAGTAAAGAATGATCAGTACTGAATTTCTCACAGTCCATTTTGTTAGGGTATCTACAGTAAAAGATAGCAGTATATAAAATAGCTATTGTACTACATGTTTTTTCAAATAAAAACAAGACAACACTAAATTTAAGAAGCCCTATAAAACAGCATTTTCCTGCTTTACAATATAACTGAAAATAAGCTCCCTTTAATATTTACTTTAAAATATGAACTAAGCTGAGCTGTCATAAATTCGTATACGAATCAATCTATTCTGTGTGGTATCAAGCCATTTTAATTAAATATTTTGTCTCTTACAATGAACTCCGACAACTTTCACAGGTGAGCACAAGTTTCAGGGAAATACAATCATTTAATGTCTTTAATATATCTGAAAGAATACCTAATACTTAATAATCTTAAATCCACCTCCAAAGTCTCTAAAATCAAGTTTTAATCACAATACTAGCTTTATTTTCTTAAGAGATTTAATAACATTTTTTGAAACTATCATTGCTTATTTTAACGTTTTCTTATTACACAATTTACTAGTGCATAACAAGACGTCCTCAGTTTTAAAAAATAATTTCAGAGAACTGCATAAGCTCCTTGAAACCACAGACACTGAAGTATGAAAAAATCCAAAAAGTATACAATTTATGCAAATTATATTTTTATTTCTTATTAAGATACTCCTTAAACAAGTATCGACTTTAATATATAATATTTCAATTACAATTCTGTGCTAAACATGGGAATTTATTAACTAAACTTTTCTATCATTGCTAATACTTGGGTCTTAAATATTTTGTGGTAAAAAGAGAACAAATGTAGAAGCTCTTGAAATAAGATCTAGGAATTTTTAAATTATGTCCTTTGCATAATCATTAAGGCATCATAATTGGAACCCTTTAAAGTCAATTTATGTAAATAAAAAAATACAAAAGCATAAAATAATAATAAAGTTTCTAAAGTCTCTATTGTTTATTTAGCTTCAGGGGATAAAGCAGATTTATATATATTTTCTTGGATACACCATATTCCTGCCCATTATGTAATTTTTTAGCATGTATTTTCTTCTTTGATCTTTTAGATAGTTTAAAATATTAAGCTTGAGAAAATGTGATTTGAAAGTGCAGTGGGATTTGTGACCAAAAATGCCTATTAAAGGCAGTAGGTGGTACACATTTGTCCCAAAATTCCATTAAGAAGGTTGAAATAGACCAGAGAAAAATGGAACGGAATAATAGAGGGAGCATGTCAGGAGTCTGTAGGCTTTGCTTAGACACTCAAAGATAGACAAAAAACAGTTTGCCCTGACATTCTCGTATTTATTTCCAAGTTCTAATAGAGAGAAGGGAACATACTGTAATTTTTTTTACAGCTAGTGATATTTTTGTTAACTGTATTTAATGAAAAACTCTTGCCTCTTAGCCTTGATTCAAGCTAGTCATCCAGTCTCCAAATTTTGAATTATATGATTCATCTCTATCTTTCTTTTTCATATTCAGTCACCAAAAATTATGAATTTTTCTTCCAATTTTTTATAAGGTCTTATTTAAGATTTTTCACTTTATTTTTATTGTGAACATCCTAATCCACAACTTTATCACCTGATACAGGGATGAATCAAAGAGCTTCCTATGTGTTCTCTCTAACTCCAGTCTTCTTCATCTGATCCGTTCTACATGCAACTGACAGACGAAACTTCCTTAAATCATTTTTTAAATTGTGGCATTATCTACTCACTCTTCACATTTAATTTCAAGAGTACATCTTGTAATATTTCTCTCCATGCAAATAAGCACATATCATATGCTTTCTCAAACATAACTTTAGTTAAGTTATATCAGCCTCTACATATCTGCGTTTTGATATCTACTATGCTTTGTTTAGATTTGGTGTTTGAATTGAGCTTTGAAGACAGAGACTGTAATGCCGTTACTAGAAAATACTAGAAAATTTTCAAGTTGATCTTTTCTTGATGGACACAGTGGCTGCATTAGTTGTTCCCACAACTATAATCTAGCTTTTGATTTAACATCAATATCTATTATTAATCTATTTATGATCCAGTAAATATATATATATGCGGAGATATAAATATATACATACACATACACACATACATCACACAGTATTGTAGCATCAACTGTTAGTTGTCTGCCAGTATCCATGGTATCCCATGGTATCTTCTTCTTTTTTTTTTTTTTTTTTTTGAGATGGAGTCTCACTCTGTCACCCAGGCTGGAGTGCAGTGGCACAATCTTGGCTCACTGCAACCTCTGCCTCTGGATTCAAGCAATTCTCCCTGTCTCAGCCTCCTGAGTAGCTCGGATTGCAGGCACCCACCACCACGCCCAGCTAATTTTTGTGTTTTTTAGTAGAGACAGGGTTTTGCTGTGTTGGCCAGGCTGGGCTTGAACTCCTGAACTCAGGTGATCTGCCTGCCTCGGCCTCCCAAAGTGCTGGGATTACAGGTGTGAGCCACTGTGCCCGGCCCCATGTTATCTTTATTCATTAGCAATAGATATTTAGATAACTTTGTATTTATCTACAAATATTTATATATACATAGAAGCATTTAAGTGGTTTTGTAGCAGAAATTGCTGGTAGCCTCTCAATATCCACACCCTCCTTTCTTTAGAGCTTCACTTGAATACATAAAAATCTAGAATAAAAAATGTTTTCCAACTGCTAAAACTCAGAAGTTGTGACCATATCTAGCTGTTGAAATATTTGTCGGTTTGTCACATTGACTTCCAGTCAGTGTGCTTAAAAGGCAACAGTGCACTTTTTGTTGTCATATTAGATCCTATTTGCTGGCACGTGAATGCAATGACTGGAGCTCAAGTAGTTGCCTCGTATCAAGTAGAAACTGCATGATGAAAACTACATTCTCTGCTGAGATTGGTAGAACAAAAGAAAGATTACTTAATTATAGTTTTTGGAGTAGTTAGCTAATTCTAAGAGATGTCTGTGTATTAATAACTTGAGAATATTTAAATCTTAATATAAAAGTTCTCATATAAACAATGAAACATATAAATGGATTGAATAAAGGAACATTGTATAAGTGCACCCATATTTACCTATTAAGACCTCCACATTTTTAATTTGGGCCCTGATGAACATGGAACCTTCAAATCAGCCCCAAACTTCAGGTCCTCAAACATTTTGTAGATGAGAGAGAGAAATGTTCTTCTTTAGGCAACAATTGCACCAATCTCTAGATTCTCAAGTAGTGCATATAAAAGTGAACAATATGCACAGTTAACTTGAAGAGGCTTCAACACACTTCAACTTCACGTTTATCTGGTTAATCAACTATCAAACTCCTTGTCTAGGAACTAGTACTGGCCTTTCAGTTGGCTGGTGAGGGCAAGTTCTCAGGGATCCTGGAAATGGATCTCTTTTGGCTTTGATTTACTATGCATTGGTCTGCATTTTATATTTTCCAGCACCATTCACTGCTTGTGAATCATTGGCAGCAGGCTCTGTCTTTTCCTCATTCTGCTTTAACTGATTTTCTCTTTATGAAATTTTGGGATTGTCTATTATAAGTGCATAGAATTAATTGTGGCTTTTTCTTGTTGTTCCTCCACCCTCTCACTGTACGTGTGTGCAAAATCATAATTTCTCCATGTCATCTTATGGGACTATAGTTATTCATTGGAAGGGCCTACTTGTTGATCTCAAAGGTTTATGTAAGAGAAGAATAATTTGTGGAAAGAGATCTTCTAAGGCTACTGTCTCTCAAAGAAAAATGTTCTGCATTGTGTTTCATTCTTCCTAAGACACATCCCTGTAATAAATATACAGTAAGATCAAAAACATGATTTGTGTTTGGTGCTAGGGCATGGCCAGAGTTCACATCCATGGGTATGTTTACTTTATGCTCCATTCATTCATATACGTTTGTATTTAGTCACATGCTCTATGCTAGGCAATGAGATGACCCAGTGTGTATTGATAAATGTAAATTCTAGCAGTTACCTTTGAACATTGTTAATTATTAGAGGCAGTTGAACAAAAGAAAATTATCCCTGTGGCTAGAAAATAATAAACACAGTACATAAATTTGCCTTAAACAAAAAGAAGGCTCATCGACTGACCATCAAATGTCAATCGATAAACTGCGTTCATCAATTGTTATCTTTCCATGTATACTGCAAAGAGGAAACTATCTACAGAACATTTCGCTGAATTGCTTTCATCCTGGAAAGACAACAGAAACAACAATAATGACTCTAAATTATGTTTCTCTGTGTTTCTCTGAGATTCTTATTTTGAGTGATATTTTCCATTAAAATTAGTTTAAAATAAGTAATTTTATACTCACAGCTTTTAAAACTCAAAGTGCTTTCATAAAACTTTTAATTAGCTATTCTATATGAGAACAGCTTAAAATGAGACTGTAATTTACAAATTTATTTTTATATTTAACACTTCATTATATATGTAGATATGATATGTAATGATATATTATGTATAAATATAACAATATTACTATAATTACTATTTCATTATATTATATATGTTAACATTAATAAATTCTTTTTGATATTAGGAAAACTTCAAACATTAGTAATATAATGAGAAAATTTGTGATACAGTGAGAAATTCCACCCTGCTCCCCAGGTCAAATCTTCCATTGCTTCCTGAACTCTTCATTGTTATTATTATCATCATTATTATTATCGTTATTATTATTTTTACAGACAAGATCTTGCTCTGTCACCCAGGCTATGGTGCAATGGCACAATCATAGCTCACTTCAGCCTCAAACTCCTGGGCTCAAGAGATGCTCCCACCTCAGCTTCCCAAGTAGCTAGGATTGCAGGCACATGCAACCATGCCTGGCTAATTTTTAATTTTTTGTAGAGACAGGGTTTTACTATGTTTTCCAGGCTGATTTTGAACTCCTAGCCTCAAGTGATCCTCTTGCCTTGGCCTCCCAAAATGTTGAGATTACAGGTGTAAGCTAACCCACCTGGCCTGAACCCTCCAAAATATTAGTATTTGTCTTTTCAAGAACTTTATTCCAGCAATTATGTTTCCCTTTTTCCTACATTATTATATTTTTCCCTTTCTGTTGATTATTTTATGTTTGAAATTTTTTTCATTAAAAACAAAAAACAAGTTTCCTTGATTCCATGTTCCACTCACATTACTTTCCATTTTTCAGCTCCCCTTCACAGTAAAACTTGATAAAAGTGATAGTTCCCAAAAGAGATACGCAGTGCCACCAATACATCACCTTCTGTTCTCTCTGCTAGTGACTTGTAAGTCGCATTCCTCTCATTACTTCATAGAAAACACTCTTTTTAAGAATATCAGTGACCTTCATTTTGCCAAGTTCTATATTCAAAACTTTGTTCTGATCTTATTTGATCTCTTGGAAATATTCAGCAAAGATGACACCCTGCTTGGCTTTCAGACTACAGTCATAGTTCCTCCTGACTCACCTGCTGCTCAGTCTCAGTCTTCTTGGCCTATTTCTCTTCTTGTGGATGTCTTCTAAATCTTAAAGTTCCCACATTTTTTACCACAGTCTCATGTCTTTTTCTGTCTATACATTGACTTCTTGATGATCTAAGGCAGTCTCATGACTCAGAAGTACCTGGCATGCTTCTGACTCCCAGTTTTACATTTAAAACCCACGGCATCTCTCATTATCTACCTGCCTACGAGGTATCTCCACTTAGATTTCTAATAAGTTTTGCAAATCTGGCATGTTTCAAAGATAACTGTTCATTCCTCCTTATCCTACACGTCATTTCTAAATGTTCCCTTTCACCAGTCTTCTGCATCTCAGCAAATGCCACACTGCACTGTCCCTCTTTGATCAAATCCAAATTCCAGAAATCACTCTTATTCCTTTCCTTGTTTCTTCTGTCACGTGGCACTGCAACTCATCAGCAAGACCTGTTGACTTTGCTTGCAAATCTATCTTGAATGATCTATTTCCCACTACTATAGATACTATGTATCTGTTATCTCCACTGTTACCACCTTCATCCAGGCTTTTATTATCTCTTTCCTAACCCATTGCAATTGCCCCCAGGTGGTCTTCCTTACTTTCACTTATGTGCTCCACTGTTTATTGTCTTCATGGTAGGATGATTCTTTTTTAAAAAAAATAATGGTTCAAATTATATATTTCTTCTGCCTGAGAATCTCCAATGCTCCTACTGCACATACATCAAAATCCCTAAAATTCATGATAAACTACTTCCTGGTATGACCTTGTTTATCCTTCACTCAGTTTGTACAATATCCTCATGTGTCTGGAATTGGTGGGTTCTTGGTGTCACTGACTGCAAGAATGAAGCCATGGATCCTTGCAGTGAGTGTTATAGTTCTTAAAGATGGTGTGTCCGGGGTTTGTTCCTTCCGATGTTTGGACGTGTCCGAAGTTTCTTCCTTCTGGTGGGTTCATGGTCTCACTGACTTCAGGAGTGAAGCTGCAGACCTTCACGGTGAGTGTTACAGCTCATAAAGACAGTACAGACCCAAAGAGTGAGCAACAGCAGCAAGAGTTATTGCAAAGAGTGAAAGAACAAAGCTTCCACACCACGGAAGGCGACCCAAGCAGGTTGGGGCTGTTGGCTCAGGTGGCCTGCTTTTATTCCCTTATCTGGCCCCACCCACAACCTGCTGATTGGTCCATTTTACAGAGAGCTGATTCGTCCGTTTTGACAGAGTGCCGATTGGTGCATTTACAAACTTTTAGCTAGACACAGAGTGCTGATTGGTGCATTTACAATCCTTTAGCTAGACAGAAAATTTCTCCAAGTCCCCACCCGACCCAGCCAGCTTCACCTCTCAATGGCACTGGCCGCTGGACTTTGCAGCACCTAGCCCAGCACTCCGGCAGCCCAGAGGGAGCTTACCCCCAATCAAGATCAAGCCCAGCAGGCGCTGGCCAGCGGTGCCCAGTGTGGGGCCTGCCGAGCCCGCACCCACCCGGAACCTGCGCAGGCTGGCGAGCGCTGCACACAGCCCCAGCTCCCGCCCGCGCCTCTCCCTCCACACCTCCCAGCGAGCAGAGGGAGCAGGCTCTGGCCTCAGCCAGCACCAGGGAGGGGCCCCCACAGTGCAGCGGCAGGCTGAAGGGCTCCTCAAGTGCAGCCAGAGCGGATGCCAAGGCCTAGGAGGAGCCAAGAGCAAGCGAGGGCTGCTAGCATGTTGTCACCTCTCACACCCTTCAGGAGATTTATATATTTGATAATTCAAAATAAATATAGAGTGAGTACATGTAGGGTGTAACGATATTGTATCCTTATCCAAAATTGTACCCTCCTCAAATACACATACCTAACTTACTTTACCGGTGATCTCTATGTTAGTATTATGTTTTATATTTTGTAAAGGCAGTATTTCTCTACTGTCTAAAATTATCTTGTGTGTGAGTATATATATATGTGTGTGTGTGTCTATATATATGTGTCTATATATAAGTATATATATGATTATTTTCTATTCTAAATAGAATACAACTTTCATGAGAACAGCTTTTTTTGTCTCATTTATCTCTCTATTTATGTTCCTATGACAGTATCTGGTATATAATAAATGCTCAATAAGTATTTGATGAATAAGTGAATAAACTTAAAACTATGGTTTACAAGAAATACTTAAGGGGGCTGGTCATGGCTAGTCTGCCCAAATCCAAACTCAGAGAATACAGATCAATAGCTGTCATTAAAATAATCTAATGAGATTTCAAATGGGAAAAGAATTGGCCTGTGTGTGTGCACATGTGGCCCTAAGATTGGGATATAAATTTTGACTTAAGAGGGAAAAATATATCTAAAAGTCAAGGTCAAATGGTTTATTGGAGGAGTCTTTTCAGGTAAAATTTGGATGACCACAGGGAGAGTTACTACATAAAGGATTTAGGCTTAGGATAGATAATTGATCTGTATACTTTATAAGAACCCTCTTATACACAGGAGCTCCCTCCTCACTGGTTATCATAATCCAAAGTGACATCAAGTTACCTTGAAAAATACCACAAGTAATCTAATTGAACATATTTTATTTTTCTCATGAGCCAATGAGTTGCTCAGGGTACTGGTAATATATTTTAGACCTCTCAGTGATGTACCAAGGCTTATAAAGGTTACAAGAAGTCTAATAATTCCTGAAAAAAAATTTATGACCAATCCCATTTTTCTATTCTTTCCTAATTCTTCATTATAATCACTGCATTATTTTTTGAGGAATGTTAAATAAGTGTTATTAGGAGACAAAGTAAAAATTAGCTTACTACTAGGACAGTTACCTTTTTTCCCAAGAACATACTTTTTGGTTTTTTTTTTTGGTTATGGATGCTTTATCACCTTCAGCACATGACCATATGCATCAGAAAATATAGTACCTAATGGGGATTTTGGTATTGTAGGGGAAGAAAGGATACTCTCTCTAGCATCCTAGGTTCAATAGCTGGGTCTATAAAATAATTGGGTCTATAAAACAAACTGACAGCAGAAATATTAACAGGAGAAAAAGTATACAAATGTATTAATTTTTAATATTATATGCATGCGAGCATCATAAGAAAAAAAGTGAATTCCCAAAAAATGTGATGAGATCTGAGAGTTTATCTAGCATCTCAATAAGGGAATGGGGAGGGGATGCAGGCTGCTTGTGTAAGAACAAATGATTTTGAGGAAACTCAAATAGGCCCTCAGAAGACAAGAGAGGAGATATGTTAGTCTGTGACAACGTTGTCACTTCTCTTGGTTTGTAGTTTAACTTTGAAGCAAGGAGGAGAATAGTCCCTCCCTAGAATTAATCCACTCCTCATTCGGGAGTTGAAACCACCTTTGTAAGACAAATGAAAGGCCGTAAGTTTAGGATTCTGAGCGGAGCCTGGATTCTGGTAAAATGTAAGCATAATATCTATAATCCATTACTGCTCAGGAGTCATGTTGAGAAGTGACAGCGTGCTGGCAGCCCTCACAGCCCTCACTCACTCTTGGCACCTCCTTGGCCTCAGCGTCCACTCTGGCTGTGCTTGAGGGGCCCTTCAGCCTGCCATTGCACTGTGGGAGCCTCTCTCTGGGCTGGCCGAGGCTGGAGCTGGCTCCCTCAGCTTGCGGGGAGGTGTGAAGGGAGAGGCGCGGGCAGGAATCGGGGCTGCGTGTGGTGCTTGTGGGCCAGTGCAAGTTCCGGGTTGGCCTGGGCTCAGCGGGCCCCGCACTTGGAGTGGCTGGCTTGCACTGCCAGCCCTGGGCAGTGAGGGGCTTAGCACCCAGGCCAGCAGCTGCAGAGGGTGCACTGGGTCCCCCAGCAGTGCCGGCCTGCTGGCCCTGCCCTCAAATTCTAGCCGGGCCTCAGATGCCTCCCTGCAGGGCAGGGTTTGAGACCCACAGCCACCATGCCTGAGCCTCCCCACCAACCGTGGGCTTCTGTGCAGCCTGAGCCTCCCTGATGAGTGCCACCCCCTGCTCCGCAGTATATGGTGCCATTGACCGCCCAAGGGCTGAGGAGTACGGGCGCATGGTTAAGGACTGGCGGGCAGCTCCACCTGCGGCCCTGGTGTGGGATCCACTAGGTGAAGCCAGCTGGGTTCCTGAGTCTAGTGGGGACTTGGAGAACCTTTGTGTCTAGCTAAGGGATTCTAAATACACCAATCAGCTCTCTGTGTCTAGCTCAAGGTTTGTGGATGCACCAATCAGCACTCTGTATCTAGCTAATCTGGTGGGGACTTGGAGAACCTTATGTCTAGCTGAGGGATTGTGGATGCACCAATCAGCACTGTGTGTCTAGCTCAAGGTTTGTAAACACACCAATCAGCACCCTATGTCTAGCTCAAGGTTTGTAAATGCACCAATCAGCACTCTGTATCTAGCTAATCTAGTGGGGACTTGGAGAACTTTTGTGTCTAGCTCAGGGATTGTAAGCACACCAATCAGCACCCTGTCAAAATGGACCAATCAGCTCTCTGTAAAACAGACCAATCAGCTCTCTGTAAAATGGACCAATCAGCAGGATGTGGGTGGGGCCAGATAAGGGAATAAAAGCAGGCTGCCCAAGCCAGCAGTGGCAACCTGCTCGGGTCCCCTTCCACACTGTGGAAGCTTTGTTCTTTTGCTGTTTGCAATAAATCTTGCTGCTGCTCACTCTTTGGGTCCGCACTGCCTTTGTGAGCTGTAATACTGCGAAGGTCTGCAGCTTCACTCCTGAGCCAGCAAGACCACGAACCCACCAGAAGGAAGAAACTCCGAACACATCCGAACATCAGAAGGAAAAAACTCTGGACATGCCGCCTGTAAGAACTGTAACACCGCGAGGGTCCGCAGCTTCATTCTTGAAGTCAGTGAGACCAAGAACCCACCAATTCCGGACACGATGTGGCCAGAGGTCACAAAATTTGTGACTTCCCCAATTGCTCCTATATATAACATCAGTATTGTAGAGCTTAAGATTGGTATTTTGAGATGTTTTTTAGACTTTTGCCTTCAGGCAACTGATTGACCCCCCCCAGACTTGTCACTCAACTATTCCTGTGGTCCTCCACCCAGAGGTGAACTCAGTGCACAAGGACAATTTTCCACATCCCTATGATTGCACCCCCAGCCTATCATCAGCACTGGTTCCTAGTCCCCTGCCCAACAAACTATCCTTGAAAACCCCAACTTCTGAGCCTTTAGTGAGACTGATTTGAAAAATAACTGTTTTCTGCATGGCTAGCCTAACATTAATTAGACTCTTTATTTACTGCAATAGCATGGTCTCGGTGAATTGGTTTTGTCTGTGCAGTGGGGAGAAATAATCTGTTGGACAATTGAAATTGGGGGGCTTATTCGGGGCTCCTCACTTATGATGAGTCAATCTTCCCTGGTTGATGAAATGCCTGAGGAGGTAACTGAGTTGCTTTTGGAGGCCTGCCTTTGGGCAGATAAGGTGAGTTCAGAGAGCCTTTCCCAGCATTTGCTGTTTTTCAGGTGTCTTTGCCTCAAAATAATCAAAATACCTAAGCAGCATATTTTTGGGTGGCATATTCTAGTCTCCAATAGTATTCATTGCTCAATAGTCAAAGAGCAAGCATGACAATTTTGCATAATATCATAATATACAAAGTGAGAGAAAAGTGAAAAGTATAGAAAACTTCCCCATGAATAGCACAGTCTAAAGACAGTGGATAAGGAACCTCAAACTGGAGTACTCTAATAGTGCTGAGTGCACAATGACAAGGGACAGAATTACAATTACACTGAAACCCATCTAAACTAGTTAGGGTAGTTACTAAGAGCTCAGGAACTGAGGTCAACCTGATAGGGTTTGAGTCTGTGTTTCACTACTTAACTAGTGGCAAGACAGGTAACTTTACTGGTCTCGTTTATAGAACGTAATGATGGTTTTGGGAAGGAACAAATAAATTAATTCCTATAAAGTACTTATCAAGGCACTTAATGAATAATAAATGGCCCAAAAGTGGTAACAGTTCTAATTACTATGTGTTACAAGCTTTACAAAGGTCTTACTAAGCCTACCACCTTTACCTCTTCTCTAAGTGGCTTTTTTTTTTTTTTTTTTTCTGAGACAGAGTCTCACTTTGTTGCCCAGGCTGGATAGAGTACAGTGGCGTGATCTTGGCTCACTGCAAGCTCTGCCTCCCAGGTTCACGCCATTCTCCTGCCTCAGCCTCCTGAGTAGCTGGGACTACAGGCGTCTGCCACCACGCCCAGCTAATTTTTTTTTTGTATTTTTAGTAGAGACGGGGTTTCACCGTGTTAACCAGGATGGTCTCGATCTCCTGACCTCGTGATCCGCCCGCCTCAGCCTCCCGAAGTGCTGGGATTACAGGGGTGAGCCACCGCGCCCAGTCCTAAGTGGCTTTTGTTTTAAAACCAATTGAGTATACAGAGGAAATTGTAGAACTTAACATCAAAAAATTAGGATAGAGGAAGGGAAAAGAAGAGAAAATAAAGGTTCAGGGTAAGAGAGCATGTCTTATGACTACAAAGTAATGAGGTTGACAATTTTCTTCTACAGCAAATTCTAAGGGCAAATTCTTTTTCTTTTTAAAAGGCAAATTCTTAAGAGGAGTTTCATTCCAAAACTGCTCTGAGCAAAGACAGTGAAATGGAATAAATTGTGTTCCCCCAAGGGAACTCTTTGAAGTAGAACACTCACTTTGGTTATGTATCCTATAAAATTTAGTAAAAAAAATCCTCACTTGTTACTTCATAGGCAATCTATGTAATCATTAAAATTACATTAGAATAATTTTTAAATAGAAGTGCACACACATGCATGCATATATGTGCACACTCACGCACACACTCTTCTATAGTAATTGCAGAAATCTTTATCAGAAGGCAGAGTTCAGGGTTTAGATGGAAGCACCTTTGATGTTATGGATCAGGATCAAATTACACTGTGAGCTTTCAGTTTGGCCACACTCAAACAACAGCTTTGATATTTTAGGTCCATTCAACAAACATTTATTGAGTTTCTCTTCCATGCAGGCACAGCAGTAGGTACAAAGGGAGATTAAACAGAAAAATCAATTTTTATATAGTTCCTCTATGATTCAGTGAGTAATCAGGCACATAAACAACTAAAACAATGCTGGTGAGTGATGCTTCTGATAGAAATGAAAAATATGTGACAAGACAATACAAGCAAAGGGGACAATCATCATGCCAGTAGAGGATTCAAGGTTTCCTTCAGAAGTGTAACTTGAGCTCTTCCTTGAAGAATAGACAGAATGCTGGTAGGTGGAAGGAGTGAGACGAAGGCACCTGAAGCAGATCTTAAAGAAATAAACATACCTCCCTTGAAGACTGTGTCCTTTGGCAACCTTCCCTCTATGTTTGATGCCTTTGAGTGCTAATTCCAGATTACTTGCTGGAAGAAAATTCAAATCTTGCTGCCTATTACAAGGAATTTATCCACTAACTGACTCCACCAGTCCCACATTGATTGTAGCTAAGTGATAAGTAATATTTTCTTTCTTTCTTTTTTCTTTTCTTTTTTTTTTTTTGAGACAGAGTCTCGCTCTGTCACCCAGGCTGGAGTGCAGTGGCACGATCTCAACTTACTGCAACCTCCACTTTCTGGATTCAAGCCATTCTCCTGCCTCAGCCTCCTGAGCACCTGGGAGTACAGGCGCCCGCCACCATGCCCAGCGAATTTTTTGTATTTTTAGTAGAGATGAGGTTTCATTGTGTTAGCCAGGATGGTCTCTATCTCCTGACCTCGTGATCCTCCCACCTATGCCTCCCCAAGTGCTGGGATTAGAGGTGTGAGCCACCGCGCCCGGCCAGTGATTAGCAATATTTTCAAATGATTGAATTGCCCATGAGTAGGTGGTCAGAGACAATATTGAGAGGTAGACTTTCAGTTCTGAAGAAACTCTGGACCAAATATGAACAAAAATACCTGTAAATGATGCTGGCAAGAGCCCTGGAAGATCAGGAGAGACGTAGATCGCTCTATCATCTCATGTTTTCTGCAGCAAATTGCTTCTAATGTTTCACTTCAGGCCTGGATGCTGGACTGTCAATGACTGTACAGGCCAAGCAAAAGAGACTGCTGAGCAGTTCCTTGATCTTCTGCCAGTGCAGTCCTAAGAGGAGAAACAGTTGTCCTCAATGCATATGCTGTTCTTATTAGGCGATGGTTCATTTTAATTAAAAGTAATGTTTTAAGCAGCAAGTGGTTTTGTTTGCTTTTGCTTTAGATGAATAATACAGAGGAAAGCCCATGTGGACTAAGGACATACACATGGAGCATGGAGGTGATAAGACCACTTCTTCAGGAATGACCAGAATAGCATAAAAGATCAATGGAAGCATTGGTAAAAAGGAAGACGGAAATCTCAAACTTTCAGGCAGTAATTTATCATTTGGATGAGCCTAATGCGAAAAGCAGCGCAGTGAATGATGTGACAATATGAAACAACAAAATAGTGAATGATTAATGAGCGACAAATTGAGAGGAAAAGAAAAAGGATAACGGTTTCATTATGGTGCAAAAGAGAATTTGACGAACTCATCCAAGAAAGCAACCATTTTTTTCCTCCGTCTTAGTTGAACGCCTTTAAAAATGAACAATTATACTGCTTTCAAGGAATTTCATAAGTTTAAAATAGTTAAACTTCTATAGAATTTCAATAATTAAGGGTTACAAATATGCTTAAAGGATTTTGAAGCTTTAATAATCAAAACTGTATAAAAATTATGCTGCAATTATTCAGGGCAAATTTAAAATGAGAAAAAAACCCTGGTATTTTGATAAGTATAAAAGTTATAAAATAAAACATATTTATTAAAAATGGCAATTTAATGAAATACAGTTTTACATTGAATCTAGCTAGGAAATTTTAGATCACATGTTTTATGGAATTGATTTGTATTGTCTGACATCTAATTTATAGCTGGTCATGAATTCAAATTCTTGGCACTGCTTTTTTCTAACTATGTAGCTTGGGAAAATATCTTAAGTTTTCTAAGTTTCTTAAGATTCAATTTCCTTGTATTCTAATTTGACCTAACACACTCTATCTGCCAGAATTATTGTGAAGAATTAATGAGCTAATATCTGGGACAGAAACAGAAAAAGCCTAGTACCTGTCACAGAACACACATCCACAATGTCATTTTCCTCCCATTATCTCATTAGTCTCAAGAAAAAGTTAAAAATCCAACCTCATCCAAAATCCAATCAAAATTAATCAGAATAAGGGAAGTTGAGCAAACTGGTTTCCATTAACTTCAAGTGCAAAGTGTTTTCCACACTCCTGGGATTTACATGACGGAGAAGACCAGATTCCAGTGAACTTCGCCTAACACAAATTAGATACATATCCTTTTCCTTGAGGACGTTAACATTTAGTAAACATTAATGAAAAAAACAAGTGTTACATGCCTAATCATGTGCTACATATGCCTAATCTGAATTCATCTTTAAATAGGGAACAGTTTGAATGGAAAATTCATGTTTTGGGTTCCTACTTGTGACGTGTAATGATAATAATTTGTGTATTCCAGTAAAATTCCATGCCTTTTGAAATGTCTCTATGTGAATATGTTGACTAAAATGGGTCATTTTAGAAAGATTTATGAAGTTTGATAACTGGAAAAAGTCCTAAGAATGGCCTAATTTATGTAAATAATATACACAATGATAATAGAAATGTAACTAATATTAGTTTGGTAATAATGCTTTCACTTCTGAAAATACAAACAAGTCTGTAGAGTCACATGCACAATGGGGGAAATATTTTTCTGACTATGTCTGTAGAACTTTCCAAAAGTGGAATCTCTAAGTTGCTTTTTTTTTTTTTTGGTATGGACTTTTAATTAATGACACCCCTGTAGAAAAATAGAATTTAAAAAAGGGGGGTAGGGGACTACGGAAGGGGTAACATTAGGAGAAATACCTAATGTGGATGATGAGTTAATGGGTGCAGGAAACCACCATGGCACGTGTATACCTATGTAACAAACCTGCATGTTCTGCACATGTATCCCAGAACTTAAAGTATAATAAAAAAAGAAAAACATATAAGAGACTTTAACACATTAAATGGCCATTTTGAGTTAACTCCTAAAACTAAAAATGAATGTCCTCAGCATTTTTAAAAGAACAGCTATGGCAGTGAATGAGAACCAGAGTAATTGGTGGAGTGAGGGATGAGGATGGGGCTGAGTAATAGGGTGATAAATTGAAAGGCTTTCAGTATG
The DNA here is from genome assembly GCF_006542625.1 of Nomascus leucogenys. Taxonomy (NCBI): domain Eukaryota; kingdom Metazoa; phylum Chordata; class Mammalia; order Primates; family Hylobatidae; genus Nomascus; species Nomascus leucogenys. The sequence continues at coordinate 79,637,814 of NC_044389.1, read as the reverse complement.
GATTTGACTGAATGACCTGGGGGCCCAGATCACCTGACTCCTAACCGAATTATTTTCCCTGTAATAAAAGTTTATATTCTAAGCAGAGAAAATATGGATGGATGGATGGATGAATCGATGGATGGATGGATGGATTATAGATATGAAAATCTTTCTGAATTCTATTACATACTTTGTGGAGAAAATTATTTTCAGTATTAGTTATTCATCTGGGTTGTAATAGAGTGAGTCATTTGAGCTGAGTTGGAAAATTTTCGTTAAACATAAATTGTCCCAGACTGTCATTTTGTTCTCAATGTTTCATTCTGCAGTGTTTGGTTCTCTCTTATGTCAAACTGTCAGAAATCATCCTGTGGTCAGTACACCTGCCACAGCAGTCACTTCTTGTCTTCCCAGGGGAAACAGGATAGTATACTTACAGTGAAAACTGAATGAACCTTGGAGTTAGACAAACCTCAGCTATACCCTGGATCTCCCATTATGGGCTAGCTACTCAAACTAAATGAAGCTCTCTATCTTTACCTGAAAAATGAGGATAACAGGAAGTGCCTGTTGTGTGAATCAAGTGAACAAAATTTAAAAAATATGTAACAGAATTCCTGAAACACATATATATAGTCAATGGAACTTTTCTCCTTTCTACATTCTCCCATGCTGTTGAAGGCATGCCTTTGTTGTTGCTGTGTTGTTGGAGAGTGCTAATCTAGCTTGATAAGGTGTTATATGAAATAGTGGTAAATTGGCTGTGATTGGATGTCTGAGAAGCTCTTCAGTGTGTTTACATTTGACTGTTTTGGCTGCCTACATCTAAGTTTTTGTCTGTTTTCTGAATAATTGAGATTTTTTGAACATGTGAAATGTCACCACACTGTTGCAAAACTCCATATTCTTTATGTTCCTGTGTTAAGATAAAAATCCCATGTGTCAAATTGATAACGTGAGTTTTTCCTACCCATGTATGTCATAAGGAAATCACTGAAAAAGTTAAATATATCAATTAACTTATTTATCATATAGACTATAAATTTTCCCAGATTGTTGGGGGTTTTTTTTAGTACTTTACCTAGCATACATTTTAATTTAGTCAAACTGGTTTCATGTGTATTTTACTAAACATGCTTCAGACATGGTACCAGTTCAATATTCGAATTTAATTTTGATAGATTATTAAACATTTTAAAATTATACTAGTTTTACTGAGTTCTGTTTTTAATACATTTTAGGAATTCTGAAAAATAGAATTCCCACAGAAAGGAATCCTAAGAAAATTCATTGTGAAGAATGAGGTCTTATTTGGGGGATTAATTATAATCTGGAACTTTTACTTATAATCTGGTATTTCACATATATTATAAGACACTTATATTGAATTATAGAAATATACAAACAACAATTGAAAAGTGTAACTTCTGTCTCTCAAGATATGATTATCTCATCTCCTGGCTTCTTTTGTGTTTGTTTTAAGGCAATAAATACTTGCTTTTCTCCTCCTGACCATGAGAAAATGATCTTTATTTAATATAAATTTGATTTATATTTTATCTTTTTAAATTATTGTTTTGGTTATATCTGCTCAATAATAGAAAAAAATTATGGCTTAACTGATATTGAATTATTTCAAATATTACAACAAGAAAGCATACAGAAATCACAGTACAGAGATACAAAATGTATAAAATAAAAAGTTTGAAAAGATATCAAATGTAGCAGAAAAATTTGTTGATTCTGTTTGCACCTAGATTTTATGTTTTCTCATAATGACCTACTCAAATGAGTGACCCTAAGGAAATTTAATTGACTTCCTCTTTCACATATACAGTTTTTATTGCATTTCATTAAGATTGTTTTGTTCAAGAAATTTGTTTTAAGAAAACGAGAAAATATTGGAAAAACAAACATCAATGGATGCATTTTCAAGGTACAGTTTCTACTGTCTTATAGATCTGAGACCTAGGTATTAATGACATTGCTTTAATAATGTAAGTGACAATATTTTCCAAAAATACCCACGATATCTCCCATTTCACATTCTCCTCTCAAAATATTATTTTAATATTCCTTACATCCAGAGATAAGGTCTATATTCCCTCTCCTCAAACCTGGATGTAATTATATCTATATTAGAAATGATGCCATGTGACTTCTAAGTCTGTGTCATAAACAGTAATACAACTTCTGACTGATTTTTTTGCATGCTTGCTCTTGGAATCCAGCCACCATGAGCAACTAGATAATGGAGAGGCCTAAATAGAGAAGTGACCTAACCTCCTGGCCCCTAGACCAGGTTGGCTCCCTGCTGACAGCTACTACTAACTTGCCAACCATTTGTATAGACCATCTTGGAAGTGGATTCTCCAGCTTGTAGTTAAGCCACTCTGTGGGTGTGGCAGAGGGCAATGATGACAAACCTTTCTGAAACCTGCCCCAATTGCATTTTGTGATCAAATTAAATGATTGCTGTTATTTTAAGCTACTAAGTTTTAAGCCCCTGTTTTAAGATAACTGATACAGATAATTTCCTTAAGTAATGATATCCAATATCTTGACTATTAACTTTGTATGAGTTAAGAGTAAACACTGTTCATTTTCCTAGTTGTGACTCAAACAATTTTTCTTTATCACTTTTAATAAGAGAAAAAGGATTTTCATATGTATTTTCCTATTAATGTTATATATAAATATTCAAATACATCAATATTTGATGATATTCAAATCTGTCAATGTTGAAAGTTTGATTATATTGACACAAATATCTAACAAATTTCTTTTTTTTTTTTTTTTTTTTGAGACAGAGTCTTGCTCTGTCGCCCAGGCTAGAGTGCAGTGGCACAATCTCGGCTCACTGCAAGCTCTGCCTCCCGGGTTCACGCCATTCACCTGCCTCAGCCTCTCCAAGTAGCTGGGACTACAGGCGCCCGCCACCATGCCCGGCTAATTTTTTTGTATTTTTAGTAGAGACGGGGTTTCACTGTGGTGTCGATCTCCTGACCTCGTGATCTGCCTGCCTCGGCCTCCCAAAGTGCTGGGATTACAAGCGTGAGCCACCACGCCCGGCCTATCTAACAAATCTCAATTACCTACTTGGATAACAGTTTTACTTTAAGCTTCAAGCTGAGCTCAGTATTATGTAAATCTGTAAGTGCCATGGTGTTTTGTTTTAGCTCAGTTGAGAATTACAGACTTTAGAATTGTCCATTTTCAAGAAAGTGTCTTCTAAGAGCCATTCTTTTTGACTGTGGATTAACAACAACATATAAAGAAAGGATGCAGGTCACCTTTGAAATAGCCTTGTTTTCTCTTACCAAAATAGCTTTATTCATTAAATGATAGAACAAACATAATCACTGCCTAATGGTGTGTCTGGAGTTTATTCCTTCTGGTGGGTTCTTCATCTCACTGGCTTCAAGAATGAATCTGCAGACCCTCACAGTGAGTGTTATGGCTCTTAAAGATGGTGTGTCTGGAGTTTGTTCCTTCAGATGTTCAGATGTGTCCGGAGTTTCTTCCTTCTGGTGGGTTCATGGTCTCGCTGACTTCAGGAGTGAAGCCACAGACCTTTACAGTGAGTGTTACAGCTCTTAAAGGTGGTGTGTCCGGAGTTGTTTGTGCCTCTCAGTGGGTTCGTGGTCTTGCTGGCTTCAGGAATGAAGCCGCAGACTCTCGTGGTGAGTATTACAGCTCATAAAGGTAGTGTGGACCCAAAGAGTGAGCAGCAGCAAGATTTATCAGTAAAAACGAAAGAACAAAGCTTCCATAGCATGTAAGGGGATCCGAGCGGGTTGCCGCGGCTGGCTCGGGTGGCCAGCTTTTATTCTCTTATTTGACTCCACCCATGGCCAGCTGATTGGTCCATTTTACAGAGTGTTGATTGGTCCATTTTACAGAGTGTTGATTGGTGCATTTACAATCCTTTAGCTAGGCACAGAGCGCTGATTGGTGTGTTTTCACAGAATGCTGATTGGGGCATTTGCAATCCTTTAGCTAGACACAGAGCACTGATCGGTGCATTTTTAGAATGCTGATTGGTGCATTTACAATCCTTTAGCTAGACACAGAGTGCTGATTGGTGCATTTATAATCCTTTAGCTAGACACACAGCGCTGATTGGTGTGTTTACAATCCTCTAGCGAGACAGAAAAGTTCTCCAAGTCCCCACTCAACCCAGGAAGTCCAGCTGGCTTCACCTCTCAATGCAATAAGTTACCCTAACTGAATTTAATGATACTTTCCAAAATGTAGAAAGTTAAATAATCTCATATGTTATTATACTTTGTCCCATCTTTCTCAGGCAGCTGAAAGACAAAATAGATTAAATACATCTGCAGAATATCTAAATTTTAGAAGAGGTTTTAAAATGAACTCTGGGTAAAACAGGGACAAAGTTTAAAATAGAATCAACATACACTTTGGGAGATCAAAGGCAGGTTAAAAGAGTGATGTCCAATTCTAATGTGAGTAAACATATACAACTATAACAAAATAGTTATAATTCATAAGACAAGATGATGCCAATGACTATCATAATCTCAAAAAAGATTTATACTAAAAGATAGATAATTGCTTTTACTTACATGGAAATTAAAGGATTAATTTTTCAACAAATAAGAGATTATAAACTTTAAAGTAAAAATAATGATACCTTCAAATAATTTTTTAAATAGCAAGGAGTTCAATTAATATGCAGAAAGAGAATTCAAAGAAATGGCGAACATATGAAAAATTTTTACCCTATATGCAGAAAAAAAGAAAAGCAATTAAAGAATTATATATATCCATATATAATCCTTATAAATGTGTTATATATATTTACCTTATATATAAATTATTTATAATATATAACTTATTAAATATAAATCATATAATTGTGTGTACATATTATATATGTTTATATCTAATATATAATATGTTTATATCTAATATATAATATATAATTGTGTGTATGTATATATAATACACACATACGTACACACACACAATTAACTGAGTTACTTTGTTAGTTACACTGATTAAGAAGAAGCTGAATGGCCCAATACCAAAGGTGCAAATAACAGGAACAGATAAAATAGCAAATAAAGGTGACCAAAAAATAATGAAGATTTTAAATTCATATTAATTAAATGCAAGCATAAAAAATTATAAAATTGCACTCTTGGGGGCCAAGGTGGGCAGATCACGAGGTCAGGACCAACATGGTGAAACCCTGTCTCTACTAAAAATACAAAAATTAGCTGGGCTTGGTGGTGGGCACCTATAATCCCAACTACACAGGAGGCTGAAGGAGGAGAATCACTTGAACCCATGGGGCAGAGTTTGCAGTGAGCCGAGATTGTGCCATTGCACTCCAGCCTGGGCAACAGAGCGAAACTACATCTAAAAACAAAATTGTGAAATTGTATGTTTTATATTCTAGAGTGAGAGTTATTAAAGACCTTAATAATATAATACCAAGGTTGGTGAGATGGTAAGGAAGGTGAGAATTCTCATACAATGCTGATAGACAGATAATCTGGTGTATTTCTGATGGACAATGTGGTAACAAGTATCAAAATGTAAAACCTGTTTAGAGGTTGTCTCAATAAGCTTATTGAGACAAGTGCTCAGTAAGCCCACTTTCCTGTTTTTTCTTGGGCATATAGCTGAATAAGATTTCTTATTAGTTGGTAGACCTTCTGCTAGGTGGTCATGTGACTAAGATTTGTCCAGTGGAAACTGTTGGAAGTGTTATATACCACCTTAAATCCTGACCACTAAAAAATTTCACACATGATTTATTATATCCTATTTAATATCTAACAATTGAATTATGATAATTCAGCACAGGACTTGAAGACCCGAAGGGATGGAGGAGCTATGAGTTGGAAGGGGTCTGAGTGCCCCATGAGAAAATAAAACATTTGTGTTAATTCACCAAAATTTGGGTGTTGTTTTTAATAAACACTGATTTTTACACAAATTGGTACCTTAAAGTGTAATGCAGCCATAGCAAAACCTAATATATAAGGCACTGAGTTAAGTAGACAGATGGCTGGCAGCAAGGAAACTGTTATCAGAGGCTAGGAAGATGGCAATCTAGTAATATGGTAGTGGAATATTTGGAAAGCAGACGACATGTTTTACTGATCTTATAGTTCTACAGAAAGTGGTTGGAAAGAATCGAAGTGTTTGTGTGTTGGTATGCATTATTGGCTGCCTTTGGCAAGTTAGAAGAAAATAATGAGCTCAAGAAAGTTTTGGCTGGCGTGTAACTGGATGTGAAAAGGAATTTAGAGAGTACAGAGATTTAGAGCAATAAAAGTTTATAAAACCTTACACTCCCTAGATTTAAACAGTCAAAGACAAGAGTGAAAAAAGCTTTAAGCACCAAAGATATTGCAAAGCTTCTAAATTGAAAACAGTGAGTCATTTCTGTGGTAAAGATTAGATTAAACATATGGACTTTTCACCTATTGTTTAAGTTGGCCAAAGTAATTGCTGTTACCTTGAGATTGCCCCATGGGTTTGAGAAAGCAAGAAAGGGTCTTGAGAATTTTTTTGCCTGAAAAATAGCTTTGGCTGTAGTTAGTGCCACATGGAACTCACTGGAAGCAAATATAAGAGAGACCACATTTATGAGAGAATATAATAATATTACCAAAGGAAATGTGAGCCTGAACTTGAAAGCCACTGACCAAAAGATAAAATAATGTTTTAGTTCCCATATTTGCATGAAGAGGAATAGGCTGTGAAACCAGGGAAGGCCTAAAAAGAGTGTCAAGTAGTATCTTCCACTTATAGGGGGTCATTATAAGGCCTCCTTAGTGGCATTTCTGTATGTCTGCTCTCCAATGCCTGCCGTTTCAGAATATATCTCTGAGAAAGGAGTAAGTAGAAAAAAACATGAACCTAACTAATATTTGGGGACCAGAGAAACATACTATGTCAGAGACTGTGATGGGTTGACCAAAAGACATATTCCTTTTCCACTTGGGCACACAGCTAGACCATGTTTTTCATCAATATGATCATATGACTTAATTACGGAGTGTGGATCAAAGTGATGTGTGATACCTCTAGGTCCAACTCCTAAAAAAACCTGCAAAGTGATCCTCCACACTTTCTCTGTAGGGAACCCACCGAAGGACTCCAGTCCCTAGACAACGGCAGAGTGTTGATATAGGAGGAACCTGAGTCCGTAAAACACCACTTGGAAAAAATCTTCTTTCCTCATAATAGGCTGTGGCATGACCAAGAAATAAACTTTACTGCATTAAGCCACTAAATTTTGGTGTGAAGTGTTACAGCAACTAGTACATTCTGACTAACCTATCATCTGAGTTGATAAGTGTATTTCATTGATTTTTCTTCCCAAGGTTCTATGATTGGTATGTGTGCAAAAATATATGCACAAGATGTTAACTGAATTATGCTTATAATAACAATACTTTGAAAAATAACATCTTTAGGGCACTAAATTATGATTCTTCATATAATTAAATGTTTGGCATCTATTAAAATTATAATACTGTTAAAATAAGTGTGTAATAGTTATTTGATTCTATATATACTACATTATTAATGGTGGTTGCCCCTACGTAGTAAAATTATGAACGATTACTGTTCTCTTTATTCTTTTAAGGACTGTCTGTATCATTTTACTATTCTCATGTGCTACTTTTACAACCAGAAGTTTTTAAAAGTTATTTTTTAAATCAAAATTGTTCTTACCAGGCATAATAGATTTTATTTGCCCATTAAATCTAACTAGTAACATAGATTGTGCCTTTCCGAAATCAATTTTTTTGAGTCTGATTTTCTCAGAAAGGTGGAAGAGGCCTTCCGATTATCAGAGCCTGCTTCTCTTTAAATGGGTGGAGAGGTTGAAGGGGAAATTAATTCCATCACTGTCCTGTTGTGCTGGACTAGAAATTTTTTTTAGAATGATAAATTCAAGCCATAATAAATTCCTTCCATAGTTTTGATGGAGTTAGTTTCTTTTAAAACCCTGTCCAACTTACCCAATCTGTTTCTTCTGTAAACCAGTCTATGCATTAGTCTCTATTTATACCCATCAATCTGCAGTCCTTAGCTTTGAGTTAAACATAATCTTCCTCATCTCAAACCTGCAATTATACTAAGTGAGTTTTATATCAATACGGATGGTGTATTACTTTCCTTGAGGTGCCATAGTAAATTACCACAAAGTCGGTGGCTTAAGACAACAGAAATATATTCTCTCACAATTCTTGAAGGTAGAAGTCCAAAATCAAGCTCTTGGCAGGACCATACTGTGTTTGAAAGCTTTTTGCAATAATCCTTCCTTGCTTCTAGCTTCTGATGGCTGCTTCTAGCTTCTAGCTTCTGATGGTTGCTAGCAGTCTTTGGCACTCCCTCGTGTCTGAATGTATCACCCCAATCTCTGCTTCCATCTTGATGTGAACCTCTACCCTATCTATCTATATATCCATGCTCCAATTCTTTTCATTTTATAAGGACATCTGTCATACTTGAATTAGGCCCCACCCTAATTCTGTATGGTCTCATCTTAACTTGATTATATCTGCAAAGATCTTACTTTCAAATAAAGTCATATTTACAAGTTTCAAGTGCACATGAATTTGGGGAAAAATTTTTCAACCCAGTACAGATGATTCATCCAAAATCCCTGGCTCTGTGTTCTTTGACTTTCTCATTTTCAACAAGATTACACTAGTCCTTAGTCACATTTTCTTTCCATCATACCCTGGTACTTATCTTGGTACTTGTCACAACCTAAAGCCACTTCATTTCTGAAATATTAAACTCAAACTCTGCAGTCTCTGACCAAAACCTCTTTTATCTTCTAATTTGCTTTCCACTGTTTCTGCTATATCTCAAACTCTTTGGAGCTTCCAGTCCGTTAACCCTTCTAATTCTCCTGGTGCATTTTCATCTTCTAGCCTACTATAGTTTGAATATGGTTTTTTTGTCCCACCAAATCTCATGTTGAAATTTGATCCCCAATGTTGGAGGTGGGGCTTTAGGGGGGGTGTTTGGGTCATGCAGGTGGGTCCCTCATGAACAGATTAAATGCACTCCCGGGCAAGGAGGTCCGAGTAGTGCTCTGCTCACTCTAGTAGTTTTCAGGAGAGCTGGTTGTTTTAAAAAGCCTACCACCTCCTGCCTCTCTCCCTCTTGTTTCTTCTCTCATCATGTGATCTCTACACAGGACAACTTCCGTTCACCTTCTTCCATAAGTGAAAGCAGCCCGAGGCCCTTACCAGATGCAGTTGCCCAATCTGCTTTCCAACCACCAGAATCATGAGCCAAATAAACTTTTTGCTTCTTTGTAAATTACCTAGCCTCAGGTATTCTTTTATAGCAACACTAAATTGACTAAGACATTGCCTTTGCCCACAGTCCTATCCATCTTGAATTCTGTAGTCTATCTCTTGCAAGCAGTCATCACTGTCAGACTGCCTTACTTCTGGTCTTTTGTCACACTTTCATTGAAACTCCAAACTCTAGGCCAGGCTTGGTGGCTCATGCTTGTAATCCCAGCACTTTGGGAGGCTGAGGGGGACAGATCACTAGGTCAGGAGTTCGAGACCTGCCTGGCTGAGACCATGGTGAAACCCCGTCTCTCTAAAAATACAAAAACATTAGTTGGGCGTGGTGGTGCATGCCTGTAATCCCAGCTATTAGGGAGACTGAGGCAGGAGACTCACTTGAACCCAGGAAGCGCAGGTTTCAGTGAGGCCAGATCATGCCACTGCACTTCAGCTGGGCAAGAGTGAAAACTCCATCTAAAAAAAAAAACCAGAAAACAAAAAACAAAAAAAAGACCCTAAATGAATTCAACCATCTACTTTTGTTTTGTTTTTATATCCAGGATCCTCATCCCTTATGCAAAATAATTTACATAATCAATTTTATTGTTATCATCATAAATTTGGTATAAAAATATAAATTGGACTTTCAACACTCCTGAGTAATTATGTTAGGTATCTTATCTTTTCTAGTCACTTTCTCATTTTTCTCAACTACAAGTTTCAATAATATATTTTTGACTTTTTCTGTAAATAGATGACACTTTGATTGTAGGCTTATTTTGGAAATGCCCTTTCTTTTGGCTTCCAGGATTCTCCCTGGCCACTTTCTCAGTCTCCTTTGCAGGACTATCCCACCTTTACTCACTCTTTAATGCTGGTATATTGGTGAAACTCAAGATTCTTTCCAAAGTTATTTAGACCTGTTCTTACTTAGTAGACATACTACCAAGACAACATCATCCATTTCCATAGTTTCAATTATAATTTATATGTTAAAGAATTTCAATTTGGTATCTCCAGCTATATCTACCTTCTAAGCATCAGGGCTATGTTTCGAACTACCTACATGTACTTCTACCTGGATGTCTTAAAATATTAACTACAACATGTTGCAAGATTATCTCCTGGTTTCTATCAATAAGCCTATGTATTTCCTGCCAGAGATAGTCATACTAATATCTATTCTCCTGTCCAAATCAGAAAGCTTAGCATTGTATTTGCCCCCCTCTCCTCCTTCAAAGACCAACTTTGTCATTCAATCATTTAAAAAATACTTACTGAACACCTCAGTATATTGGACTTTGTGTTAGACACTGGTCAACTATGAGGAGCAAGAATAGGCATGAATCCATTCCTAATGGAGCTCACATTCTAGTGTTGGAAACAAATGATAAACATTAATTCTATAACCATGCCAATACATAAAATGTTATCAGTGTGATGGATATATGAATGAGAGAGACAAAGTACTAAAGTAACATAACTTAACTTTGGGATACCAGGGAAAGCTACCCTGAGAAAGTAAAGATGGGCTCACACCTGTAATCCCAGCACTTTGGGAGGCCGATGCAGGTGGATCACCTGAGTTCAGGAGTTTGAGACCAGCCTGGCCAACATGGTGAAACCCCGTCTCTACTAAAAATACAAAAAATTAATCAGGTATGGTGGCACACACCTCTAGTCCAAGCTACTAGGGAGGCTGAGACATGAGAATCGCTTGAACCCAGGAGGGAAAGGTTGCAGTGAGCTGAGATCACAATACTACATGCTAGCCTGGGCAGGAGAGCAAGACTCTGTCTCAAAAAAAAAAAAAAAAAAAAAAAAAGTAAAGATGGGATGAGGCGCAAAATAAGAGTGAGAACTTATCAGGCAAAAATGAGAGAAGAGGATAAATATTAGCAAAGGCCCTGTGGCAAGGGGAAGTATCCTCAGGACAGGGCCTAGGAGCCAGTGGCGTGAGATGTGCTTGGTAGCATATACATGAGTCAGACTGAGCACGGCCTCATAGGTCTTGTTAAGTGAATTTTATGTTCATTCTAGGAAATGGAGAGTTTTTGAAGCATTTTAAGCATGAATGTGGCATGATTATGGGATAAGAATATGAATATGAATGAATATGGGGTGGGAAGATAGGAGAGGAAGGTGTCAGAAAGAATCTGGCCATTCTGGTTTGCGTAACAGGGCACACTCTGGACTGACTTCTTAAATATTCAAAGTCAGCTACTTTCTTGTCTCACTTAGATCTGCAGAAGCTTTCTCACCAGTCTCCCAGATTTCCCATTGCTCCCTGCCAGATTCTTTACCCCATTTTCTAAATAAAGAGTCTAATTAGTTTACGCCTCCAGTACTCAGCATAAAGCCCAAATCCTTCATCTTACTGTCAGAAAATACCTTGTAATTATCTGATTTTTTGAATCTTCCAAAACTCATTTTTTGCCTGATTCTATTTAGATGTCACTTGAAGCAATAATCAAATTGAACTATTTTCAGTTTTGTTAATGTTCTATGTTATTTCTTGATCTTAAAATTTTCTAATGCTATCTTATCTAATGAGATCATGCTCCCACATCTTATCTTCATTTTCTGGACTAATCCTTATTTAGCCTTCAAGAGCTGGCCTACACTTCATGCCTCCAGGAAGCCTTCCGTTAAAGCTCTGTACTACAAATATTGGATATGTGCCCTTATCCCTTTGTAATCATCTAGTAGACTATATTTTCTTTGATTATAATAGTTCCTAATTTTTTGTGATTATTTATTTGTCTATGTTTTCTCAGATCATAAACACTTTGAATGTAGGAGTCATATTCTGTTCGTTGTCTCTCTAGAACCTGGCATTGTAAGCCATCAATCAACAACTGGTGAAAAAATATTGCATTTTTGAATAAATAGATAAATGAAATTTTAAATGTCATAATAGGGAATTTGCATTTAATTTGCATGCCCCAAAGCATAACACTTCCAGGGTTACATCAGAGAAATTCCTTAATGAAATAAGTTTGATAACATCTTTTTCAACTTCTTTTCCTTTTTATAGCCTATATTGTGTCAACTCACTGACAAGTTTCCCAGAGAATTTTCTACATTCTTTACCAGATTGGAGGTAAATAATACTTCTTTGTTATTGCTATACTACCGTGAAAAAGCTTTGTATTTTGTTAGTAATAGATATAATATAATATGGAATTATAATATAATAATAGTAATAATTCATCTGTTGATCAAGTATTATATACATTCTAGATACTTTTGCAAATGCTTTACATGTATTAATTTGTCTGATAACAATGTTATACAGGAGATATAATTAGTATCACATTTTGTACACAAGAAAAATGAGACATTGAAAGGCTAAGTAACTTTTCAAAGACCACACAGCCAGTAAGGGCCAGAGTGAGAATTGGAATCCAGGCATGCTACCTTTGGAGTCTATGCTCTTATCCTCTATTCACATTATCTCTAAATCTCACATAATATGAAACAACTAGAAGATTTTTTTGAGTAAGTTGCATTTGGAAGAGAGCACTGAAAACCCACAGAATATTAGATAACATCAGTGCATGCTTTCCTCAAAATGACATTTGTTATTTTCCCTCGAGAATTAGCTGTGCTTTAAACATGTCTGCAGCTTCTGACTAGAGACTGAGTACCAAAAAAAAAAAAAAAAAAAAAATTGGTTCAGGATCTAGTACAAAAATAAATGTGTAAAGCTCATATGAAAATTAAGCAATAGAAAACAATAAAAGATAAATGATATTTGGACCACATCCAAATTACTACATCCAAAGTACAAATTACTTTACACTCTAGGCATCAATAAATGCAGCAGGTGGAGCTGTGCGTCTCTAACTTTTACTTGAGAAAGTACTTGAAGGAGACATATTGATAACTTTGGAGGAAGTGATTATTATTTGCTCTACTTTTCCAAGGTCTATTTCAGAGCTATTTTTTCAGACTATACAAAATCGGTAGGAGTGGTTGAGGGATGTTTTTTTTTCTTTGGAATATAAGTATTACCTGTTAACAATTAAGTATGTACAAATATTATATAATAACGATAGGTTTGGCAATAAAAGGCAGTAACCAGTAGTAGTCATTATTAAAATTATTTACTTATTTGAAAATACTGATGGGGTGAGAGAGGCCTATTTTCTTCTTCCCTTACCTTATTCTTCTCTGTGAGAAATGAGCCAATTTCACATTGATTAGACAGGTCTTACACTTCATGATGCGATGCTTTATGTAATGGAAAATAAAATAATGCCACAATTTACAAGAATGATTGATAAGAAAATATGTGCTGTGTCTTTGTCTAGATGTATTTATTTCTTAAACTGCTTTTTTTTTAAAGTCATCATAACACTATGATATGTTAGTTTATTTATATGTTTATTTGACAGACATTTACTGACCACCTTCTATGTTTAGGCATTCTTTCACTGATAAGTGTCCAGTGGTTCACCAGACAGACACAAATACTTATCCTCATCGGAGCTTACATTCTGGTGGGGAAGACAGACAATGAACAAAATAATTAAGTAAAATATATAGTTTTTAGATAGCGATGACGTCTATGGGGGAAAATAAAGCAAAGAAAGAGAATGAAGACTGCTAGTGGAAGGGGTAACAGTTTGTTTTTAAATGGTCAAAGAAGACACAAGGGTAAAGACTTAAAAAAGAGAGTCAGCAACATGAATATATGAAGAAAAAATGTTTCAGGCAAAGCAAAGAGCAAGTATAATCCTTGTTCAAGAGTGCTGGTGTGGCCGTGCTGAAAGAGCTACAGGAGATGAAAAGAAGATGAATATCTAGGTCTAAGTTGTTTACTTTTTTGTGAGTGAGATGGTATGTTGTTGAAGGGTTTTGAAAAGCAGAGTGACATCACCTGATATATTTAAACTGGGCCACCCTAGTTACTGTGTTGGGAAATATGTAAGGGAAGCAAGAGATTAGTTGGGACACTAGAACATTGATATAGGCAAGAGATTATAGTGTTTGAACTTCAGTTGTTGGGAAATGATCATATTCTGGAAATATATTGAAAGTAAAACCAACAAGATTGTAGATTGTGAGAGCAAAACCAAATCCTGAATGACTCAAAATTTTTGGACTGAATAATTGGAATCCTGAAATTTGCTATAAAATCAAATGAGGGAGAATGGAAGGTATGTGTGTTGGCGGGAATAGAGGGGGGAGATCAGGAGTTTGTTTTTGGATATGTTAAGTCTGAGATGAGTATTACATATTCAAATGTAAACATCAAGTATTAACAGTTAGTTGTATATAAAAGTATAAACTTCAGAGAAGAGATCTGGCTTTGTAGTACAAATTTGGGAGTCATCATCGTAAAGAAGGTGTGATGGTTAATATTGTCAACTTGATTAGATTGAAGGATGCAAAGTATTGTACCTGGGTGTGTCTGTGAGGGTGTTGCCAAAGGAGATTAGCATTTGAGTCAGCAGACTGAGAGAGGTGGACCCACCCTCAATCTGGGTGGTTACCATCTAATCAGCTGCCAGAGTGGCTAGAATAAAGTAGGGTAGGCGGGAGAAAGTGGAATGAGGAGCCTAGCTGAGTCTTTCAGCCTTCATATTTCTCCTGTGCTGGATGCTTCCTGCCCTCAAACATCAGACTGCAAGTTCTTCAGCTTTTGGACTCTTGGAGTTACATCAGTGGTTTGCCAGAGGCTCTCAGGCCTTCAGCCACAGACAGAAGCCTGCACTGTTGGCTTCCCTACTTTTCAGGTTTCCAGACTCAGACTGGCTTCTTTGCTTCTCAACTTGCAGATGGCCTATTGTGAGACTTCACCTTGTGATCCTGTGAGTCAATACATTTTAATAAACTCCCCTTCATATATACATCTATCCTATTGGTTCTGTTCCTCTAGAGAACCCTGACTAATACAGAAGGTATTTAACACCATGAAACAAGAAAGCAAACATTAAGGGAGTGAGGATATAGATATTCTCTGTCTAATATGGTAACCACAACCACATATAGACACTGACCACTTGAAATACAACTACTCCCAATTGAGATATACTGTTAAGTGTGAAATATACACCAGATTTTGAAGACGTAGTATGCAAAAAAGAATGGAAAACATTTTACTAACTTATCTATATTACTAATTGTTGAAATGAGATCTCAACACATTGGATTATATATAATTAAAATTAATTTTTTTCTGTTTCTTTTTTCTTTTTAATGTAATGAAGAAAATTTAATATTACATATTTGGCTCATATTTGTTACTTGTATTTTGATTGGGCAGTGAAACTATAGAGAAAAAGAAGTCCAATGATTGAGCTCTGGGAGCTCTTAGATTAAGATATTTGGAAGATGAGGAGAAACCAAAAACTAGATGTTGGGGCAGCTAATGATGTGAGAAAGATACCAGGAGATGGTTGCACCCAGAAAGTCAAATGAAGGAAATATCTCAAGGAGAAAGGAGTGACCTACCATGTCAAATTTTTTAATGAACTGTGATGCCTCAAAATTAGGGTTGAGGATTGGTAATTGGATTAGCTGCATCAAGATTATTGCTATTTGGGTAATAGTAATTTCTGTGGAGCTATAGAGTGAGGGACTAACTGAAATGTTTACGAGAGAGAATTAGAGGAAAGAGTTTCGAGGAAATTTTTAATATAGAAAACTCTTTGGAAGTGTATTACTATAAAGACAATAAATAAATAAAATAATAGTTGTGGGGGTAATGCAGTGCAATTGAGAGATGCCTTTGTTAGAAGGGAGACATAGCAGCATTTTTTTATGCTGACATGGATGATCCAGTAGAGAGGGATTATATGCATGAGGACTACTGCTTTGGTAATTTGCTGATTTGTCTACAGGGATTGAAACTATAGCAAAATACAGATGAATATGTCCTGCTGATTTGCTCACAGAATACGTGAAGTCTAGGAGAGATTGTGACAAGCCATATCTGAGTGGAGAAGACTTGTTACTTAAGAGTAACCTTAGTCTGGAGGTGAGAGTTTGAGGTTCTCTCTTTAAAAATGTTAAGAGATGAGATACAGAAGGGAGGTAGTTTTTTAAAAATCAGACCTTTTATGGGGAAATCTGTCTTTAATTCATAAACAATAAAATTTATCCTTGAGGAATTACAGAGTAGTGTGCCTCACAATATTATTTATTTATTTCATTAAGTAGTGAACTCTAAGTGAGGGAGGAAGTAGAGCGAACAATGGTTTCAACAATGATGAATGAAACTTTGGCTCTCTTTTACTTTGATGAGCATTCTTTGAAGGTTTTGCTTTCACCACTGATTGGAGTTAAATGAAGTAATTAATAATGAATATATTTTTACATTAAAGCCAACATGAAAACCATAGTTGCTTGAAGATGAAGGGGGAAAAAAGCTGCATGCAAAATAAACTTTCAACTTTTGTATAAAGGAATAGGGTCCAGGTTTTGCTTTTTCAATGGCTAAGCACTAAGTCACTAAGAATTCAAATCACTGTGTGTGTCTGAATGCTTACTTTCAAGAGAAAGAATTATTGTAATACACATTTTTCATTACTTAATTTTAAGTTCAACATTTACTATTGAATACCATATGTCAAGTGCTGTGATACAAAAGTGAATAAAGACATTGTTCCTGCCTTTAAGAGTCTGATATATCAGCAGAAGGGTCATTCCTATAAATAAATAATAGAATAACAATAATATTGAGCATCTATTATTTGTAAGGTGCAGTTCTCACAACAACCATATAACATAGATATCAAATTTGATCAGTATTGAAACTGATATTGTAACTAATCCACACTCACTCTGTTAACAATATGGCATAAGTAGCATTTAACTCAATTTGGTTTAGTTCCAAAACTCACATTCTTTCCTGTATTGTATATTCTTCTTGAGAAGCAAACAAAATACAAAAGATATATATTTGTGATAGATTATTGAGTAATAAATTACTTCAAAATAGTGGCTTAAAGCAACATTTATTATCTCAGGTTTCTGTAGGGGTGGAGTCCGGGAATGACTTTATTGTGTCTTCTCACTCTGGTCCTTCACAGACTGCAGTCAAGTGTCAGCTGGAGCTGCAGTCATCTCAAGGCTCTACAGGAAGAAATGTCATCTTCAGGCTTGCTCATGTGGTTGTTGGCAGGATTCAGTTTTTCTCTGGTAGCTGGACTGAGGGAATCAGTTCCTCATGAGCTGTTGGCCAGACACCTATCTTAGTACTTTGTCTCATACGCCTCTCCATACAGCATTTCACAACATGATAACTTTCTTCATCAAAGCAAGCAAATGAGAGAGCAAGAATGGGTTAGCAAGATGGAAGCTAGAATCTTTCTTGTAAGCTGATGTTGGATATGACATTCCATCACTTTGGCTGTATTCGATCCATTAGAAGCAAATAATTAAGTTCAGCTGACATTGAAATGGAGGCGATTACACAAGGGCATGAATACTAGGCATAGGGCATCATTTGAAACTATTTTAGAAGAGGCTACCACAAGCCGTATACAAAATATACTAGTTGCTCAGAGAAGTCTTTAAATCTAATAAATTTTAACAAAGTGGGAGTAAATAATCTAACAGATTTTAATAAAGTTGGAGTAAGAACTGAAAAGAAGCAAGAGGTATTTGAATTGTGGGATGGAGCTTGTACAGTAGTTAAATTATATTGTGTTATGGGTCTTTTGTAGGGATAGGGATATTTAAAACATAAGAGGATAAAGACATTTCTGGAAGCTGGAAGAATATAGGAAAGCATGCTGAGTCATGAAGCTATGGAGACAAGTCATGGATAAAATTGTAGACAATAGATCTTAAATTTTGGAAAGGCTGAAAATCTATTTGAATAATTGATGAAAAACAATACTTTTCTCAAAGGAATATACCATATAAATACAACAGGTTGTTTTTGTTGGTTTTGTTTTGTTTTGTTTTTTACTTTTCTGAGACCCAAGTTAAAAAACAAACAAAAACCTTAAGGTTAATTGGGGCTGAGAAAAATTTTGAAGGGCATTCTTCCTAGGAAATTGGAATTTTATTTTACCAGGTAATGATCAGTCTCTGAAGAAACTTTAAAAAGGAGAATAATTGAGGGTATTCACTAACAATGAATGTAGTGTCACTAATGGATCGGGGGAAAGAGGCAGATTATTAAGCTATTGTAGTAATCCAGGCAATAAGATACAGATATCTGAATAGGGCAATGATGATTGGGTAGGGAAAAAAACTTATCTCTGGGAAGTATAATCAATTGAACTTGACTAAATTAAAACTCAGATGGTATAGAATGGAGGATGATTTTAGATTTCTGGTTTTAGAAACTGGATGATAATGTTTTGAGAGATATGATACTTTTTGGATAAGAAGACAAAATCATCAACATAAGTGTGTGTATATTAACAAATATATCAGTTTTCCTAGAAATAAAAGAGCAAATGTAATATTGAAGAAAAAAGGTATACTTGTGTGGGCTATTTGCACGTAACTGTTTAAATGCATTTGCCTAGATTAAAAATACAAATCATGCTGCACAATGGAACGTGGAGAAAATTAAAGTAGAATGGGACTGTCTACAACAAAAATTGGTACAAAAATGCTGAGAATGCACAGTGATTCTATTAGAATACTGTAGACTAAATTAATTAATGTAATTGTACCTTTTAATTTAATTAATGAGGTTTGAGCCAGATAGTGCTCTTTATTTTATTACTGAGTGAGTTGACTTATACAGGCTCAAAGAATATTTCAAATTACCTTAGGCTCAGGGTCACCACCCTTATTTCATTATTTGTTTCTTTTCCTCCTTCTCAAGTTTATACCTCAAAGTCCCTTTGGAAATCTCAACTAGCCTATGATGGACAAGAAGAATAGGAAGTAGTAGAGGTATAAATTGATTTTTTTCTCTTGGCAATAACTTATGTGATTTTAAAAAACTCATGGCCATGAGGATAACCATAATTTCTAGGCATTGGGAAACAGTAGCCCACCCTTCTGCCCTTCAGTCACCTTTTTTAATCTTGACAGATTTAGGAGTTATAATTTAGACAGCAATACTTTGGTCCCTATATGTGATCATGACAAAATGCCATATGAATTCTGATATTCTATTATTTGAGCTTTGACTTGATGCTGACTTCAATTTAATTCACTAAGAATGTTAGGGCCATTTGGCTGAACCATCAACAGTAAAACATGTGTTTACTAAGTTCTTCTGTTATGGATACAGGAATGAATTTTACATATTTATAAACTATGGCCATTCTCTTCAAGGACTGTAAACCTAGTAGAAGTCATAAGAGTATATAAATTACTATGTAGAAAGGAAAATTATAATTAAAACATTGCTAAAGTATTTTGAAGGTTGAGAAAAAGGGAAGATAATACCTATTGTAAGGAATCCAGAAATATCTCATTTAGCAGGTGGTACCTGAAACAATCTGGAAGTGACAGGTAGAAATTTTGAGAAGTAATTCTAAAGCAGAAGAAATAGGAGAAAACATAATCATAGGACTTAGGGATGTATTACTGTTTAGTAAAGTTTAATTAAAGAATAATGGAAGATGAGATTGGAAAGATGAAGCTGAAGTGAAATTAGTTTATCCTGGCTGTGATGTCATTAAAAATGACATAAAATATTTATTGATGTTTGTTGCAGAAACTGGCCAGCTGGTTACCAAACTTGGGTCTTTTTCTTCCCTTAGATAGATATTAACTTCATTTACAAGCATCACTTGCAGTTTTGTATGGCTATATGATCACATTTTGATAATGATGTGAAGTGAATTATCTCCAGACTTGGCCCATATAAAACACTGAATGCAATCCTCCTCGTTCTTTCCCTTTCAGAACAAATTTGGAATATTCATATTATCTGATTTCAAGGCTTACTATAAAGTTAAAATAATCAAAACAATGTGTTGTTGGTTAAAATATAAAACATAAATCAATGGAACAGAACAAATAGTCCAGAAATTGACCCAAACAAATAATAAACTGGTATTTGATGAAGGCACAAGTGCAGTTTAGTGGGAAAAAAAGTATTTTCAATAAATTGTGTTAAAACAATTGGACATCCATACGCAAAACCATGGACCACAACACATACCTCACATATTTTATAAAGGGTAAGCCAAAATGGATTTCAAGCCTAAATGTAAAATGTAAAATTCTAAAACTTTTGGAAGAAATCATAAGTTAACATCTTTATAATCTTGGGTTTGTGAGTTTTTGCATAGGACATCAGAAGCATAATGCAAAAGAGAAAACTGGATAAATTAGAGTTTATTAAAATTAAAATCTTTTGTTCTGTGAAAGAAACTATCATGAGAATAAAAGGGTCAACCACAGAGCTGGAGAAAATATTTACAAATCACACTGACAAAGAAATTGTGTTTAGAATTCTAAAATTATAAAAATCACACAAAAAGAAAATAAACATATAAAATGAGCAAAATATCTGGATGCTGCAGCAAGGAAGATATTTTGATAACACACAAGCATATGAAAAGATGCTTAACAAAATTAATCATTAGGGAAATGGAACTTAAAATCACATGAAATACTGGTATGTATTTATTAGCATAGCAAAAACAAAATCAGAAACAAAAACTAACAATACTAAGTGCTGGTGAGGATATGGAACAATTGGAACCATTTGCTGGTAAGAGCATGTGATGGTTAATATTGAGTGTCAACTTGATTGGATTGAAGGATGCAAAGTATTGATCCTGGGTGTGTCTGTGAAGGTGTTGCCAAAGGAGATTAACATTTGAGTCAGTGGACTGGGAAAGGCAGACCCACCCTCAATCTGGGTGGACACAATTTGATCAGCTGCCAGTGTGGCCAGAATAAAAGCAGGCAGATGAACGTGAAAAGACTAGACTGGCTTAGTCTCCCAGCCTACATCTTTCTCCCATGCTGGATGCTTCCTGCTTTCAAACACTGGACTCAAAGTTTTTCAGCTTTAGGACTTGGACTGGCTTTGTTGCTCCTCAGCCTGCAGATGGCCTATTGTGGGACCTCACCTTGTGATCCTGAGTCAATACTCCTTAATAAACTCCCCTTTATATATACATCTATCCTATTAGTTCTGTCCCTCTAGAGAACCCTGACTAATACAGAGCATAAAATGGTACAATTGCTTTGGAACATCATTTAGCAATTTCTTGTAAAGTTAAGCATATACTTGCCATATGACCCCACAATCCTTCTTCTAGGTATTTTCCCTAAAGAAATACAAATTTATAATTAAATATAAACTTGTTTCTGAATAGATGTCAGTTTTATTCTTTTTATTTATTTATTCATTTTTATTATACTTTAAAAGTCAGCTTTATTCTTAACCATCAAACATCTGGAACAAAATCATTTGTATTTCAATTTTTGAATGATTAAACAAATTGTAATACATCAATACAATGGATTTTATCCAGGAATATAAAGAAAAAAATATAGATTTATGAAACAATATGGACATATCTCAAATTAACTTTTCCAAGTGAAAGAACTTAAACCCCCAAAGGTACATGTTAAATGATTCCATTTATATAACATTTTTGAAAATACAAAACTGTATTGATGAGACTATATCAGTGTTTTCCAGGGATTTGGAAAAGTGGAAGGGAGTGGACCACAGAAGGAAAATTTAGGGGAATGAAACTGTTCTATATTATGACTGTGGTGGTGAATACACAACTCTATGCATTTGCCAAAATTCATAGAACTTTATGTCATAAAGAGTGAATTTTACAGTATGTAAATTGAAAATTAATATTGAACAATTAAAAACATAAGGACACAAAACTGCAGTTTCAATTTTTCTGATACTAAAATATCTGATGTTTCTATAAAACTAATTCACTGATACTATTAATATATTACAATCAATAATAATTTCAGCAACAAAATGGATTGTTGGGAATATGCACTCATGTTTCCAGGATGGATCAATGAAATTATTACACAGAGGATAAAGAAAATAGAGTGCTTTACTGGGAGTATGAAGACATGAGATTAGAGCCTTGTCCTGAAACTTAATCATCACGTGACCTTGATCAAGCTCCTCAAGCCTGCTTTACCACCTGTAAAATGGAATAATAGGATAGTTATTATAGATTTCTTGAGGACTAAAATTATCTATTTTACTTGAAGGATCTAGGATAGAGCCTAGCATATGAAACTTGTCAATGTTTGGTGTACCCAAATCTGAGAGTGTTTATGGGTGATATAGTCTTATTCAGGATGATGAAGCTTATCAGAGAGAGCCTCTCCTTGTAAAGTTAGATTAATCTATATTTCCTCATAACAGCACTTTTTTAAAATAAAAAAAGACCTCTCCCAATAAAACTTTTTGACTTTTCCCTCTATATTAGTCAGCTCTGGACACTGTATTAAAATACCATGGGCAGGATGGCTTAAACAACCAACATTGATTTCACACAATTCTAGAGGCTGGGAAGTCTAAGATCAAGGTTCTGGTAGATTTGGTTCTTGGGGAGAGCTCTCTTTCTAGCTTGTAGACAGCCATCATCTCGTGGAGTACTCACAATCTTTCCTCCATGTGTGCACATGGAGTGAGAGAGAGAAACAGACAGAGAGAGAATGTTTTTCTGTCTTTTCCTCTTCTTTTAAAGGCACTAAATCACATTTTGAGTACACCATACTCAGGATCTCTTCTAAACCTAATTATTTTCCAAATGCTTCACCTCCAAATACTATCACATTGGGGGTTAGAGCTTCAAAATATGAACTTTGTGGGAGATAAAAGTCCCTATTGATTACCCTGATCTCTCATGCCTGTAATCCCAGCACTTTGGGAGGCCAAGGCAGGTGGATCACCAGAGATCAGGTGTTCGAGACCAGCATGGCCAACATGGTGAAACCCCATCTCTACTAAAATTACAAAAAATTAGCTAGGCATGGTGATGCATGCCTCTAGTTGCAGCTACTCTGGAGGCTGAGGCAGGAGAATTGCTTGAATCTGGGAGGTGGCCATTGCAGTGAGCCAAGATCTTGCCATTGCACTCCAGCCTGGGCAACAGAGTGAGACTCCATCTCAAGAAAAAACAGGCAAACAAACAAACAACAAAAAATTTTCCTGATCTTTAACCCCAAATACCTCCAGAAACAGTTTGAATTTGCATGACAACAAAAATAACAATAACAAAACAACAATATAACAACAGCAACAAAAACCCGGGAAAACTGGCATTCATCAGGTGTAGATTCAAACCGTCATCAGCTGTGTCACCTTAAGGAAATTAACATTATTTACTTAAAGTTTCTTATTTTTAAAATAGCAATACATTAAAAATTTGCTTTGGGTATTAAATGAGAAATGGCAAATTCAACAACATGCTTCAAATATATTGAAAAATAAAAGTAATTATATCATGATAATTGCTTTTTCATTAATTGTATTTTCATGTTCCAGAGTTTGTTTATGTAATAATATGTTTTCCTAAAACATAAAAAAAGTTGGAAAAATTTTTAGA
The DNA here is from genome assembly GCF_006542625.1 of Nomascus leucogenys. NCBI lineage: Eukaryota > Metazoa > Chordata > Mammalia > Primates > Hylobatidae > Nomascus > Nomascus leucogenys. The sequence continues at coordinate 79,614,047 of NC_044389.1, read as the reverse complement.
TAATACTTCTATGTATTTTTATTTTTAATACTTGAAGTATTTTGAACAACTGCCTTTATCTTTTTTTTAATTATACTTTAAATTTTAGGGTACATGTGCACAATGTGCAGGTTTGTTACATACGTATACATGTGCCATGTTGGTTTGCTGCACCCATTAACTCGTCATTTAGCATTAGGTATATCTCCTAATGCTGTCCCTCCCCCCTCCCCCCACCCCACAACAGGCCCTGGTGTGACATGTTCCCCTTCCTGTGTCCATGTGTTCTCATTGTTCAATTCCCACCTATGATTGAGAACATGCAGTGTTTGGTTTTTTGTCCTTGCGATAGTTTGCTGAGAATAATGATTTCCAGCTTCATCCATGTCCCTACAAAGGACATGAACTCACCATTTTTATGGCTGCATAGTATTCCATGGTGTATATGTGCCACATTTTCTTAATCCAGTCTATCATTGTTGGACATTTGGGTTGGTTCCAAGTCTTTGCTATTGTGAATAGTGCCGCGATAAACATACATGTGCATGTGTCTTTATAGCAGCGTGATTTGTAATCCTTTGGGTATATACCCAGTAATGGGTTTGCTGGGTCAAATGGTATTTCTAGTTCTAGAACCCTGAGGAATCGCCACACTGACTTCCACAATGGGTGAACTAGTTTACAGTCCCACCAACAGTGTAAAAGTGTTCCTATTTCTCCACATCCTCTCCAGCATCTGTTGTTTCCTGACTTTTTAATGATGGCCATTCTAACTGGTGTGAGATGGTATCTCACTGTGGTTTTGATTTGCATTTCTCTGATGGCCAGTGATGATGAGCATTTTTTCATGTGTCTGTTGGCTGTATAAATGTCTTCTTTTGAGAAGTGTCTGTTCATGTCTTTTGCCCACTTTTTGATGGGGTTGTTTGTTTTTTCTTGTAAATTTGTTTGAGTTCATTGTAGATTCTGGATATTAGCCCTTTGTCAGATGAGTAGATTGCAAAAATTTTCTCCCATTCCGTAGGTTGCCTGTTCACTCTGATGGTAGTTTCTTTTGCTGTGCAGAAGCTCTTTAGTTTAATTAGATCCCATTTGTCAATTTTGGCTTTTGTTGCCATTGCTTTTGGTGTTTTAGACATGAAGTCCTTGCCCATGCCTATGTCCTGAGTGGTACTGCCTAGGTTTTCTTCTAGGGTTTTTATGGTTTTAGGTCTAACATGTAAGTCTTTAATCCATCTTGAATTAATTTTTGTATAAGGTGTAAGGAAGGGATCCAGTTTCAGCTCTCTGCATATGGCTAGCCAGTTTTCCCAGCACCATTCATTAAATAGGGAATCCTTTCCCCATTGCTTGTTTTTGTCAGGTTTGTCAAAGATCAGATAGTTGTAGATATGTGGCAACTGCCTTTATCTTTAACCCTAGTAGTAAAAGGTGAGCTTGCCAATAGATAATAATTAGATAGTAGTATTGTTTATATGCATTTGGTGATGAAACTAGCTTTTTATTTGTGGAACAACAATAATAGTGTGAATTAGGAATGCTGTGTCATTTGTAATAATAGTAATACTCTTATTTGTCTTCATATAGTATTGTAACTGGGCCTTTTACCATTACACTTATTTTAGCATAGTGACTGATTATATTTTCGGAACAGTTTGGTGGTAATGTATACGGTATCAAACTCTAATATTCAAATGATACTCTGGTAACTTTATAAATACTAAACTGAACAAAGTAGTAATGATATCTAAAAGAATAGCCAAGCTTTTTTAGTAAAGTGCTCTTATTTATCTTTCTCTTCCTTAGATCAATATCTATGCCTTTAAAATCTATTTCCTGGAAAAACACTTTATTATTAATTTCTGTGCATAATTCAATGAGGTCAATTCTGACATTTTAAAAAAGTCTGACAGCAGGTGCTAAAAAGTTTTTAGGAAATAATATTACCAGATGTAGGAAAACCATAGTCATCACTTACTACCAGAAATTTTTCATTTTATACATTTTAGAAAGGCATGAGCTATCCAAATGAACTGGGAACCATGTAATATTCAATTTATGAATTTGCTTCTCTCATCCATAGGTTCATAAATTTGTTTTACTCTCTAGAAACATGGAAACAGAAAATATGAAAAAAAAATTCTTTTTTAAAATTTGTAGTCCTGTACTCCTGATTTCATAGAAAAGAAGGAACAAAGTAGTCAGAAAAAGAGAGAGATGGAGAGTGGGAAGGAGAATGAAAAAAGAAAGAAACCTAAATTAAAACTTAACATCCAACTCTAAGTTGAATTTTGATTTAACCTACTAATACCTTGATTAAAACTAAAATGCCCATCACATATATGAATGTCTTTTGTTCCCAACAATTTACAGCATTTTATGGCCTATTTCATTGCATCATGAATGCCATAATGACCAAATGTTCCATGAAATGTCATAAAATGGCATGAATTACAGCTATCATCTAGGTCTATGTCTGGAAAATCCAGTTTCTGCCTCAGGCTCAGGTTGTGTGCTTTTTGTGTTTCAAAATCTCTGTGTACTGTGACACTGAGTTAATTAATTTTACTTTATCATCCAAATGTACTGTGATTCTCTCTCTAAAAGCAATTCATTAGCTTGGAGAGTACATACTTAACTGAATTAAGCATCTTCCAATCATGAGGCTGTTATTCCTTTAAATATCAGCTATTTAAAGATTCTTAAAACCTCATCTTAACAAGACTTTCTGGCATGCTAATTCTTTACAAATAATGTTTCATTTTCAATATTAGAACATGTGCTGCTCTGAGACTTATTAAGGGGTATGAAGTTTTATCAACTGTTCAAATTCTGTAACGAATGCCATGTTCTTTGGCCACCCTATTCTCCCAATATGCTGTGCATGCCAGAATGTAATTTGATGGTTTCCTAAATGTGAGTAAGGAAAAAGGGAAAGAATCATAATGATGCTCTTTACACAATTGTGCTGCCCACACTTGCATTACTAAACCTATTTTCACAAGTTGATTATACTCCTTAGCTTTGATCCAACTGGAAATTTAGCCTGGTAGCTAAGAAGCAGTTTTTAAAATATTAGTTGTTGATATATGTTAACATTTTAACATTTTGCTTCTCTTTTTTCTTAATCCAAACAGGAAAATGATGATGCAGCTTATGGACTGAGAATTAATGCATCTATTAATTAATTCAATAAGTATTTATTGAACCTCTACAGAATCTGGGCATTGAGGCTTTGAGTATGAAATAAACACAGCAAATGTGGTTTCTTTCTCCTTCACGACACTTAACTGGGAACTCAGAAAACAAACATATATTTATCAATCCATTTCTAAGTGTCTGACTTTGGTAAATTAGGGCATTTTCTATAGAATTTCATTTTCCAAATCTACACAGGAATAAAAATGTGAATACTTGGACCAGCCTTTTCAACTTTTAATGCTATTCTTACTCCTTTCTACCTTGTAAATTTTCCCTACTCTTTACCATCGAATAAATTACAGGGAAAGTAACTTCTTCCTTCCTTCCCTGTGGTGTACATCCTTGTGGTGTAAATTTGTTTGAGTTCATTGTAGATTCTGGATATTAGCCCTTTGTCAGATGAGTAGATTGCAAAAATTTTCTCCCATTCCGTAGGTTGGGAATATATACAACCAATATAATTGTAATAAAGAATATTTTACTATGCTTTGTTTTCAGTCTTACTCAGCACACTCCTGCTTGGAGAGAAGAGTAATGAGTAACTGAATAGTAACATATGTCCTGGGCCTCTGCAGGTGAAGTTTCGGCATATAGAAATGTTAGATGGTGTGGAAAGATCAATGAATGATATAATATATGTCCTAGGCCTCTGCAACTATACTCCTACCTCTAGCTTCCTCAACAAAACATTTTTTCTTTTATTTCTTTCAACACCTATAATAATAGTAATACTCAACACCTAGTTAATTCACCACTTTGTTTCTCATCAATTCATAGCCTGACACATAATAGTCATTCAAAAAATTAACTAATTTTTTACAGAAATGTGGTCCATTCCATTTGGCACACACTTTGGCCTTCAAGGGTTATGTTTTCTTGAAATAATTATTGTCCTCTACAGGGTGCAGGGCATGCTACCTCCAAATATGGCACCTTGACATTTTTAAAAAATGGCAGAAGTAGGAAGGTTTCTCTGACCTTCTCCTACTGTTCTCCTCTGACTCAGGCCATAGAAGAATTCTATGACCTTGCTCTAAAGGTCATAAGACCCTCATTGTAGAGGATTCCTCCCTGTACCTGGAGGAAATGAAAGAAGAGAGATACCAAGAAGATTCTGACCAAACAGGGTTTGCTAAGTTCCCCCAATTTTATTACCATTTTATCATATCATTTTGTCTTCTAATTGTACTTCTTCATGACAACCCATAAAAATACAGTTTTCTCTGTTTCTTCAGGTCTTAATTTCTGAAGGCTTCCATGCCATGCAAAACTTAAATTGATCCGTATGCTTTTCACTTGTTAATCTGTCTTTCGTTCCAGGGGCCTCAGCCATAAACTTTGTGATGGGTAAGAAAAAGATACTACTTTTTCCTCCCTATACTCATATGTAAAAAAAAATCTAAAATGATTTTGTAAAAAATGTTTATGGTTAGACAAAGGAGCCCTAAAATAATCAGAGTTGTCATATTGGAGGCTTATGTGGTTGTATAATGAATTTTAAGGCAAATACAGGTGCTTAACTTGTTATAATGCCCAGAAGAGAAAATCCTAAAGCCCAACACAGCAACAATAGTCAGAGTTTATATAAGACAATTTATATATTTAATGGGAGAAATTACTACAATGCTTGGGGCTCTTTATAATGTAAAAAAATATACTGAGAAAACTTGTCAACCACTGTTTCAAAAGTATTAAGTGCATATGTGAATAATTCACTTGACTTCAATCTCTATGAAATTAATCACCAAAGAAAGAGATTGGAAGAAAAATGTTTATTTAAGAATTTCGTAAAGTTCTGAAACTTCCCATCTGTGTCCAGTTGCCTAAAATCTGTCTCTTATGCCAATATAATTTATAATTTCCTTTTCAGGATTTTTTTTAAAGCTTAGGATATTATTGAAAATTCCTACATTTAGGAAAACTATGCAAACCTAAACTTGGAACTCCTTGTATTTTCCTAATTAGTAATGCCAATTGCAAGAACTTCTAATCCAGAAACAAAACAAAATGAAATACAAAACCTTATAGAAATATTTAAGTGCTTGGAAGGAACATGTCATATAATAATAAATGAGATATTTAGCCTCACATGATCAAGCCAAAGAGGAATATTTATATTATAGAGATAGTAACATATTACTTAAAGGTTGTACACTCAATCATGTTTCCCATATGGTTTATTAGGTTCTAGTGTATCTTTTAAACTTTCCATTTAATTTGGTCTCTTAATGTCATCGTTTCACTGTTGTATATTTTGAATACCTTTTTTAAAAGGAAAATTTTAATATATTTACAGAATGTTTTACTTTGTGAATGACATTATGCTAAGCATATTAAAGGATATAAAGATAAGTAAGACATCATCTATCCTATGAAAGAGCTTAAGCAGTCTAGAAGGAGAAATGAGCTGAGTACATTTAATAGAAAAACATACTTAGTAGAATATGAGAGAGTTGTCTTGAATATTAAGTACTTTTCCTGTGTTTTTTATTGTCAAGAATATGCTAAATATTTCAATCGCTAATAATGGAAATAAAAACTTAAGGGTTCATCTCCAAAAGATGAGTAACAAATATATGTGCATTCATTATCGTCTCACTCTGTTTCAGTTCCTTTGTTTTTGAAAAAGCGGAACATAGGTAGAGATTTTCAGGTTTTTGAAAACATTTTACACCTTTAATGTGCGGAATTTGGTTGTCTTCTCTATCTCAATGTTTTCTCTAGAAGGCTGTCATTTCTTAAAAGACAAAAATGAACATTTTAATGTTTAATGTATGGCTGTATGCTGTGATATTCAAGAGCTGTGGAAACTGAGTGAATGCCAGTTTGAAGAGATGTTCAGTAAGCTGCAGAATTTCAACTTTGAACTGAAACACTATTGCTTATATAGTACACTATAATCTCTTTTTATTAAATCTTTGTCATTACATATGATTCTGTTCACTAGTCCTCATTATTTTCATCAGATTAGTGATTTTGTTGCCTTGCTGTGATTATTGAACTTGAGCTGACATAGATTGACTGCCTATATGGTACAGTGGGCTAACTTGCTGTTTGAATTTAGACAAGGCTTCTCTTCCATCTGAATTACATAAAAGAATCATTTTGCGTGTAGGAATAATAGCATAACAAACTAGCTAAAACAGAAAAACATTCCATAGGAATGTAAGGAATAGTATCCAATTAACAATATTGTTATTAAACAAATTTATGTTTATCTTATCTTAGAGCAGAGGGATCATTTATTATTTGGGAAGAATTGACACAGAGTTTGAATTGTTAAAATAAAATTAAATTAAATTAAATTAAATTAAATTAAATTAAATGGATCGCAGTCCTGAGGATTCACCAAGCAGAACAAGCCAGTTAGGCCCCACAAGGAAACGTTAATCTTTCTTGATTTGTGAATGTAAATAAAACTAAACAGGCTATTTCTTGTAAATGCCTCTGATAATCAAAAATAAAACTAAGTCACCCTCCAAAAATGGTAAAAATAATTCCTATTTATTGATCCCCTCCTATCTGGAAATCCCATTGTAATGTCAAAGACTGCACAGGTTATAAAAGCTCCCTAATTTTCACTATGTAAGCCAGCCTGTAACATCCCTCCTCTGAGCTTCTAACCCGTTACTTTGAGTTAGTCCTATTGGATCACGATCTGCACTTCCTCTTTGTGTGAGAATAAACATTAATATTTCCTTTGCTAATTTGATTTGATTTATATTTTTGACAGTTTAAAGAAAGATTTTTTTTTTCACTTTTGCGTGGTCAGATCCAAAAACTTATCCAACTGTATTACCTTAATTGATAGAAGATATGTTCATCTAAGATCTGCTACATGGCAAAGTCTGTGCTAAGTATTAGATGTGCAGAGGGGCAGGGCTAGTCCCTAAGCTGAAAACATTTACAGTTGAGGTTGATTCCTGACAATAGTAGGCAGACTTTATTCATGGAAACCATCACGATAGCTATAGGGACTACTGCTGTGGGATTTTGTAGTAGGGGAGAGAGATTGTGCTCAACTCCAAATACAACAAGGAAAAGTGGGAATTTATACCCAGGGAGCCAAGTGGGGAATTGTGGATGGAAAATTACTAAGAGAAAACATTAGGGGTAAAGAAGAATTATAGCTAAAACCAGCTTAACAAGATTCTTGCTGAAGGCAGGCCAGTGTGATCAGACATTCCCTGGGGAATGGTGGAGGAAGAGGAACCCGATCAGATATTGAAGATGATCTGATATTAAGGTTGGGGGATCCTGGCTAAACTAACTTAGCAGAATTCTTGCTAAAATTGGGTTCTTGAAGGATATACCCCAGGACAGGGCCTAGTCGGGCTCAGAGGAAACTGAGGGTCAAGAAAAGAATTTTTGTCAGGGAATCACAAGTTAAAAAAAAAAATTAAAATGCAACATAGAAACTAAATTTCGCCAACCCTTCAAGGAAGCTAAAACTCTTATTTTATTTTAAAGTTTCTAGATCTTTCCACTAGTTCTATGAGGTAAGCAAAACCAAAACAACAAAATTAATGCAAATAAGTAACACTTTGCAAATATAGCTTAACACTGTATTAAAACAAAAACAACTCATGAAGTAGTCTTATGACTTCAAAGATTAGTTGATGTCAGGAAATCTAATATTGTAATTTATTACATTAATAGGTTAAAGAGGAAATTAAATATTATTAAAGTGATAGATATCCAACATTATGTTATGAATTATAATACACGTTACCAAAAATAAATCTTTCTGTAGATAAAGGGATACTGAGCACTTAGCAGAAAACTATTGCAAAATCCTATCTTCTGGTGATATATAAAGAGCTTTCTTATTGCAGTCAGGAACAATACATTCATGGCTACTTTCACGTTTTCAGTGTTGTGCTATATAATATGCCTAAACTTAAATTAGCATAGTTGATAAATTAACATTTCCCAAAGTTGTTATTTAAACCTCTATCTTCCTTTAATAACCCATTATGTATTCCTAACCTTTGCATTCTTAGATTTATTTTGAGCTCCTTTATGGTTATTTATGATTAGATTGAATTATTTACAAAAAAGCAAAAAACAAAAACCTCAAAGGCACTCAGTGACTGCAGAAAGCTGTGTTTCAACATCTCTTAGCTCTATTTTTCTGTGTGTGATTTTATTTTTCATACAGAATGACATAAATGGCCAATAACATCTCCAAGGTCATATTCTACCAGCTAAGTGACCCCGATGAGAGCTAGTGTTTCTTTCTCAACAATTATCACAATAAAAGCCTCCTTTAATTCCAGGTCATCTACCCACCCCAAACTAATTACTATAGGGTAAGAAATGAAATGACCCGCTTGTCCAGGCCTGGTTCACATGCCCAAACTTCGAGTAGGCATGTGGTTGGACTCTTCTGAATTGCATTGGGTCAACGTGACTGAAATTGTAGAGGAGCTCCCTAAAAGAAAATCAGGATGATGTTATTAGAAGAGGTAGAAACGGAAGCTAGCTGGGAAATAGATCGGAAAGTTGGGGATTATAGAGACAATCAGGATACTGAGAATCTGAGAAGGATCAGACAAAATTAAAGGATGAGAGACGGATTCCAGTGGGATTTCTAAGAACTAGTCCAAGGATAGGTTAAAAGTACATACTCCAGATCTCCACACAAGATCTACTTGAATCAGGTGCCCTAGACATGTGCCCTGTCAAGGTGCATTTTAAAATAAGAAAACAGTGATTCTTCACACACTAGAGTTTAAGAAGCACTGGATAAAATTATAACCATGGGAAGGCATGAAGTTACCACTAATTCAATGTATACAGTTTCTCTGAGCTGTGAATTTATATAATTTTTATGTTGCTTTTTATCTGGAGAAAAAAATAACTAGACCATAAAATGAACATCTATCATAGTAACGCTGAGGTTTAAAAAGAAATACTGGTGTTTTTACTAGTTCATTTGTATGTAAAGGAAGAAGGACCAAAATCTATTCAAAATAAGTAAAAGACCTCTTGGTGATTTTCTTTCAGCCCCCAACCTCTCAGATGTTCTCCACATGGTAACTTGGAGCAGATGAATTGAGTTATTGACAATTCAATTCCAAGTTTTCACACCTGAAAACTTGAAAATGAATACTCATGAGTGCCATTGAACAAGAATAAATTGCAGAGTTCTGCTTTGACATAGATTTTCTTACTCTGCTTAGACTAGAGGTATGTGTTTAGTGTTCCCTCAATGTCAAGTGTGATGCAAATCCTAGATGTTGCCTGGCAAAAAGAGCTCTTCTCTGTTTATTGCAAAGTCTGTTGAGATTTAGCCACCAGGTGTCAGTAAGTCTTGCGAAACAATAGGGTTTTACAAAGTCCAGTGATTTTGTTCATTTGGTCTCTAGAAGTAAATTAATACAGTATTTTGCTGTGTTGGGTTTGTTTTTTTTTTTTGGTGGCTGTTGTTCCAGGAAAATAAATGCAATTCATTTATAGACCCATCTTTTTCTTTCTTTTTCTGTATGACACTACACTTATAGAATATGAGCTGGTTTTTAATTTTTGAGAATTGAGTACCTCCAGATTCATAGTGAAAGGCATGAAGGAAAAGGGTACATCTGAGACAGGTGATAAGCTGGCAGGGTACCTTGCCAATTACATGTAAACTACCATGCCAAGTCAATTAATGAGAATGAAGTAGGAAAGATAACACCCTTCGACAATTTATGATATTACCAAAACCAATATTCTAGGGCAATTTTGAACTTTAAATAAAATAGAGTCATTTTCTTACTAATCATCTAACCATTTGTATTAGTTTTCCCACTTAGTAATACTGTCATCCTTGTCATTATTATTTTCCTGTGTGATTACTGCTTATAAGACTTAAACATAAATCCATTTAACCCTTGCACCGAGCTACCTGAATACCTGAATTTATTTTTTCTATTTTGCATAAACCTTGCCTTAAAACTTGAAATTAAACCTGTCATAGCATATCCATGATATCATCACCAAAACAGATTTTATTGTCGATTGTTCTGGGTACCAGAAGAAGTTTTTTGTGCTCTGGTAAATTGTTTGGTTTAATTTCACTTCACTGTGTTTCCTCCAAGGCAGATAATTTCAAGGGCTTGGTACACCAGCCTATTTAGTTAAAGTCTGAGCAAGGTCACAAACTCTGTTGACTCATATGGCAGTTCTTGTGTAGAACACAAAATTCTACATCATCTTTGAATCAAATCCAATAGAGCAAGATCCCAGCTGTCCTGGTATCTGTTAAAAACATAAGACTGACCTAGTTTAAACTGGTTCTCAGCATTATTTTGGAGAGCATTTAGTTTTTCAAGATTGCAAGGATAATGCAAGTTTATTTTAGAAAATTTGAAAAACACCAAGGTGAAAAAGAGACAAAAGCTATTAATATTTTGACCTACAGTTCTCAAGTCTTTGTTATTTTACTTGTTTCAGTGTCCACAATTTTTAAAAGGAAGAAGGAATGGGTACTGCTAATTTCGAATCAGCAATTACCTATTTCTGAATAAACTGAAACACTTTATAAATCCTATGTTTCCAGGATAATAAATGGTAAGTTACAATGGCCAGATTGCATTGCTCCTATGCCTTGGCAAGGTTCAGTCCCTTACAGCTATGGCCAGACATAAAGCTCTAACGCACTTCTTTTTTCCTCTGTGAAATGCAACACATCTCTAAAAATTGATGTGGGAAAGAATTATTGTGTAAAGAGAGATATGAGGTAGTGAGAAAGCTTAAAACAGCTTTGAATGCTTTATAAACCAGGTTCAGTATTATAAGGGAGTGGCTTATTTCCTTCTGGCCACAAAAATGTCTGAATTTGTTAGAGACTTGGGGTGAGTGAGCACAGTACTGGTGAGTGAAGAGAAACATATCATGGTTTTTCTTTGTGTGCACCTGCTATCTCTCCGCAGGGCTTTATCAGAACTTCGGTTAGTGAACGTTTTATTGGTATTTTCCAGACAAAATAAAATAGTTTTAACTTCCAGTGCTGTTAAATTTTTCCGTATTGCGCCTTTTCTTTTGTGTTGTGTTTCAATGTGTGTGTGAAGAGAGGTGAATCAGACATCCCTAACTTTCTGTCATTTAATTCAGATGGCTGTCATCATCGTCGCTACGAATGTTCTCATTCTGAGTCATTAGTGGGCATTTTTCCATTTAGGGCTTTTCAGTATGTGAGTCAGATGTATTTCCAATGCCAAATACAGTGCCCAGGAGAGAGTAGGTTCTTACAAAATATGAAAAGTGTCAATAAATTTTTACGATATCTATCAATAGGTATTAATGACACAAAGCAAAACTTATTTTTCATTTTGTCACATTTCATCAATTTCGTTGGGACATTTGGTGGATATAGTCTAGGGCAGGCATTGTTAATATACATGAGTGGCAGGGGCATGCACACATTTAAATGATAAGTATCAGACAGAATCATAATAAGATAATATTGGATGTTTAGATTATATACAACATAAACACAGTTTCGTTATGGACAATGAATAATAAAAGAACTAGTGGAGTTCAATGTTTGGTATAAGTGGATGAGTGGAACCCCAGTTAACAAAAAGTGATATTGTCAAAAAGGAAAGCATACTTTGATAGTGTGTAGGAGAGAAATTGGATCACAAATTGAACTTTGGTTATATTCAAACTGTGAAGTTGGAACATGACCTACGAATATCACTAGATTTATCACTTTTGATGGTTTTCAGATTGCTTAGGCAGCCAGGATGCCCTTTTAAACTCTCCATCTGACTGACTGTCTGCATCCTTTCCTACAGTGCACAGGACTCTGCAACAGTGATCCCTACATTTATCATGTTCAGATGTGTCTATTTCAATGTGTTTTTCTGAAACGAAAGTAGAAAACCACGTAGAGATTGCAGCTGGTACCAAATGCAGTACCTCACCTCATGATATAAGACAATCTTCAAGAGAACATTACTCAGACTCCCAACTACACAGAGGGGAAACATCCCCCAGGGAAGGTTGTCTAGCTCGTGGCATGAATAATCTAGTTGATGATTTTTCCAAAGTGATATGGAACTTCCAAAAATCCCCACAAATACCTTTAAATATTATACAAAGTGCACAGGTCACTTTTAAGATAACTTGTATCTTACCAGGACATTTCATTATTAACAATGTCTAGATTTGAAATAGTTAAGAAATAATCAATTTTTATATTAACATCTTCCTTGGCTGTAGGCATAACTCTTTTCTATCCTAATGTGCTTTGGTTCTAATATGGATTTGTGATTTTGGCTTCACAGAATGAGAACATAGAAAATTTGGCTTACTCTTGTATTCATTTGTTCAATAAATATTTACTGAGCACCTCCACCTTTAAATAAGTTTACAAGACCCTATGAGAGATACAAAAATGTTTAATACACAAAAATAAATAGATCGTCTAGGAACTTATAGGCTAGGACAGATAATAAGAAAGTCACATAAATATCTATGATACAAGAGATGAAGCAGTAAGCTGCCTGGGAAAGGTGTAAATTATTCATTCTCAGTTGTGCTAGAGGGGGTGGTGAAACTTTCTGAAGACTTTTCTTGTAAAGTCACACCTTGAATTACTTAAAATGTGATAAATCTGAAATCAAGCCAAGAATTAGTTGAAGTTGAAACCAGTAAACATAAACAGAAACAGTAGTGAGGCATATATGCTTGTATTTAATTGGCAAAAGTACAGTGATTGAAAACCTGTCAGTCATGATGATATAAATGGCTGACTCAATCACCTGAGTGACTGATGCAGTATTCAATGAAGAGTATTGTTATTAAGGTAACTGGAAGAAATATTGGCTATAAATGAAGTTTCTGTCTGGGAATGCTCTGCCTCAAACTTATGTAGCACGTAGGAGTCTCTGTTTCCATAAGAAGTTTATTTTCTATAACTCAAATAAATTTTTGCCAGTATGGCAGAAACATAATTTTATTCAAGATATAACCAATCTCTTTCTTTTTCCTAAGATGATATTAAGTTTTGGGAAATGTTATAAAAGTCATTGGAGGGACTCACTGGGGCCTCAATGTCTTCTTTTTATATGAGTAAGACCCACTGTTTTGTCTGGACTGTTAACCAATCCATATACCACTAAGTTGCCACTTAGGCATCTCTTGTTCCTCCTTGACTCATCAGGTGGTTCTGTTTCCTGTATGCTCTGGTCATTCATAGGCACAACTGTCATGCTGCTCTTTCCATGCAAACAAGAGCACAGAAATCCCTGGAAGGCTGAGGGTCTGCTCTCCACTTCTTTGGTACTGTTTGTGAAGAAAGGCTCAGACTCTTTTTTTCTTGGAGAGAACCACCCATTTTAATATCTTGTCCTCATCATGTCCCATATCTTCCTTGTCTCTTTTCCAAGAGACATTTTTCCATTTGGGGTAAGAGCAGAAATTGCCCTCTTTAGTCTACCCCCACACCCCCTATTTTTGGATACAGGATCTCTCTCTGTCATCCAGGTTGGAGTGCAGTGGTGCCATTTCGGCTCACTGCAACCTCCACCTCCTGGGTTCAAGCCATTCTCATGCCTCAAACTCCGAAGTAGCTAGGTCCACAGGCGGGCACCACCATGCCCGGATAATTTTTGTATTTTTAATAGAGACGGGGTTTCACCACATTGGCTAGGCTGGTCTTGAACTCCTGGCCTCAAGTGATCTGCCAGCCTCAGCCTCCCAAAGTGCTGGGATTAAAGGCATGAACCACCATGCCTGGCCTAGTGTACCCCTCTTAAATACTTATCGTATACATAATATTTTTTCATTTACTAAGGGAACTAGGCTCTTGGAAGGCAAAAGGCAGAACAAGTCTCTTTTCTACCTTTTCCATCACTCCCATGAGATACTGTATTGAGTAAGAAAAAGTCTAACTTCTCAAAATGGGGAATAAAGCAAAGTAAAAGGGAGAATATTCAGGAAAAATTCACAATGGATAATATGTCAAACACTTGTATTTCTACATTTTTGTATATTATTATGACCTTATGATTTTTTGTTCAAATAAAAATCAAATGTACTATAAATGAAGCTATATAAACTGAATAGTTTATATCATAATATATATTTATTATTTCAAAATAAATCCATAAATGAACCTTTATGGCATTCTTTCTAGGTGTTCAGGATGCAAAAACAAATTTATTTTAGGTATTTATGACCTACTTTAGAATAAGAACACATGAATATTTGTATTAAAGTATTATAGATTATGAAAATATGTAGAAAGTTGACAATGGCTAAAGTCTAGAAGTGCTCATTTCTGTTTGGATGGGGAGGGGTTAGGATGTCTTGTTGAAAGATGGCCAAATATCCTTTTCCTGGTCAGAGCAGTGAAGCTCTTCTAGGGAGAGCAACCAGAAATAGAAAAGACACCGTGACGTGGCATAACCAGGTTGGATGTTGACTGGCATGAGGCAACCTCACAAACACAAGACATCTAAGCAGTTTGAAAAAGAATGGCACAGGGTGGGCTGTATTAGGAGAAATATGACTGAAGGCAGGGAATTCTGAAAGTCCCTGTGTCATTCCTCAGGACTCTATGTCATTTTGAATAATTCGTACTTTAGTCAAAAGGTATTGAGAAACTATAGATGGTTTTAGACGTGGTGGGTTGATAAGAGCGAACTCGATCTTAGGAATATCACACTGACATGAACTGTGGAGGAAAGATGTGAGGGAGGCACAAAAGTAGGGGGACAAATTTGGAGACTATTTCAGAAGCAGAGGCAAGCCACATTTAAAAGGAATCTGAAATAGTGACGGGATAGCAGTGGATTCACAGTGTAGCAAGGAGACTTAACCAACAGGTCCTTGAGTCCAATGCCTAGAGTAGTGGCTAAAGAAGTCAAACCCTAGAATGACTTTATTTTTGGCTTGAGTCTCTGGTGTATAGTGGCATATTTGACAAAGATAGACAATTAAAAAGGAAGAAAATCTATTTGGTGAGAAAATAAACCAGTGTATAAATGAAGTATAGATTAATAATGTGAATTTGACCTTTTTAATGCTGAGGATGTTGACTTTTTCATATGTTTATAATTAATGAAGGTTTTGAAATGGTAAATTTAGAGCACAAGCTGACCATACATACTTTTCTCAGTGATCTGTTGTGGATAATTTAAATATTTTATGTTAAAATTCTAACTGACCATGGGAGATTATAGATCTGGTCCAACCTAAGTATCTAGTATCACTATTCTCTTAACCTGTGACACAATATACTGTGAATATTTTGTGTAAATTGAAGCGCAAGATTTTGAATCTACTACACTTTCTCTTCTTTTAAAAATGTGTTAGCTTTCAGCTGAGAATTAGCCTGTGTCATGTTCTGAATTGTATTATTCATATAATGCTCCATTAATATTAAACCAAAGCCACCACCACCACCACCAACAACAACACCACCAACACCAACACCAACAACAAAACCTTGCAAGATAAGGCAGTAAAATCTTTGGTGGATGCAATTATGTTTATTCATAAAATAGTTGCTGCCCTTTGTGATATTTTTAAATTAATGGAAATTAATAATAACCCACAAACTAAACAGGAACTATTGATCAGTGAAATCTTTTTAGTAAATGGAATAGTTTTTAAAATCTCACAGATGAAAAGTTAGCCATAGCATTTATGAAAGTTGTTCTGACTCTAGACCTGTTAAAGGATGCAGTAGGGAATAGTTGCATGTGGATTTAGTGTTGTTTTGCTTAACTGTCGCTTTAAATGTCAGGGCAAATTTTATTTTCAAGTAAAGACAAAGTGTACTGTTTTTTGTACTCCTTTATTTTTCTTTCGCTGTCTCTTCATCTTATCATTCTTTCTTGCGTTTTTCCTTTCTGATGCTTGTCACTGTCCAGCAATCTTTGCCATAAGTGAAATCAATTGATGCTTTTATTTATTCCTTCCATTCTACAAGCATTTGTTGAGCCAGTGAGTAAAGGGAAGAAAACAAATATAATTTGGTTATAAATTACAAGGACTCTGATAAGAAAACAAAAGTAACAACCTAGTACTGGCTATTGACACTTGACTATTGGCTTGGATTTTGTTTTTCTTTTGTTGTGGTTATTCTAACCAAAACAATGAAATTAGACTGATGGTAATGTATTTCTACTTTTCATGAGTGTGTTATGTGTGGTGTGAGTCAGTGAGAAAGTAAGTGCTTCCAATGGACGGTCTTGAGAGGATGGTCCAGTGAAGAAAATGATATGATAAAGCCATGCAAAGGGACTGCAGGTCATCATGAGTAAGGCTACCAACTGTGGATCTGATGATTCCAGGAAAGCAGCCCAAACTAGTTGAATTCCCCTTTTGAGAACTAGTCATGATCTAGAAAGGATATGATATATCCACTTCCAGAAAGAATACTCAGGCTATAGTAGTATCACAACTTGAACAAGAGATAGAAGATAAGGAGAAAACAGTGTATTGGTGCCAATATGTCACTAATGTACTGCCACTCTAGCCAATATATATGCCCTACTACCAGCTGAATTTGTCATCTATTTCTGCACAGCAAATTACAGTAAATTTGGTGACTAAAAATAGTGCTTTTTTTTTTTATCTCATAGTTTCTGTTGTGTCAGGAATCCAGACATGGTTAGTTAGGTCCTCTGCTTTAGGACCTATCACAAGGGTACAATCAAGGAGTTAGTAGGGCAGGGCAATCATCTGACAATCAACGAGGAAAGGATCCACTTTTGGCGGGATTCAGTTTCTTGCTGGCTACCAGACTGGGAGTCTCAGACCCTTGATGAATGTTGGTCAGAGGCCATTTTCAGTTTCTTGTCATGTGGGCCTTTCCAACGGCAAGCTGACTTCATCCAAACCCACAAAGGAGCGAGTCAATAGGCTCCTAGCCAGATGGAAACTGCAATCTTATGTAATGTAATCATGAAAGCAACACTCCAGCCCTTTGCCATATTTTATTGGTTAAAAGCAAGTAACAGGTCCCTTCAACACTCGAGGTGAAAGGGGTACACAAGGCCATTAATGCAAAGAAGTAGAGATAATTTGGAGTCATTTTAGTGTCTGTCTTCCACACTAATATTTAAATTTTTCATTAAAGTATTGCAGATACACAGCAGAGTTGAAGAGACATTAATGATATGGCTGAAAGCATCAACTTTAGTGGAAACCTGAGTTCAAATTCCAGGTCAACTACTAACTAGCTCTCCACTGCACATTGGGTTGTTATTTAATTAATTTGTGCCTCTATTTCTCTACCTATAAAATAGGAAAAATAATCATACTCACCTCAAGGTTGTTTTGAGGAATAAATGAGTTCATATGTTTAAGCAGCATGGTAGCCCCATTAAGTGTTTATTACGTTTTTTAGATAATATGGCAAACACAGATGTACTCATCACTTATCCAGCCCTTGGAAGAGGCACGCTTAAGGGCATATTTGAGTCTGCAGAGAGGACATAGAGATACAGAATCATGACTTCACAGAGAGAGGCCGACTTACAGACCTGCGTCTGGAAGGCAGGCCTGGACTCTGGCTTTCCTCGTGGAGGACAGAGTTTGCAGGGAATTGTAACCATTTTCGGAGCTCTTAGGCCAAAACAAGGATGCAGAAGAGACTAAAACCAACATACTCTTCTATTCTTCTCAGGTAAATGGATTAAGATTCTCATACTGTGTTTCCCTTCTGAGAAGTGGAAATTCTCACCTTTCTGTGGGACCTCCAAGAACAGGAAAAATGTGTTGCCTTCAGTTCGGCCCCAACACTTGCCATGCCCTGAAGGCACTGCACAAATCTGGCCCCATCTCCTCTCTATCCTCACTTCGATACCTCTCTTACCTTACTTGCTCTCACCAGCAACTGATCTCCTTTCTGTTTCCCAAAGAAGCCAAGATCTTTCTTGCCTCAGGGGTCTTGCAGATATTTTTCTGACTGAAATACTTTCCCCACACCTCTTCTCATTGTCATCCATTGGTCTCAATTTCAATGCTACCTCCTGAGGGAGAACTCTGTTGACAGATTTATTCCTTCCAGAAAGCTGTCTAGCACATTGCTCTTTCTTCCCTAGATTTTATATGCTCCCATTATTAGAATGTAAGATATATGAGTGTCAAGCTCTTTTCTATTGTTTTCTGCAGTATTGACAACACCTAACATAATCTCTAGTCATAAATGTTTGTTGAATTAATGCATGCGTGAAGAAATGAAACATCCAAATGTATGATTGTCAAACTCAACATATCTCTACAAAGGGGAGAATAAACACTTTTAAAAAATTTATATAAATTTGAAGGGAACAAGTGCAGCTTTGTTGCTTGGACTCAGTGCGTAGTTGTGAAGTGTAGGCTTTCTGTGTAAGCATTGCCTGCATAATTAATACACTGGATCCATTAAAATACAGTTAATCGTTTTTTCCTCTAACAATGATCTAATGTTGTATCTTATTCTTCTTAGGGAAAGCATTTTAATAAGTCATAAGCTAGTTAAATTAGTAATATTATTCGGGAGCTTAGAAACAATTTGTCAATTCTCACAACCAGTTCATATATTAACCAAGAAGCTGAATTTAACAGTTAGCTATTAATTATGTGCTGATTGGCTTTGAAATAACATATTGTTTGATCTGATTATTTTCCTCTGGAATATCTGTTGGAGTAGCGCATTCCACATGTTCAGCATGGACTGCCAATAAAGTTAAATTCCCAACATCATACGAAAATTTTCTCAATACACTGTTCAATAAAAAGAGGAATATAAGAATTCTGTACATAGTGTAAACTCACTTTTTTAAGAAAGATAGATTCTTCGGAAATATAACCAGCTGGTAAAACTGATGACTTTTATGGGATGTTTGGCTTGTGTGTGATTTTAATTTTATTTAATCTGCTTCTATGTTTTTTCACAATATTTCTTCTTCAAATAATTTTTATAAGATAATTTTCTAATGCAACTACAAAAATAATCACTATGTGTGAACATAATGGTTGAAATATTTGAGACCAGTGTGGATTTAAGTATTAACGTCCTTTTAAAATGAAGAGGGGATATGAAGCAGCTTCATTAATTACACCCCTAGGACATGGACAAATGGACTAACAATGGTTAAATAAAGTTTGGACAGGAATCTCAATGAAGTGTTTTAAGCAGTGGGTGGTTCCTGTGTAAAAACGCCCTGCCAAGAGGAGCAGTGGAGCAGTCCCCTGGTGCCACTTCAGGAGAACGGAAAGAGCACTTAACAGAAGAGACCCCTGAGGACTATTATTATATTAATGGCTAAACTCACTACAGAAGTCAGGTGGGAAGTTGATAAGTCTGTGGTGCTTGATGTGGCTGTGTTTAGATATGACATATTTTCTAGGGACATGCAGACAAAGTTTACAGGATTGCAGGATTCAGCAGATAATTGTTATTTTTTAAAGACTCGTCTATTCCAAAGACTCAGTCTCACACATTAATTCAAAAGTATTTCTGAGCCTTACTATTTACTAACTAGTTCTCTAATACGTGGCATAATGGAAGAAAAAAAAGTCTTCTTTTTTTATAGCTCATTCATTTTTACATTTCTTTCTCTGCCCTACTCCTTCTCTATTAAACACAAAGATTCCTTCAATTTTATATGGCTGTAACAACCAGCAGGCTTCTCTCTTAATCAGTGTTGTCTAGGTTCATTGCCTGAGGGACCAGGTCATTAGTAATAAAGGTCATTAGTTGATGTTTCCAGCGTGCAGTGACTGTCAAATGATCCCCTCATTTTGTCTCCCAATGATTAGAAACAGGCCCAAGCTTGTAGTACTTAGTAATTTTATTTTCTTGTTGTGGAAGAGGTAGCATCCTACTTCTTGGAAACAAAAGCTTTTAAAAACTAATAGCAGCTTCACAATAGACTTGAAGGAATAAGACACCATATAAAGGCACTCAAGACAAAAACAGGGGAGAAAATGCAAGAAATTGGTATGTGCTGTTCTTGCACCCCAGGTTTCTTCAAGGAGCTGAACTAAACGAGAAAGGAATAGTTCTGTCTAGCCATAGGCAGCCCTAACTTGCCTGCCCTGGTTACCTTACATCTTTGCACTGTCTGATTTCCAGCATTCTAATTGAAAAGGCACTTTGTAGCCAAAAGCTCTGTTTGAGTCACTTTGAAATCATGATCCGCAGGTTTTCTTTCTGGCAAATGTATCTTAGAGATCACTGAGCTTATTAAACTGTTCTGTGTTCAGAAGCTTCGAAAGTTGAAACAGTCGTAATCCGGACACTTTGTTACAGAAAAAAATAGCAGTCAATTCTCCTTGAACTCTTTGGAAAGGGGCTGTGTGCTGGTCTTTCTCTCATGCCGTGTATGTTTGGGACCTCAATGCTGTAAATGCAGAAAGCACCTAGTAAATATACATGTCGTCAAATAATAATTATACAGACCAATCTCGGTTCTTCAATGGGAATTATTTTCTCCATGCTGCCAAAGAAGAATGGAAACATATAAAGTATTAGAAATTTTGTAAAGGAGGAAAAATGGTTACATTGGTCTAAAATTTAAATAATCTTTAGATATATAAAGCATTTATAAAGTTTGGACACCTAATAAAATTTTTCACGATTCATTTTCAAATGTTGAAAATAAGATTAATGAATATAATTATAGGTTTGTGTCAGGCCTCCAAGCCCAAGCCTGCACATCCAGATGTCCTGAAGCAAGTGGAGAATCACAAAAGAAGTGAAAATGGCTGGTTCCTGCCTTAACTGATGACATTACCTTGTGAAATTCCTTCTCCTGGCTCAGAAGCTCCCCCACTGAGCACATTGTGACCCCTGCCCCTGCCCACCAGAGAACAACCCCTTTTGACTGTAATTTTCCACTACCTAACCAAATCCTATAAAACGGCCCCACCCCTATCTCCCTTCGCTGACTCTCTTTTCGGACTCAGCCCGCCTGCACCCAGGTGAAATAAACAGCCTTGCTGCTCACACAAAGCCTGTTAGGTGGTCTCTTCACATGGACGCGCGTGACAGTTTGTTTCTCTAGTATTTCAATCTATTCCTCACCATTATGCTATGCAATGAGTATTGTCACATAATAATTTTCCTAAGAAATTGATTTTTAATGAAAAGTCTTTGTTTCCACAGTTCTCTTTCAATAAACAAAAATTGCCTGTTTTATTTTTTTAAGTTTCTTGAGACAGGACAATACCTGAGCTAATTATTAAAGAAAATGGCAAATTTAGAGAATTTAAAGCACAACTTAATAAAAAGCATAATTATTTTCTTCATAGGTGATCACCTTTAATCAAATATTCAGCTGAATTGGATGCTCCAAGAAATCTTCTCTACTCTGTGTAGTCAGCATATCATTGAGCATTCAGAACCTCACTAAGATGAAACTTGAGGCAGAGAATTCCAGAGTCACTTGCTTATTGATACACATGCTCTGTCATGATTAATTTTATGTGTCAACTTGACTGGGCTGAGGGATGCCTAGAAAGCTGGTAAAATATTATTTCTGGGTGTGTCTGTGAGGGTGTTTCTGGAAAAGATTAGCATTTGAATCTGAGTAAAGAGTTGCCCTCACCAACGTGGATGGGCCTCATCCAATCCATCCAGGGCCTGAATAGAACAAAAAAGAATAAAAAGGGAGATTGGGCTAGAGCAGGAACATTTATCTTTTCCTGTCCTTTGACATCAGTGCTCCTGTTTCTTCGGCTTTCAGACTTGTTGGACTCAGACTGTTTTAAGCCATGGCTTTTCTGGTTCTCTAGCTTGTGAATAGATGGCAGATTGTGGGACTTCTCGGCCTTTATAATAATGTAAGCCAATTCCCATCATAAATCCTTCTCTCTCTCTCTCTCTCTAGAGAATATATATCTATTCTCTCCAGAGAAACAGAACCAGTAGGATATATATCCATAAATTTGTTTCTGTTTCTCTGTCTCTCTCTTGTTCTCTCTCTCTCTTATTTTCTCTCGATAGAATCTTTTCAGAGAAACAGAACCAATTATCTATATGATATATAGTATATAAAAAGTATATTTTATGTATATAACACATGTTATACATTATATGTATAATATATTAATAGGCATAGCAAAACTACTCCATTTTTCTGTATTTACCTTGTTCTTTATATTGACTTTTCACTTTTCCTCAATATCTTGCTAGATGACTGAACCATGTAACAGTTAACCCTGGGACTTTCCTTAGCTGAAGGCTAGAAAACTGTAAAATAGGTAGATTCTTGTCAGGCCTCTGAACCCAAGCCTGCCTGTATACATCCAGATGGCCTGAAGCAAGTGAGAAATCACAAACGAAGTGAAAATGGCCGGTTCCTGCCTTAACCGATGACATTCCACCATTGTGATTTGTTCCTGCCCCACCTTAACTGAGTGATTAACCTTATGAAATTCCTTCTCCTGGCTCAGAAGCTCTCCCACTGAGCACCTTGTGACCCCTGCCACTGCCCGTAAGAGAACAACCCCCTTTGACTATAATTTTCCACTACCCACCCAAATCCTATAAAACAGCCCCAGCCCTATCTCCCTTCACTGACTCTCTTTTCAGACTCAGCCTGCCTACACCCAGTTGATTAAAAAGCTTTATTGCTCACACAAAGCCTGTTTGGTGGTCTCTTCACACGGATGCGCATGAAATTTGGTGCCAAAACATGACTCACATCGAGGGATCTCCCTTTGGGGACCTCCCTTGGGAGATCAATCCCCTGTCCTCCTGCTCTTTGCTCCCTGAGAACAATCCACCTATGACCTCTGGTCCTCAGACCAACCAGCCCAAGGAACATCTCACCAATTTTAAGTCGGGTGAGCGGCCTCTCTTTACTCTCTTCTCCAACCTCTCTCACTATCCCTCAACATCTTTCTCCTTTCAATCTTGCTATATACATATCAATCTCCAATATGGAAACTCCAGAAAAGAGCTACCATTTAAAAATCCCATTAAGTTATTAGATAACCACGATGTTGATTATATGGAACTGATAATCAGACTGTTTAAAATAACCAATAATTCCTATCTGCCTCTCCATAAATTTAGGACCGATGTTTGATGTAACTCAACATCAATTATGGATGAAAACTCTTAATAAAATAGAAGTAGATGTAAAATTTCTTAAATATGTAAGTATATGTATTTATGAAGCCTAATATGTATCACAAAGTTAACACGTTCAAACCTAAGCTCTTGGTCATCTCCCAAGCTCTTTCTCTATTTGTAATCACCTCCATCTATGTTAAGGTGACTGCATCCTTCCAGTTTTAAGAAAATTGGAATAATTCTTGACACCCAGAAGATCCTGTCAGTTCTATCTTCAAATCAATTCAGAATCTGACTACCTTTTTCCACTTCTAGTGCTAAAAGTTTGGAACTGGTTATCAAAGAGAATGAGGCAGCTCTATTAGCAATAATATAGAAAGACCAATATGATATATTAAATGTAATAAGTTACAAAATAATTTTTGTCTTGTGCTACCATTTTTGTTTCATTATTTATTTTGTGTATAGTAATTTATTATATTTATACATGTGTTTGTTTTGCCTGCATAGATAATAGGTAAGAAAATATCTTTGAAAGACTGATGGAGAAATTGATTGGGGTAATGAGTTCTTGGGAGCAAAGTGTAGGAGAGGATTTTATTTTGATTATGTAACTTCTAGTACCTTCTGTATTTTACACCAAGTGAATGTATTACTAACTTTTAAAAATAAAATTTTAGAAGACTATGATTCTCCAATAAAATATTTTGCTTATTTTTCTCTCGGTGATTAATCAACTATTTGGTGCTTTTGAAAGGTAAATATCTTAAGATATAAATCAATTTTCATAATAAAATAGGTGAAAAACCAATTTAATATTATGTGATATAGATAAAAATTACACTATGATCATTTTATGTCACTACCTTATGCAGAGAATGTAGTTGTTAGAAATTGAAGAGAAATTACTTAAGCCATTATGTTTCATATCTAGTAAAAGTGAGATGAAATTAAGAAAATGGAATGTATGTTTTTTGTATAAAAGGAAAAAATCATAAAACCCATTAAATTAATAATGTGTCAAGTGATGTTTCAGGGAAAGTGATAGAAATCATGTCTCTGAAGACAATTGTAACTGAAATGGACAAAGTGCTAGAAATATCCTTTAGGGAATAATTCTGCTATCAGCAGGAAGAATACATGACTTCAAAGAATAGTCACTTTCTTCTTCCTCAATGATCCAGTACTATGATTATGAGCAGCAATTAACTCTACGAAAACAGGGAAGTTGGATGAAAAGAATTGTATCTAAAATGTTGGATAATTAAAGTAAATGAAACAGGAAGCATCCACTGGGGACATAAAATGTGCTGCTCTAGCAGAGCTATTAACTATTGCATTAGAGCCCCTAAATCATATGCACTTTTTACCTTCAATGACTTAGGTCAAACAGGATCTTCCTACTAAAGGAGCCAAGAGAGCTTAATGTTTCAGCTGTTGATGCCAGTGACAAAGAGACCTTAAAATATACTTGAAGGAAGATGTATGATAAAGAAGGCATATGCTTTTCTCCATTAGTGTGGCAGGTCAAAATATCATTCAATTTATTTCTGAAAGTGTTTTATTATTATTATTATTATTATTATTATTATTATTATTATTATTATAACAGATACAGATCATCATTTAAGTCAGTTCACTAGCATTTCATTATAGTTTTAGGAAAAGAAAGGGAAAGCCTTCCAGGGATGACTCACAGGCGTTTTTTGAAAAGTAGTAGCATTGCTTCAGAATTCTTAAAATCTTCAGTATGTGTTTCAATATAGAACGTGTGGGTGCTGCAATTGAGGCTTTCTGTCACTGTTTTAACTATATATTGCACAAAAAGTGTTTACAGAATCTGCATCAAACACATTTTGAAATTTCAAAGAAGAGGTAGTATATTCAGTGCTACCATTGAGTGCTAAACAGAGGCAATAAACATGAAGTCAAATACCTGTAAAATACTAGTAAATACTATTATAATACTACTACGTACTGTGTAATTATGGAGCCATGTACACATTAAGGCTATTTCTTCATGCCACAGAATACTTGCATTCGAAAAATAAATTATCTAGATGTTATACTTGATTTTATACAGAAGAAAAAAACATGAATTCAATTGTTTAGTTGTATCCTTAATGCTTTAATGACATAGATACTATAGATATGGTATTTTTGGTCAGAAACAAGATGTTTGGGGACATAGATAAAACAACTAACATAATTTAAAGTGGAAGACGGAAACTGAGTAGTTACATTTTGAATCCAGAAGACAAAATGAGTATTATATAAATTATAGTAATGCACAAACATGGCAATTATTGGATAATAATGCAATATTTGGGGGTTGTAATTTACTGTAGAAATAACGTCATCTAGAATTAGAATCACCAGGAAACAAATGTAATTGTTAATCTGTTTTGTTTCTTTTGATAGTGTATTAGCCAGAGTTCTCTAGAGGGACAGGACTAATAAGATAGATGTATGTATGAAAGGGAGTTTATTAAGGAGTATTGACTCACACGATCACAAGGTGAAGTCCCACAATAGGGTGTCTGCAAGCTGAGGACAAGGAAGCCTGTCTGAGTCCCCAAACCTCAAAAGTAGGGAGGCCAACAGTGCAGCCTTCAATCTGTGGCTGAAGGCCTGAGAGCCCCTGGCAAACCACTGGTGTAAGCCCAAGGGTCCAAAAGCTGAAGAACTTGGAATCTGATGTTTGAGGGCAGGAAGCATCCGACATGGCAGAAAGATGAAGGCTGGAAAACTCAGCCAGTCTAGTCCTTCCACATTCCTCTGCCTGCTTTTATCCTAGCCGTGCTGTCAGCTGATTAGATAAGTTGCTTCAGGGTGGGTCTTCCTCTACCAGTCCACTGACTCGAATGTTAGTCTCCTTTGGAAACACTCTCACAGACACACCCAGGAACAATACTTTGCATCCTTTAATCCCATCTAGTTGACAATATTAACCATCACAGAGAGGTAGCTGCCTAAAGGTAACTATTAATCATGTGTTAGTGTGGTAATGTATAAGGGTGGAATGGTCTCATCCTAATGAAAGTGAATGATCATTAATATGCATAAAGAAAAGCTCTGGCTCTGGCTTGGAGTGAGATTGGCTTGCTTTTTTCCCATCATGATTTTTTCAGGGGTTTACAGTTCCACCTTGCAGATGCACCCACCAGCCCCCTGGAGCATTTTATGTGTTCTATCAGGGAAGTGTCACACAAATGTTTGGAGAAGAGACACTGGACAGAGTCCTGGCTGTGACTCCTATGTCTGCCACTTTCCATCTTTGAGCAAGTGTCTTTTCTGTAGCTTAGTTTAATTACCTTAAAATGAGGATAATAACAGTACCAAACTTACAGTTTAATTTAAGGACTCAAAGACTTGGTGCATGAGAAAATAAATTAGAAAAAGCCTGTCACTTAAGAAGCTCTTTATAAATGTTAGTTATCATTCTTTTCTTTTAATTTTTATTTTAGGTACAGGGCATACATGTGCAGGTTTGTTACATGGGTAATTTTCATGTCATGGAGATTTGGTGTACCTTCATGATTGTTTTGTTACCCAAGTAATCAGCATAATACACAAAGGTAGTTTTTACATCCTCACCCTTCTTCCACCTTCCACCCTCAAGTAGTCCTTGGAGTCCATTGTTCCCTTCTTTGTGCCCATGTGTACTTGATGTTTAGCTCTTAATTATAAGCGAGAACATGGAACAAGGTGGTATTTGGTTTTCTGTTTCTGTGTTACTTTGCTTAGGCTAATGTCCTCCAGCTCTGTCTATATTGCTGCAAAGGACATGATTTTCTTCTTTTTTTATGGCTGTGTAACATTCCATGGTGTATATGTACCACATTTTCCTTATCAAATCTACTGTTGATGGGCATTTAGGTTCTATGTGTTTGCTATTATGAATAGTGCTGCAATGAGCATACGCATGCATGTGTTTTTGTGGTAGAATGATTTATTTTCTTTTGGTATATACTCAGTAATGGGATTGCTGGGTCCAATCATAGTTCTGTTTTAAGTTCTTTGAGAAATTGCCAAGCTGCTTTTCCACAATGACTAAACTAATATACATTCCCACCCTCAGTATATAAGTGTTCTCTGTTCTCGGTATCTTCATCTATTATTTTCTGGCTTTTTAATAATAGCCATTTTGACTGGTGTGAGATGGTATCTCATTTTGGTTTTGATTTGCATTTTTCTAATTATTTGTGATTCTGAGCACTTTTTCATATGCTTGTTGACCATATGTATGACTTTCTTTGACAAGCGTCAGTTCATGTCCTTTGCCCACATTTTAATGGGGTTGTTGGTTTTTTGCCTGTTAATTTGAGTTCCTTATGGATTCTAGATATTAGACCATTGTTGGATGCACAATTTGCAAATATTTTCTGCCATTCTATAGGTTGTTTACTCTGTTGATAGTTTCTTTTTCTGTGCAGAAATGGTTTAGTTTAATTAGGTCCCACTGGTCAATTTTTATTTTGTTGCAATTGTTTTTGATGCCTTGATCATGAAATCTTTGTCAGGGCGCACATCCAGAATTGGTATTTCCTGGGTTTTCTTTCTGAGTTATTATTTTAGGTTTTACATTTTAGGCTTTAATCCATCTTGGCTTCGTTTTTCATATATGATATAAGGAAGGGGTTCAGTTCCAATCTTCTGCATATGGCAGGCCAGTATCATAGCACCATTTGTTGAATAGGAAGTCCATTCCCCATAGTTTGTTTTTGTCAATTTTACCAAAGATCAAATGGTTATAGGTGTGTGACTTTATTTCTGGGCTAGCTATTCTGTCTCATCCGTCTATGTTTCTGTTTTTGTATCAGTATTGTGCTGTTTGGGTTACTGTACCTTTGTAGTATAATTTGAAGTCAGGTAATGTGATGCTTCAGCTTTATTCTTTTAATTTAGGATTCCTTTGGATAGTTAGCCTCTTTCTAGATTCCATATGAATTTTAAATTAGTTTTGTCTTTTTAAAAGAGTTTTGTCTTAATTCTGTAAAAAATGTCATTGGTAGTTTAATAGGAATAGCATTGAATCTGTAAATGGCTTTAGGCAGTATTTATTCTTTCTATCCATGAGCATGTGATGTTTTTCCATTTGTTTGTGTCATCTGATTTCTTTCAGTAGTATTTTGTACTTCTTTTTGTAGATCTGTCACCTACCTGGTTAGCTGTATTCCTAGGTATTTTATTTTATTTTATTTTATTTTATTTTATTTTTGTGGCCATTGTGAATAGGATTGCTTTTTTTTTTTTTTTTTTTTTTTTTTTTTTACTTTAAGTTCTAGGATACATGCGCAGAATGTGTAGGTTTGTTACATAGTTATACGTGTGCCATGGTGGTTTGCTGTACCTATCAACCCATCACCTAGGTTTTAAGCCCCACATGCATTAGCTATTTGTCCTGATGCTCTCCCTCCCCCTTCCCCAGCAACCTCAGGTGTGTGTTGTTCCCCTTCCTGTGTCTATGTGTTCTCATTGTTCAGCTCCCACTTACGAGTAAGAACATGTGATGTTTGGTTTTCTGTTCCTGTGTTAGTTTGCTGAGAATGATGGCTTCCAGCTTCATCTATGTCCCTGCAAAGGACGTGATCTCATGCCTTTTTATAGCTGCATAGTATTCTATGGTGTATATATACCACATTTTCTTTATCCAGTCTGTCATTGATGAGCATTTGAGTTGGTTTCATGTCTTTGTTATTGTGAATAGTGCTGCAATAAACATACATGTGCATGTATCTTTATAGAATAATGATTTATATTGCTTTAGATATATATGCAGTAATGGGATTGCTGGGTCAATTTTAGAGAAATGTAAATCAAAACCACAATAAGATACCATCTCAATGTGAGTCAGAATAGCGATTATTAGTGTCAGGAAACAACAGATGCTGGTGAGGCAGTGGAGAAATAGGAACTCTTTTTCATTGTTGGTGGGAAAGTAAGTTAGTTCAACCATTGTGGAAGGCAGTGTGGTGGTTCCTAAAGGATCTAGAACCAGGGATTGCATTCTTGATTTTGGTTTTCAGCTTAGCTATTGGTGGTGTATATAAATGCTAATAATTTTTGTACATTAATTTTGTTACCTGAAACTTAGCTAAAGTTGTTTATCATATCTAGGAGCTCTTGGTCAAAGACCATGGGGTTATCTAGGTATAAAATCACAGCATCCGGAGAGATAGTTTGACTTCCTCTTTTCCTATTTGGATGGTTTTTATTTCTTTGTCTTGCCTGATTGCTCTGGGTAGGAATTCCAGTACTATGTTGAATAGGATTAGTGAGAGTAGGCATCCTTGCCTTGTTCCAGTTCTCAAGGGAATGCTTTCAGCTTTTGGCTATTCAGTATGAGGTTGGCTGTGGGTTTGTCATAGATGGCTCTTATTATTTTGAGGTATGTTCCATCAATGTCTAGTTTGTTGAGGATTTTTATTATGAAGGGATACTGAATTATTGAAAGCCTTTTCTGCATTTGTTGAAATGATCATGTGTTTTTTATTTTTACCTTTGTTTATATGATGAATCACATTCATTGAGTTATATATGTTGAACCAAACTTGCATCCCATAAATAAAGGTTACCTGATCATAGTGGATTAGCTTTTTCGTGTACTGTTTAATTCAGTTTGCTAGTATTTTGTTGGGGAATTTTGCATCTAGGTTCATCAAAGATATTGGCCTGAAGTTTTCTTTTGTTCTCATGTCTCTGCCAGATTTTAGTATTAGAAAAATAGTGGCCTCATAAAATTAGTTAGGGAAAACTCCCTTCTCTTCAATTTTGTTTGGAATAGTGTCAGTAGGGATGGTCCTAGCTTTTCTTTATACTTCTGGTAGAATTTGACTGTGAATCTGGTCCAGGGTTTTTTTCTGGTTGGTAGGTTTTTAATTACTGATTCAATTTCAGAACTCATTTTGGCTTTTTCAGGGTTTCAGTTTCTTCCTGTTTCAATGATGGGAGCTTGTATGTTTCCAGAATTGTATCTATTTTTTTCTAGGTTTTCTAGTTTGTGTGTATAGATGTGTTTTTAATAGTCTTGAGGGTATTTTTGTATTTCTGTGGCATTGATTTTCCTTCTGTCATTTCTGATTGTGTTTATTTGGATCTTGTTTTTTTTTTAATTAGTCTACCTAGTGGTCTATCAGTCTTATCTATTCTCTTATAAAATAAGCCTAATTTCCTTGATCTTTTGAATGTTTTTTATATCACAATTTAATTAAGTTTAGCTCTGTTAGTCATTGCTCTTCTCCTGCTAGCTTTGGGGTTGGTTTGCTCTTATTTTTCTGGTTAGCTTATTAATTTGAGATCTTTCTAACATTTGATGTAGACATCTAGTGTTATATACTTTCCTGTTAACACTGCTTTAGCTGGGTCTCAAAAATTCTGGTTTGCATCTTTGTTTCTATTAGTTTCAAAGAAATTCTTGATTGCTACCTTAACTTCATTGTTTATTCAAAAGTAACTCAGGAGCAGGTTGTTTAACTTGCATATATTTGTATAGTTTTGAGTGATATTACCAGTCTAGATTTCCATTTTTATTCAGCAGTGGTCTAAGAATGTGGTTGGTATCATTTCAGTTTTTTTTTAATTTGCTGAGAATTGTTTGATGGCCAAGTTTTACGTTGATTTTCAAGTATGTGTCATGTGCAAATGAGAATAATTCATATTCTTCTGTTTTTTCATGGAGTGTTCTGTACATGTCTGTTTGGTCCATTTGCTCAAGTTTCGAGTTCAGGTCTTGAATATCTTTAGTAGTTTTCAGACTTGAAGACTTTTCTAATACTGTCAGTAAGGTGTTTGTTCTTTCATTGCTATATAGAAATAATGGAGACTGGATAATTTATAAAAAGAGGTTTAATTGGCTAAAAGTTCTGAAAGCTGCACAGAAGCATGGCACTAACATGTGCGTGCCTTCTGGGGAAGCTTAAAAGAACTTACTCATGGCAAAAGGTGAAATGGTAGAAGGCATCTCACATTGCAGGGTGGGAGCAAGGTGGGGAGGGTGGTGCCACACACTTTTAAATGACCAGATGTTATGAGAACTCACTCCCTGTTTCAAGGACAGCACCAAGCCATGAGGGATTCCCACCATCCCTTAACCAATACAGCTCCCACCAGGCCCCACCTCCAATAATGCTATTACATCTCTACATGAGATCTAGGGGAGACATTCACACTGTATCAGTCTCCTAGGATTATTTTGTGGTTATCTAAGTCCTTTCACAGGTCTCTAGGAGTCTGTTTTATGAATCTGGTCACCCCTGTGTTGAGTGCATATATATATTTGGGATAGGTAAGTCTTCTTGAATGGAATCTTTACTATTACATAAAGTCCTTTTTCTTTTTTGATCAGTGTTCATTTACAGTCTGTTTTATCTGAAATTAGAATAGCAACTCCTGCTTTTTTTGTTTTCTGTTTGCTTGATAGATTTTTCTCCATATCTTTACTTTGAGCCTATGAGTATCATTGCATGTAAGATCAGTCTCTTGAAGACAGCATACAGTTGGGTCTTGTTGCTTTATTCAACTTGCCATTCCATGCCTTTTAATTGGGTGCATTTAGCATGTTTACGTTTAAGGCTAATATTCACATGTGTGGATTTGATCCTGTCATCATATTGTTAGCTGGTTATTATAGAGACTTGATTGTGTAGTTGCTTTATGGTGTCAATGATCTACATACTTAGGTGTGTTTTTGTGGTGGACAGTAATAGTCTTTCATTTCCCTATTGAACACTCACTTTAGAACAAATCGTAAGGCAAGTCTGTTAGTAACAAATTCCCTTAGCATTTTCTTGTCTGAAAAGGATCTTATTTCTCCTTTGCTTAAGAAGCTTACTTTGGCTGGATATGAGATTATTGGCTGGAATTTCTTTTCTTTAATAATACTGCATATAGGCCACCAATCTCTTCTGGCTTATGGTGTTTCTGCTGAAAAGTCCACTGTTAGCCTGATAAGGTTCCCTTTGTAGATGACCTGTCCCTTCTCTCTAGCTACCTTTAATATTTTTTCTTTCATACTGACTTTGAAGAATCTGATGACTATGTGCCGTGGGGATGGTTGTCTTGTACAGTATCTTATAGGGGTTCTCTGTATTTTCTGAATTTAAATGTTGGTTTCTCCAGTGAGGTTGGAGAAATTTTTGTGGATGACCTATTCAAATATGTTTTACAAGTTGCTTGCTTTCTCTTCCTCTCCTTAAGGTATACCAATTAGTAGTAGATTTAGTCTCTTTACATGATCCCGTATTTCTCAGAGGTTTTGTTCATTCTTTTTCTTTATTTTTGTCTGACTAGGTTAATTGGTAGAACCAATCTTCGAGCTCTGAGATTCATTCCTCAGTTTGGTCTGTTTGATGTTAATATTTGCAATTTGTTATGAAATTCTTGTAGTGAATTTTTCAGCTCCATAAAATCAGTTTGGTGTTTCCTTAAAATGACTATTTTGTCTTTCAGGTCCTGTATCATTTTATTGTATTCCTCAGATTCCTTGGATTGAGTTTTGACTTTCTCCTGAATCTTAATGATCTTCATTCCTCTTCACATTGTGAATTCTATGTCTGTATTTTCAGTCATTTCGGCCTGGTTAAAAACCATTGCTGGGAATCTGGTGTGATCATTTGAAGGTAAGAAAACACTCTGGCTTTTTGAGTTCCCAGAGTTCTTGCAATAGTTATTTCTTATCTGTGTGGGCTGATGTTTCTTTAGTCTTTGAAGTTGCTGTCCTTTCAATGGGATTTTTTGCTTTTATCTTCTTTGTTGCCCTTGAGGGTTTGATTGTGGTATAAGGTGGGTTCAGTCAATTGTCTTCATTTCTGAGATATTTCAGTGTGCCAAGGCCCAGCTCAGCACTCCTTGGCTGCATGTTCTAACTCTTGGGGGCTGGTGCTGGGCCCCTGGCTTTTTTCTCTCATCCCTCAAGATTAGGAACCTACTGCACTAGAGAAACCAATGTGCTCCTGGTACACTAGCTACAATAATGCAAGTGCAGGCACAACAGTGCAGCATGGTGCATACATGTCATCAAGGATGGGGCCCCAGTGGTGGAGGGACAGCAGGCTGCATGCCCATGCATGCACTGCAGGAGGGGTTGGGGAAGGCAAGGTCTGCCCATGTGCATGTGCCAACAAAGTAGTGATGGGGGGCTGTGTGTGTGTGTGTGCTGGGAAAGCTGCCAAGGATGCTATAAAGGGAGACTGCAAGTGCGTGGCTGTGCACTGGCATGTGCCAGCCTGCTGGAGTTCTCTGATGGTTAGGTATGGTCTGCCAGTGAAGGAGCTGTGATGTCAGCACCTGAGAAGCACTCTGGTTTGGTATCCGAGGCTACAATGCAAGCAGCTGTGGCCACGCTAGGGCCCCAGGAGAGGCTGGCAGACATAAGGACAATGCTATGTGAAAAAATATACATAGTTTTAAAAAGGGCTTGGAAATTCAAACAAAACAAATGACTGTTTCAATGTACTTAGTCCATATTTTGAAGTAAATGCTTTTAAGTGCATTAGAGAAAATTGTCTGATAAACAAAAGTTTCTGGACATTATGGCTAAACGCTAGCCTCTTTTTTCTTGGGTTTGGCCTAATTGACTGTACAGAACTGAAAATAATGAGAAAGCCCTCATTAATTATGCTTTTAAATCCCAGCTACCTCAGGAGCCTGATGCAGGAGACTCACTTGAGCCCAGGAATTTGCTACCAACATGGGCAACATAACATGACTCCTGTCTCAAAATAATGATAATAATAATAATATTCTGAACCTTAACTCTGTATTTATATATAATTTTCATTATTCTTCCTACACTTTTCTCTCATTAAGACAAATTCCATTTTCAGAATGTGGAAATGTATTTTAGTAGAACAAAGGAAACTAAGTTTGTAGATCTAGGCTTACATTTACCGAGCATATGAACAACTGTTTATACATTTTTATGCCACATATAACTTTAAACTGTTGTAATTTCTTCATTGTAGAATTACAGGTGGTTATCCTTTTGCTTTTTTCATTTGGCTTCATATTTTATAATGAATAAAATATATAATTCTTATATAATATATAATACACTAATTTTTTAAACCAAATGAATATAAATATATTAATGTTATACCTACCTATGTATTTCAGGTTATGTGACATATTTTAATTGTGTATTAAATCCATATTATACAAATAAAGCAGATTTTCATTAAATTCTATTTTTGGTATGAGTAACGTCTTCAATTCTTATTAATACATGATACATTTTTAATAAGTATCATTTTAAATGGACATTGGCAAATAATTGTATTTAAATAAAAGTACAACTGTTACTTTTAAATTTTAGGAAGGAAAATCTTTTCCTGTCTTTCTGAATGTTTCCCTTTTCATAAAAATGACACAAATATGTGAAATAGAATCAAATTATGATTTTAATTGTGATTTGTTAGAATTGCCCTCTATAGACACAGTCTTCATAATGATTACCACATACTAGTCATCTAGTCCATATAAATATAAATCCAAAATTCACTCAGTGTTCACCTACATTGTGCATTACTCTACACTATTTAGGTGAACTATTTGGAAACATTTAAATATTTGAAAAATATGGCTTACTAGGAAGGAGCTTCAAACCTTGAGAAATTGGGCATGAAAAGTAGCTCTTATATTCATTATTATTATTGCATATTGTATCTTAAATTTGGGGTGAACTTCTATCTAACTTGTTACCTTTTACGACTTTTGCCCTGGACCTGGAGAGTGGCAGGAGCCTGGAGGAAGAAGATTTGGATACAGAGGATCCCAAGGCTTAGAGATCTTACAATCTCCTCAATCACAAAGGAATCAATTAAGTCAGTAATGATAGGACAGTATCTTCTTAATAGTGTCTTTAGGGATTCCCTCATCAGACTATGGTGCAATCAGCTGCCCCAAATAACAAAACTGTAATTTGTTGCAGACCTTTTTTGGAGAGGAACTACTAAAAGCTAACCTTGGTTTAGTTTCAGAATCTATATTTTGTTTCTACCTCAGTTATTACTGTAGGGGAGAAAAAATAATTTTCTCTCTACTCTTTATAGTTCTTAGCTGGGACAGACCCTTGTAATTAAAGACAGATTAACAAAAGAAAAACAGACATAAGTTTATTAGCATGCATATTTAATATATACATGGGAAATGTGCAGTGAATTCTTGAAGAGGGGCTTAGAAATCTGGCTTATAGAACATCCTCAATAAGACTTGTACATTTTTAGAGAAGTGATAAGACAAAGAAAAAGGACTTTTAGTCTCTAGGGATGGCAAATTGTGAGGAGGCAAATAAATGAGGGTTTGTCATGTAGATTTCTCCAGTGCCATCTGTAGGCTGACAAGAGCCTTAAGTAGTCCTCAGAGATTAACCTTTGTCCTCCCCAGTAGAGAAGGGAGGAGGAACACCTTTATAAATTTACATTCTTCTTTTAGGCAAATAGGGGAGGTCAAAGAGCTTTTCCTGTATCTGCTTCTTCTAATTGCCTTTAGCTCAAAATAATCCTTATGCCAAAGAGGTATATGTTAGGGTGGTATAATATGGTCTCCTACACTCACCACTAAATTCTTTCTTGATTATTTTTGTAACTATAGCTTAGCTCTGCAAGTTGGAAAATTGATTCATCCATGTGAACAATGTCCTGAGACCAGGATCTTGCCTGTTTACTTGTCTCTGGGCATGTAACCATATCCTTTGATAAACCTCCTCTTCCTAGTAAATTCTAAGCATGAGACTTAAATCCCAGCTCCTAATATACCTATAATTACAACTATGTAATAAAAACAAATGTGTATACCATTAGTAACAGGTTTTATTTTTGTGTGTGTGTATATGTATATATGCACAAACACACATATACACATATATACACACACACGTACATATATACATATAAATCTGAATTAACAGCAATTCAGATTTATATTTGAGGCCTAATCCATTCAGTGCTAAGGCAATTTAAAGGAAGTAAAAATACTTTCTCTAGGTCAGAGTATTTTTGTGATATGTATGTGAGTATTTTTTAAGGGCTATGGTTTGAGTATTTTTTAAGGGCTATGGTTTGAGTATTTTTCCCCTCCAAGCATCATGTTGAAATTTAATACCCAGAGTAAAAGTATTGAGAGATGAGGCCTTTAAGAGGTGACTTGGTCAGAGGGCTCTGCTGTCTTGAATAGAGGAATCCATTCATGGGTTAATAGATTAATGGGTTAAAGAAGTAATGAGTTCTCATGGGAGTAAGACTGGTGGCTATATAAGAAGAGACCTGAGCTAGACACTCAGCCACCTCACCGTGTGTTGCCCTGTGCTGCCTCAGGACTGTGCAAAGGGTTTCCATCAGTAAAAAGAAAGGTGTCTCCTTGACGTTGGACTTCCCAGACTCCAGAACTGTAAGAAATAAATTTCATTTCTTATAAATTACTCAGTTTTGGGTATTCTGTTATAAGCAACAGAAAATTGACTAAGGCAAAAGCAAACAAAAGAAACTCTGGTTTTAAAAAATGTTTCATTAGGACGAGTTATTTGGTTATCCTATTCTCCTGCTCTGTCATATTAAACGATTATATTATTTTCTCAAATGTTTGTGAATTACATTGTAAACATGGGTTTAATGAACCTTCATAAAGTAAACAAAATACTTCCTTCAGGCCAGTGGTAGAACCCTATCTAGTGTACATGTAATTAGTCATGTGTAGTTTCTGAATCCCATTACATTCTCCAAATTTTCATTTCTCCCTTCTTCTCTCTTACTTGCTCCCTCTCTCTTAAAACAAGAAACAGTAGTATTCCAGGAAAATGAAAATCTTAAAAATTCTCAACTCACTCTTAGCTATTTTTATATGAGCCAACATGTAGCTTACTTTCCAACTAAGTAAAAGAGAAAATGATTTTCTTTCTTTCTATTCTCACATAATTTACCTTAAGTGAAAGAGTTGTCTTCAGCACATCTGGTTGCAAGAGAGAACAATAAGATGTTTACAGCAAAATAATGTTTCATAATGAAGTGATTCAGGTATGTGAAAAGCAATTCTCCAAAGAGATTAGAGCTGTAATTTGAATTTGGTTCTGAAGATGAACACCTGTAATAATAACTTTTCTCCATGGTAGTTATCTTTATAAAATTAACAGTGATTCAGATTTATATCTGAGGCTTAATCCATATTAAATTTCAGTGCTAAGGCAATTTAAAGGAAGTAAAAATACTTTCTCTAGGTCAAAAACAAGTATTGTAAGGCTTTCAAACCAACTTTATAAATGCAAAGGCAAGTGTGAGAAAACTGTTTCTTTGGCTAACAAGTTTCTCTTTAAAAATGCAAACAGGTATGAAGAAGTAGACAAGTGCAGAATGGTTGTCATTACATCTGATTGTATCTTAGTTCAATCAGATGCTTTCTTCTGAACATTTAAAAAGATGATGTGGAAGAATACTTGTGAAATATTCTTGTAATTAAAAAAATTCATCTTGAAGTTGACAATCAATGTATAAATATACACTTATTCCCTTTTTGCATTGAAACATACCTGTCCTTTGGTGACTACGGCCTTATACTACAGTTTGAAGTCAAGTAATGTGATGCCTCCAAAATTGTTCTTTTGCTTAGTCTTGCTTTGGCTACGTAGGCTCCATTTTGGTTTGATAGGAATTTTAAGATTGTTTTTTCTAGTTCTATTTAGGATGATAATAATATTTTGATGGAAATTGCATTTAATTTGTAGATTGTCTTTGGCAGTATGGTCATTTTCACAATATTTATTCTATCCATCCATGGGCATGGGATGTGTTTCCATTTGTTTGTGTTGTCTATGTTTTTTTCGCAGTGTTTTGTGGTAGGGATCATTCACCTTCTTGGTTAGATATATTCCTAAGTATTTTATTTTATTTTTTTTTGCAGCTATCATAAAAGGGGTTGAGTTTTTTATTTTATTCTCAGCTTGGTTGCTGTTGGTTTGTGGCAGAGCTACTGATTTGTGTGCATTAATTTTGTATCCTGAAACTTTGCTGAGTTTATTTATCTGTTCTAGGAGCTTTTTGGAGGATTCTTCAGGGTTTTCTACGTATATAATCATATCTTCAGCAAACAGTGACAGTTTGACTTCCTCTTTACTGATTTGAATACACTTTATTTCTTTCTCTCTTCTAATTGCCCTGGCTAGGACTTCCAGCGTTATGTTGAATTGAAGTGGGGAAAGTGGGCATCCTTGTCTTGGTCCAGTTTTCAAGGGGAATGCGTTCATCTTTTCCCTATTCAGCATTATGTTGACTGTGGGTTTGTCATAGATGGTGCTTATTACATTAAGTTGTGTTCCTTCTGTGCTGATTTTGCTGAGGGTTTTAATCATAAAACGATGCTGGGTTTTGTCAAATGCTTTTTCTGAGCCTATTGAGATGATCATGTGATTTCTGTTTTTAATTATATTTAGGTGCTGTATCATATTTATTGGCTTGTGTAGGTTAAACCAATGCTGCATCCCTGGTATGAAACCCACTTGATCATGGTAGATTATCTTTATGATATGCTGTTGGATTTGGTTAGCTAGTATTCTGTTAAGGATTTTTGCATCTATGTTCATCAGGGATATTGGTTTGTAATTTTCTTTTTCTTGTTATGTCCTTTCCTAGTTTTGGTATTGGGGTGACACTGGCTTCACACAATAATTTAGTAAGGATTCCCTCTCTATCTTGTGGAATAGTGTCAATAGGATTGTTTTCAATTCTTCTTTGAACGTCTGATAGAATTCAGCTGTGAATCCGTCTGGTCCTGGACTTATTTTTGTTGGCAAATTTTTAAATTACTATTTCAATATTGCTGCTTGTTATTGGCTCATTTAGAGTTTCTATTTCTTTTTCCTTAAATCTAGGAGGGTTGTATATTTCCAGGAATTTATTCATCTTCTCTAGATTTTTGAACTTGTGTGCATAAAGGTGTTCATAGTAGCCTTGAATGATTTTTTGCATTTCTGTAGTATTGGTTGGGATAGCTCCTGTTTCATTTCTAGTTAAGCTTATTTAGGTCTTCTCTCTTCTTTTCTTGGTTAATCTCACTAATAGTCTATCAATTTTATTTATGTTTTCAATGAACCAGCTTTTTGTTTCACTTATCATTTGTATTTTTTTTTGTTGTTTCAATTTCATTTAGTTCTCCTGTGATCTTTATTATTTCTTTTCTGCTGGGTTTGGGTTTAGTTTGTTCTTGTTTCTCTACTTCCTTGAGGTGTGACCTTGGATTGTCTATCTGTGCACTTTCAGACTTTTTGATGTTGGCATTTAAGGCTATGAACTTTCCTGTTAGCACCACCTTTGTTGTATCCCAGCATGGTACTGGCATAAAAATAGGCACATAGACCAATGGAACAGAATGGAGGACACAGAAATAAAGCCAAATACTTAGAGGCAACTGATCTTCTTCAAAGCAAACAAAAACATAAAGCGTGAAAAGGGCATCCTATTGAACAAATGATGCTGGGATAATTTGCAAGCCACATATCGAAGATTGAAACTGTATCCTCATCTCTCACCTTATACAAACATTAACTCAAGATGGATCAAGGACTTACATATAAGAACTAAAACCATAAAAATTCTAGAAGATAACATCAGAAAAACCCTTCAAGACATTGGCTTAGGCAAAGACCTCATGACCAAGAACCCAAAAGTAAATGTAACAAAAACAGAGATAAATAGATGGGACTTAATTAAACTAAAAAGCTTCTGCACAATAAAAGAAAACAATCTGCAGAGTAAACAGACAATCCACAGAGTGAAAGATATTCTTCACAATCTATACATCTGACAAAGACTAATATCCAGAATCTACAAGGAACTCAAACAAATCAGCAAATAAAAAACAAGCAATCCCATCAAAAAGTGGGCTGAAGACATGAATAGACAATTCTCAAGAAAATATATATATATGTACGTATGGTCAACAAACATGAAAAAATGCTCAACATCACTAATGATCAGGGAAATGTAAACCAAAACCACAATGCGATATCACCTTCCTCCTGCAAGAATGGCCATAATCAAAAAAACAACAAAAAAATTGATCCTGGTGGGGATGTGGTGAAAAGGGAACACTTTTACACTGCTGGTGAGAATATAAACTAGTTCAACCACTCTAGGAAACGTGGAGATTCCTTAAAGAACTAAAAATAGAACTGCCATTTGATCCAGAAATTTCACTACTGGGTATCTACCCAGAAGAAAATAAGATTTATGCGAAAAAGATACTTGAACACTCATATTTATAGCAGCACAATTAGACAATTGCAAAAATATGGAATCAGCTCAAATGCCCATCAATCAACGAGTAGATAAAGAAATTGTGGTATATCTATACCATGGAGTACTACTCAGTCATGAAAAGGAATAAAATAATGGCATTTGCAGCAACCTGGATGGAACTGGAGACCATTATTCTGAGTGAAGTAACTCAGGAATGAAAACCCAAACATTGTATGTTCTCACTCCTAAGTGGGAACTAAGATATGAGGATGCAAAGGCATGAGAATATCATGAAGTTTGGGGACTTGGGGGAGAGGGTGGGAAGGGGGTGGGGAATAAAAGACTACTTGGGTACAGTGTACACTCCTTGGGTGAGGGGTGCACCAAAATCTCAGAAATCAGCACTAAAGAACTTATTCACGTAACCAAAACCACCTGTTCCCTAAAACCTGTGGAGGTAAAAAGTAAAAATAAAAATAAAATAAAAAGAAAAAGAAACATACTTGATCTTTGATTACTGTAAGAGATAAATATTTAGACTATTCCTAAATAATTACTAGTTAAATAAAAATCAGTGTGGTACCTGCTGGATTTGATAAACTAAATAATTAAAAAATCTCAACTCATTATGGAGCCTACATTTGCCTGTACAACCTTGTATGTTACCACTGCCAAGCAATATAGTGCAAATGTTTGAAGCACTAAGGCTGTGGCCTTTCTGACTGTATTTAAATCTAGCATCTTCTCATTACTAGCTCTGTGACTCAATACACTAGCTCAGCATCACTGAATCTTAGTTCCTCCATTTCTAAAAGAGGTGTAATGATAGTTTCCACTTAGTAGGGCTGTAGTTTGAAATTTGCATCCATGCAGGATATCCATTAATGCAACCAGGTCTTCCCTTCCTAGGCTTTCCTTGGATCTAGGAGATATTAAATGAGAGCCTGAGAGCCTGACACATTTAAGGTCTGAAAAGAGATACTACCATCCATTCTCTCTAAAGTCTTCATCTACATAACAAGAACCTTGGCCTACACAACTCCCCTTATATTAACTCAAGCATTTATTGCCACTGTTTAAGTCTTTAAACAAGGCTTAGCTCTTTCAACAAATTGCCAATTAGAAAATCTTTGAATCTACCTATGACCTGTAAGCCCCCACTGTCACCACTTCAAGATATCCCGCCTCTTTAGACTGAACCAATGTACACCTTCCATGTGTTGATTTATGATTTACCTACAATTTTTGTCTCCCAAAAATGTATAAAGCCAAACTGTAACCTGACTGTCTCAGGCACACTTTCTTAAGAACTCTTGAGACTGTTTCTCAGGCCATCATCACT
The DNA here is from genome assembly GCF_006542625.1 of Nomascus leucogenys. Classification (NCBI taxonomy): domain Eukaryota; kingdom Metazoa; phylum Chordata; class Mammalia; order Primates; family Hylobatidae; genus Nomascus; species Nomascus leucogenys. The sequence continues at coordinate 79,572,292 of NC_044389.1, read as the reverse complement.
GATTTTGGCTCAGAAAAAGCCTCTTCAAATATTTTATAAAGTTTGTTTTTTCTGTTAAGAGTACACAAACGCAAAGTCTTCAGAAAAATGTCCAGACATGACAGCAATTACTATGTAGAGCATATTGTATATTCCTCATCCAAACTGCTGGGGTCCAAAATTCTTTTAGATTTTGAATTTTGTAAGATTTTGGAATATTTGCATTGTACTTACAGGTTGAGCATCCCTAATCCAAAAATTTGCAATCCGAAATGCTCCACTGAGCATTTCCTTTGAGTGTCATTTTGGCACTTAAAAAGGTTTGTATTTTGGAGCATTTTAGATTTCAGATTTTCAGATTAGGGAGGCTCTGCCCGTAGCTATCATGATTATTGTCAGTGTTCAAGAACATGATCCCTCCAAATATGGCACCTTGGCCTACTAGGCATTTTATACTGAAAGACATTGAGAAAAACTGCAGAAGCAGGAAGGTCTCTGTGATGTTCTCCTGCTGCCTTCTCCCTGAAGCAGGCCATAAAATCTAGGAAGGCCATTTGCTGACCTTTTTCCTTTCTGCCCTGAAGACCCTCATGTCAGGTGTCTTGTCCTATACCCAAAAGAAATGTCACACAAGAACACAAAAAATAATCTAAACAAACAGGCTTCACTAAGTTTCCCCAGTTTATTACCATTAGCTCTTTCTGTTTTGTCTTTTAATTATACTTCTGCATGTCTGTGTGTAAAAGCACACAACTTTCTCTAGATCTTTTCATCTTTATTTCTGAAGGCTTATATTACATACATTTATATGCTCTTCTATAGTTAATCTTCTTTTGTTATAAGGGTGTCTGCATGAACCTTGTACTGGGTGAGGAAAAAATTTTAGTTTATTACTTCAGTAACAATATAGGAAATATATAGTGATAAGTCATATTTTTATTATAACTAAATTAATTTGTAAGGATAAATAGGATTTAAGTTGTCACAAAATATTTGTTTCTTGTATAGACTATGACCTAAAATTAGACAAATATCTGCTTCGTAGTTTATAAGACACTTCTATAAACATTATCTCTTAATTTTGTGTTTCACTGAGGTATTATTATAGTGATCAATCTTTTACAAAAGGGAATAGGCTTATAAACAACTAATTAAACAATAATGAATAAAGTAAATATAATACTGGGTAAGTAAATAAAGTGATCATATCTTGGAATTTATGATATCCATATAAATAAATTTATACTCAGGTATGTAATTTTGACGTTAAGACAACTGGTCACAAAAACTTCAAGAAAGTATAGACATTGTCACAGAGCGAATGCCCTCAAAAGAGATGGTCTAGGAGGAATGTGAAGTGATATAAAAGCAAGTTCTTATAACACAATTTTAAAATAATTGCAAAGTAAAAGAAATAGGGCAATATTTCTCAAATTATAGTCCATGTAATTTATGCATCAAAATCATGGGGAATATTTCAAAAAATGTGGATTCTTGAGCCACACTCAAGTCTTGCTGAGGCGAGAGCTGGGGTCCAAATAGGTAGATTTTCTTAATAGTTTACTAGGTGATATTTATGCATGCTAAACTTTGAACTAGGGAAAATATGCAGTACTCTAACTAGGTAATATAGTGTGAACCAGTTTGAGGCAAAAAGAAGAATCACTTTCTAATCTTTTAAACAAATAGTTACTACTTAATATCCTTTCTCTCCTTTCTTAGGAAGAAATCCAGTCCCATGATACAGCTAATATACTACATGTACATCCCTTCTTTACTAGTTGTGACCCTGTGAGCAAGTTCTAGCCAATGAGATATAGACACATGGGGTTGGTGAGACTCCTGAAATGGCTTCAAATAGAGCTAAGCTGGCTGGGAGGAGCCTTTTTGCCCCTTGCCCTTTCATTCTTCTTGCCCTTCTTTGTGCTGCAATACACAAATGGTATTTGGAGTTCTAATGCCATCTTCTCACTTTGAATAGACGTAGAAGGATGTGGAACAGAAAAATGGAAGGAGCCAGAGTGCTTGATGACATTATGAAGTCACCTTGCCAACTCTATAATGCCTAATGCTGGAGCTGTTCTTTTGTGAGATGATGAACACTAATTTTTTTCAGCTGCTAGAGTCTGATATGCGTTATGAGTAACAAAACACAACTCCTAACTGATATGGACACTCAGTAAGATAACTCGGTAAGATAAAACTTTTGTGTCTGAAGCAGTGGTGAAATGGTTTATATTGCACATGAAACCATAATGCAGAAAATCTTTGGCAGAGGAGTAAGTGTACATATAGTCATTGTTGTGTGGTCCAATAGGTCAGTCATATATATGTGATATATATATATATATATAAAATATATATATGAGATCATATATGTGATATATATTTTATATATATATCATATATATACGTCAGGGATAGGTTTCTGGAGTACTCATCCATGTACAGGTTCTTAAATATTTCTGCCAAGAAAAATATGGCATGGAGGGACTACCTACATAGCAGAGATGATCATGGATTACTACATAGAAATATAGACTTAACTCTGAAAAACCACACATTATGCTTCTCAAAACAGGGTCCCAAAGACACTACGGTCCCTAATTGATTCTCTGTTTTTTTGGCATGAGAATGGATTAGAGTTGGATAGTAATAAAAAAATTCTAACAAAAAATGACGTAATTGGAGAGCAACTGTGTCTAATTCAGTATTTGGCACAGCAAAAATACCTCATCAATGGTCAATTAAAGATAAAATGTTAACCATTCAGCAATTTTCACTACTGTATTCAGTGTCCCATACTCCCACTTTTCCTCCAGACAGGAGAAATAAAACTTATCATAAATAAGACCTACTTTTAAAAACCCTCCAACTTGTGTTTGCCCCCTATAAGCAGTAATTCTCAAACTTGTAATTTGGATACTTTCATATACATTTGGATTTTCTCTGTTTATTCTTTCTCCAGGCTCTAGGTGTTTTTCTCATAAAAGAAAGCAAGCTGGGAAAAGTTGTGTCTGATGACAGTTTCATCTGACGACAGAGAGACCAGAAGACTGCCAGTGGTAATCCACCAGGTTCTTCTGATCCGGACATTTCATCTTCACTGTGCCACACTAGGCCTCTACTGTGTTGCCTGCAAAGACTCTATGGACAGGCTTTCACCTGGCCACAGTGTGGGCCACAGGACTTTGTGCAGAAGCTGGAGAATGAAAAGTAAAAGAGGCAGGACATTCTAACTCCTAAGAGAGTATCAGGTGGATCACGAGGTCAGGAGATCAAGACCATCCTGGCTAATACGGTGAAACCCCGTCTCTACTAAAAATACAAATTAGCCAGGCGTGGTGGTGGGCGCCTGTAGTCCCAGGTACTCGGGAGGCTGAGGCAGGAGAATGGCGTGAACCCGGGAGGCGGAGCTTGCAGCGAGCCGAGATCGCGCCACCGCACTCTAGCCTGGGCTACAGAGCGACACTCCGTCTCAAAAAAAAAAAAAAAAAAAAAAAAAAATCTCTCACTAACACACAACTTTAAAGTTGAAATATCATTGAGTTCTATAGTTAAGGAAAAATGGCAGCAAAACTTTTCAGAGGAAAGCATATCACGGAATTCCAATGTCTGAAACTGACAACAGCCAATAAAAACGGAAGCCCTTCGTTGAAGTTTGAAGGGACTAACAAAGCTGCACCTTATTGAATTTTCCCCTCTTGGCCACCTCTCCCTAAGCAACTAAGTAAGTTCTCTCAGAAAGGTCCGAGTACCACAGGAACCTCAGAATGGACTGAAAACAGTTTGTAAGCTGCTTGTCTACTTTGCCTTCTTCCATATTCTTCTACCATTTTATAATCCGGGCATTTGATGAAGAAATTGAAACCAGAGCGTTTCAGTAATTTCCCCATGGTTACATGTTAGAGAAAGAAGTGAAATTAGACTACGGGGCTCTCGTATATTTTTCCATTATACAATACTCTCTGGATACAAAGGGAATGACTCTTACCATCATTAGAAACTAAGTTTTAAATCCTTTCCCATCTGAATACATTAAGTTGCGAAAAGAGTGGAATTTGTCACATACTTCTGAATGTCAGAAACTGAAGACAATCATGGCTAATCATTGAGGGAGTAATTCAGGGAAACTGTCTTAGACTGCATCAAAATTCATGGCAAGCACGGACAGTTCAATCAATCAGTATATTATTTATTTATTATCAGCTGTGTGTTCAGTGTTCTGGAGGATATAAAAGAAGCATAAAACGTGGCACCTGACCTTAAGGAATTCACTATTTTGTTAGTGAGAGAAACAATGTATGTTTCTCTCTCTCTGTGTGTGTGTGTGTGTGTGTGTTTAGAAGACAGATATCAGTTGAATTGTACAGAATTGCAAAAAAGTTGATTGTAATTAATGAAAGGAAGACAATCAGATTATCTTACTTATCAATTAAAAATGAGAGAGAGAAGCGAAGGAGGATGAAAAGAAAGAGGAAGAAGAAAGACGAGGAGGAAGAGGAAGAGGTGCTTCAGGAATTGGGTTTTAGTCTTTGGAGGTATCAGTGGATTGATGGTTCTATGACTACTTGAAGCCTCTTGTCTGGTGAAATTTCTAGAAAGATGAGGCTAAGAACTTCTTGAGAGAGAGATAGCATGGGGTAAAACAGGTGTAATATAAAAGAAAAACAGAAACGAAGAATGGAGAAATGGAACAAGGAGGTTAGAATTTTCTAACTACTACTGTTCCTGAAATTAGTCTCTGTAACTCTAGACTCATGAGTCATTTTCTAAGCTTGTGTAGAAGGTTTGTTTTCAATCAAACTTTACTCAAATAAGTTAGAATAAATGAATCCAAATTGCCTAGTAAAGTGTATATATAGATGATATATATCATTATTATTTTGAAATATTATGATTTCTGGTACTCAGGATTCACATGGTTAAAGTTACGAAAAGGGAATGCAAAGCTGTTGGACTTTTCAGTATGTTGTGTAAAAGAAAAAACACTGAGTGAAAAACGGGAGCCAAGAGCTTTGGTCCTATTTCTACTACCAAGTGTCCAGTTTCCCTTGGATAAGCGCAAGGTAAGGAAGTCTCAATTTTCTTTTCTGATGACTAGGGAGAAGATGGGTGATTTTAAAGATATTTTCTATTTTTCAATTTATGTAAATCTGAGATTGACTCAGAGGCCTGGTGTAATCTGCAAGTATCTTTGATATTTGTTCTGTGAAATCCACCATGCAAAAACTTATGACTTTGAAATCTAAAAAAAAATTTTTTTCTCCCTGTGAACTTTTTTATATTAGCTTTCCAGGCTTGTCCTGTCTACATAAACTCATTTCCGAGACTTCTAAATAATTGTCACTGATTAGGATACAAGGAAAATTTAGTTTCTAAATCATAACATGTGGGAAGTGTGTACTTGTTTTCTCTGACATTAACAGGATCTTAATTCCTTCTGAGAAGCTGAGTTAACACAGGTTTAATCTTGTATACGTGTTATTATTGAGAATGAATCTGCTTTTCCATTTGATAGAAAATATGATTGTGTTCTGATGAGAGTGACATTTAAAATTGGTTTTCTAGACCTGGTGTGCCCAAAGAAACCTCACAGATGGAAGAGGAGAAAAATGTCAGAGAAGCTGGTACACTTCGATTTGTTTCTGCTGCCTGTATTTTTCTCCTGATACCTGCTTCTTGGAATTGCCTGCAGTGCACCTCAAAAGAAAAACATGTTGCAAAATGCTCTATTAAAGCAGTGCACAATATTTTAGTACATACTAAAAAGGAAACAACTTTCTCTGCTCTCCTATGGCTGACCTCTCTATCCCATATGCATCGTCTTCCCTTCCCTTGATTCCTTGGGACACTGTAGTGTTTTTCTGAGGGACAGAAACAAAAGGAAACTTGGTGCTTTTAATACGGATTAGATACTGCAAGAAATTCCCATTTCTCACCATCCTCCTTTCAACAGCAGTTCAAGAAGTCACTGTTACAAAGACCAATGTATGTATTTTGAGCAAAAAAAAAAAAAAGCAAGGAAAAACAAGGAGCTGAGGTCTGTTGTACATGTCACAGTGTTTTAAAAACTGTCTATCATTTGGTAACCATGTCTTCCTCTCCTCTCTAAGGCAAAGCTTTAGAGGTTCATCTTCTAAAATCTATGACAAGTGACCTTTGGTTTTAGTAGTTGAAATTGTTACAATCTGTAAGTCACATGTCACATAACATATGAAAAAGAAAATCTGATCTAGAAATAAAAGGTTATTTTATTTATTAAAAAACTTCTGGAAGAAATAAATTCAAAATGCAACAAATTGATTTAATCTGGCAAAATTATGGTTCATTTCAGATTCATGTATTGCTCGGTAATGGCTTTATGCTTCCTATCTTATTCCCCATTATTCTCCTCTTGTTAAGGTCTTGGATACAAAATTCATACATATTTATCCATTCTTAATGACAGTGTCCTAAAAATCTTTTATGTTAGATTTCTTTTGGATATTAATCTCATCAAAACTTCATCAAAATGCGATAGTCAACATTAAAATTCCTATCTTTCTCTACAATAGAAAAAACATTATTAATGTTCTAAGTTTAGTTTACTAAAAATGCAAATGTACTCTTCCCAGTCAAAATTGCCCAGCATCCTTACAATTGTGACTTAGGCAGGCAGGTGGAAACGATGTTAGTTTTATTAGCAGCTTCTGGGCTAAATGCCTTAGGTAACAGAAATCAGAGGAATGATATTGCAATGACATTGTCCTTTAACAAAGGAGTGATGCTTAACATGAGAAATCTACAGTCTGGCCACTGAAAACTGAAGGAAAATAACCACTGTTCATTATTGTGAAACAGGAGAAAACAAGGCATCATAAGTTAAATAAGGTTTTTCCTTCCAGAACTGAAAAGCAAGTTAATCCAAATGACAGATTGGATGGACTTTCTTACAAAATTGTGGGCTTCTCATTTCTGGATGTGCTCAGACAACAGATGGACACTAATCTATGGGAATCCTGCAGTAGGTGGAAGTTGTACCAGGTGAGCTCTAAGCTTTGTTTAATACAGAGATTCTGTGCTCTAGGAACCATATGGTGAGGGCATTAAAAACAAGACTGAGAGAAAAGAGACACTGTTAATCCCAGTTTTCTTACAATTTCTTTTTGCTGGCTCTTTGAAAAGGTGACCTTTTCTACTCCACACTTAACTGGCATTTTTAACTTTATCTGTACTCTGCTAGCCTACTCCCTAAGTTTGTTTCTATACTCATAAACACCATTTAGAAACCATTAATAATTGTGTTTATTAAATACATTATCAAGTGTTCTGACGCATAGTCTCAAAGATGCATTTGAGATGGATACAGTTTAGGATGAAGATTATGAATGGCACTGAGTTTGTGGCAGAAGGGAAGAGCGTAGGAGATTATTCCCCAGCTCTCTTGATTTTTACCTGATGATTTACAAGGTATGTAAATTAGGAGACAACCACAGAAGGTACATTTAATGACCTCTTAATGCATCATGGAATTTACGACAAGGCATGAATAGCTTGTGCACTCAACCATTGGAAGCAGATGCTGCAATAATTCTACTTAATACTTAGAAGCAAAGTGAAGCATATTGTTTTTTATACAAATGTTTATGAAACATTAATAAGAATAATATACATCATTCAATGCTGAACATATAATCTGAAATCCTATTTTATAAATATTTATAAAGGAGACATTTTTATTCTCAACACAAATTGATTTCAAGCCCAGATTCTAGGATGCTGCATGGTTTTCTTTCTCTTTGTATATGTTTAACTAGAGTAAGACTAACTGACTCATAGGGCCAGTATCACTTTGTACTGTACCTACTTAGTGAGAGCCTAAAGAGTTGCTTTGAATCAATTCATAAAATACACTCTCCACTACATGAGCTCAGTTAGACGCTTGGAAATGGAACTTTTACTATTGTGTTAGATAGTAACTATTGTGTTTGGAAGAACTAAAGAGCTTCATTAATTTTAAGAAAGTACCCAGTTTCTAAACTACATGGTATTACTTGATGTTTATAGAATAAGAAATCATAAAAATGAATGCCATCAATTTTCCATCAATGCCTCAAATGTTGGGTTGGTTATTCATAATGATCAATTATGGCCAGGATCACTTACGCATAGGAAAGGAGGCAGAATATTTTTGAGGAAAAAACTCTACATTCCAATATTGCAGTAAATGTGATTTATTGTTCAAAGTGCTGTAGTTCTTCACTGCTAACTACAGTTGCAGGCATCTTAGTCACACCATTTTCTTTCTGGCAGTACTTTTTTCTATTTGCAATTGTATTATGTTTCTTTTAATGACTTTTACTAGCCAATGTCAGGTTTTTTCTCCTCCCTTTAATGGGGAAATCGTTTTAAAGAAATAGGATACTGTGTGATTTTCTTTCAGTTAAAATATTCCTAATTGCTAATTGCTCTTCAACACTGCAGTACTGTCTATCCTTAGCTTCCTGAGTTTGGTCAAAAATGTCAAGATCATGAAATGAATCATTCTTATAACTTTATTTGTGTAAGTATTTAAAAGTGAATTAAGTTTAACATGGCAAATTTAGCCTTCTTAAGCAACACAGTGAAAAGCATCAGATGAAACGTGAGCCTTGGGAAAAGTGAAAAGAGCTTTATGGTCTGAAGGATATGCCATAGCAGCTAAGTAAGAAAGGACAGATTTAAAGTGGTTAGGTGCTATGCATAGGAGTGATTTTAAAAGTACTGCTGAATTTGTTTCATTAATACCACTTAAACCTGTCTAACCCATTTGAACACAATGCAATTGGTTATTTAAATCTACCTTGAGGCATTTGATTCTAGCATCATCATGTCTGCACTCTTTACTTCATCAGCTCATGTCTTACCATTTAAAGATGCTGAGATTGTAATATCTCTAAATTTGGTGTTTGTTTTAGATTTCTGAATACTGTTACATACGTGACATGTCCACATCTAAAGAGAACTCTGTCAGGAATTAGAAAACTATGCCATATGTTATTATTATTATTTTTTTTTTTACAGAGTCTTGCTCTGTCACCCAGGCTAGAGTGCAGTAGCACTATCTCAGTTCACTACAGCTTCTGCCTGGATTCAAGCAATTCTCCTGCCTCAGCTTCCTGAGCAGCTGGGATTATAGGTGTGTGACATCACGTCCAGCTAATTCATATCTTAGGTATTTAAAAAGCTATTTTGACTCACTCCTGTCCTAACTGCCAGAAATTGAGATATTGTAAGAAAGAACTGTTAAAAAATAATAATTCTTCTTTTCTATTCCTGTATATTACTGTATATTATCAGTTTGTTCAACATATTGAAAGACTTTAACAAAATTTTATCTCAATTGTGTCTAGGATACCCTGTGAAATAAATTCTATCACCAAAGTAAATATTTATGAGAGTTATAGTACTAAAAATAATCTAGTCATTAGTACTTAGGTAGATTTGTCTAATTGAAATAAATTAGGATAAATTACATTTGTATTTAAAATACAAATGTTTATTTTTAAGTACCAATTGTTATTGTAAAATAAAAGTCTTCATAAATGTTTTGAGTTTTCCTGGGTATCACAAACTTTGTTTTGCAGTGGGAAGAAAAAGAATGGCAAATAATGAATATGTTCCACAGCCTATTTGCCCAATTAAAGTAGATAGAGTCAGAGACTATGGTTTAAATAGGTTTAGAGTAAACCTAATATAACAATATTCCAGAGCCCAGTGGTCTAGGTATACCTAAGTGTCTTTCTTTTAAGGCCATACTCTTAATTCCCTCATTGGACTCCACATTCATGACCTTTCCAGGATGCTGGTTTATTGCCTATGCTCTAACTCCATGCCAGCCACTGCTATTCACACAGGCTGGATCATGTGCCTCCAACAGTCACTAAAATGCCATCTTCCTCTTTACTATTTTTATCATGACCTGCAATTTGAGGTAAGAGAGCCTCATGTTTGTCCTCCAGCTTTTCCTCTAGTCTTTTTTTTTTTTTTTTTTTTTGAGAAGGAGTCTCGCTCTTTCACCCAGGCTGGAGTGCAGTGGCGCAATCTCGGCTTACTGCAGGCTCCGTCCCCCGGGGTTCACGCCATTCTCCTGCCTCAGCCTCCCGCGTAGCTGGGACTACAGGCGCCCACCACCTCGCCCGGCTAATTTTTTGTATTTTTAGTAGAGACGGGGCGCGGTGGCTCACGCCCGTAATCCCAGCACTTTGGGAGGCCGAGGCGGGCGGATCACGAGGTCAGGAGATCGAGACCATCCTCTAGTCTTTCCTGAGAATGTCCTCTGTCCTCTGCTGCTTTCATCTGGAGTCTGGCAGAGACCAGGGTAGCAACAGTAGCACAAAGAAAATGAAATTTTATACATTCGATTGCACTTAATATTCACCACAACCCCATTTGGAGAGATGAGAGGAAAGCCTTAGGGAGCTTCAGTACTTTGCTCAAAGTCACACAAGTATGATGAGACCAGTTTCTGATTCCTAAGCTGCCTTTCCCCACCGAATCACAGTGGTGGCAGCATGAAGGCCCAGTGAATATATACTGTTACATATGAGCCCAAGGCTGTGTTATTAGGCCAATGCCATATCTACTATTATTTCTGGTTCCATTTAATATGGCCTAAATATTATTAAGGCATTACACCATTTAGTTTGCTAATAGATTATGAACTAAGTTTGACATCTTCAATTAGTTTGGAAAATGAACTATTTAATGAAAAGTGTAAGTTTTGTTCAAAAATAATTTTGACTAGATATTTTTGAAATATTAAACTTAGCAATGAGGGTCGTGTGGGCAAAAGTTTTTAATCAACTCCTTCTCTAAGAGTTCAGTTTGTCAAAAAACAAATCCTTGTTCTTAACACTTGGCATGTGAATAGGAGTTTGAAAAAAATAATGAACTGTGGATAATAATAACTAAATGATTCTAGGAAAATGCGTGAGGAAATGTCAAACTAAGATTATAGATTGTTGAGACTGCTATTCTTGTAACTTATTTTCCTGGATACACTCTTTGACATACTTTCATAAATATTTTCTTTGTTGTTGGGAACCAGGCCCCCAAATCTGGCCATAAATTGGCCCCAAAACTGGACATAAAATCTCTGCAGCACTGTGACATGTTCGTGATGGCCTTGACGCCCATTCTGGAAGCTTTTCAGTTTACCAGAATGAGGGCAAGGAACACCTGGCCCTCTCAGGGCAGAAAACTGCTTAAGGTGTTCTTAAACCACAAACAATAGCATGAGCGATCTGTGCCTTAAGGACGTGTTCATGCTACAGATAACTAGCCAGACTCATACCTTTATTTTGCCCCATCCCTTTATTTCCTGTAAGGAATGCTTTTAGTAAATCTTATGACTGGCTTGCTGTCAATAAATATGTGGGCAAATCTCTGTTCAAGGCTCTCAGCTCTGAAGGTTGTGAGACCCCTGATTTCCCACTCCACACTCTATATTTCTGTGTGTGTGTCTTTAATTCCTCTAGTGCTGCTGGGTTAGGGTCTCCCCGACCAAGCTGGTCTTGGCAGTTTGTCTCTTCAAATGAAATTCAAATTCCTAAAGTTAGGAGGGCAAATAATGTCTTGTATTAACATTATATCTCCAGTATCTCGCATACACAGTCATGAACCATTTAATAACCTTTTGGTCAATGACAGACCCCATATACAACATATACAGTCTGTATAATCATATAAGATTATAATACCATATTTTTATTTTGCCTTTTCTATGTTTAGATATATTTAGATGCACAAATACTTGTCAATGTGTTACAATTGCCTATGGCATTCAACATAGTAACATCCCTACAGCATGATGCTGTACAGATTTGTATTCTGAGGGCAATAGACTATAACATATAGCTTAGGTGTATAGCAGGCTGTAACATCTAGAACTGTAGAAGCACATGCTACAGTATTCACACAACAATAAAATCACCTAACAATGCATCTAACAATGCATTTCTCACAACATATTCTCATCATTAAGCAACACATGACTGTAGCAGCTGCTTAATATTTATTGAACAAATGGATTTAAGTGGCAGAGAAAACTTTAATTTCTGTATATTTTATGTTATAACATATTTTCTTGACTAAGAACTGTTCATTGCCTTTGAATCATGAGAATATAAGGAACAATAAGATCTGTGGAGCAAATTAATTAATCAAGACAAAATGCTTGAAAGCTATGATTGCAAGTTTGTGTGTATGTCTGCAAGGCTATGGGCATTACAAGTATTAATGTATGTTTAATGTTTATAGACATATCTCCTATACAGTGAGTTTTTGTAATACACATATTTAAATAAATCATTTGACTGAACAACAGTCACAGTATGCTTTCACTCTTAGCTATAAGGTATAGGCAATATAGAACTAGTTCTTTACCATAGGGACTTGAGATGAGAAGAAAGCTCTTGGATTCTATTTCATTATACCAATGGCTGATAATAGTGATAAAGATGATAAAAAGGTGTTAGAAGCCCTGGGCTTTGATATTGCTGTTGGTGATAGGAGAAATAAAATCATTACTCTTGAGCAGGAGCTAGAATGTTTAAATGCTAAATTTGCCCATGGATGCTTACATTTTATTCTTTATTTGTATCATGATTAAACAACTTTTATTATTGAAATTCTAACCACCAATTACTGTTTTTTGTTAAAGCAACATTCTAAAAATTTTTTGGTACAAACAGTATTTATTACAGATTCGTGTAAAAAATCTGCAGGCATAACCCCTGTATATAAAATTTAAAAAGACAAAGAACAATTTGGGCATATTTTTTAGAAAAACAATATTTATTAGAAATGCATTGTTCTTTCAAAATCAACCAGGCTAGGGACTTCTGACAAAGATGGAATATATTTTGACTTCCAGACAAAGATGGAATATATTTAGTTCTTCTTATTGCTCTTGATAAATACAGCTGAAGTCCCTGGAGGTTATATATAAAACAAACATAAGGAAATTCTGAAAGGTAGAAAAGATGGCAGATCAGTTGTGGACCTTAGGGTCCAAGACATAATACAGTAAAAGTTTGTATGTTTTTCTTTTTGCCTCATATATCTAGGACTGGGAACTAAGGAAGCCAGCAGCTTGGGAACACAAAAACGAACTGATATGGTTTGGGTCTCCACCCAAATCTCATTTTTAATTGTAATTCCTAATGTAGAAGGAGACACCTAGTGGGAGGTGATTGGATCATGGGGGCGGATTTCCCCTTTGCTGTTCTCATGATAGTGAGTGGATTCTCATGAGAACTGATGGTTTAAAAATGTATAGAACTTCCCCTCTTTTTCTTCTGTCTCTTTCTCCTGCTGCCATGTGAAGATGTATTTGCTTCCTCTTTGCCCTTCTGCCATGATTGTAAGTTTCCTAAGGCCTCCCCAGCCATGTCCTGTACAGTCTATAGAACTGTGAGACAAACCTATTTTCTTTATAAATTACCCAGTCTTGGGTAGTTATTTATAGCAGTGTGTGAACAGACTAATACAGTAACATATCAAAAAGCAAACCAACAAAAGACACACACACACACTCACAAGTCTGTTCAATTTAGCCAAAGGACAGGAAAATGATCAAACTGCAAGTAAGAAAACTTGAATAACTCTCCTTTCTGAGCCAAACACTGTGGAAAAGGGCCATACTCCAACCCACTCGTGTCAGCAAAAGCTAAATGGGAAGTCTTGACCCGCACCACTCCAGTCTATCATGAGCAATCCCTTCCACTCTGCCTCCAGATGGAATCACATCAGAGAAGACTGAGTGAAAAGCTGAACTTCCTTCCTTGACTGGTGGTAAAGAGCCTGTGATACTCATGGTGTGAGCATAGGCCACACAGAAATCTTAGATTATCATGCTCCTGACAAGTGGTAGCCCCCTTTTTCTGCTAGTATAGTGTCAGAGGAGACTTACTAAAACAGAAGATTTAAATAAAATCCAGAGTCTAATAATGTAATACCCAAAATGTCCAGTATACAATCAAGACTCACTTGTCATATCAAAAGCCAAGAAAATATTGACTTGAATGAGAAAAGATTCCAGCAGTAAGATGACATAGATGCTAGGATTATCTAACAAAGATTTTAAAGCAGCCATCATAAAGGTTTCAAAGTTCAATTATGAACTTGATTTAAGCACACTGAAAAACAGAAAATATCAGCAAAGAAATAAATAATATAAAGAAGAAATGAAAATGTAGATAAAATTTAAAATAATGAAAAAAGAAAAGACCCTTAATGAGTGATCTTAAAAACAATGTAAAAGATAAAGGAGGGAATCAGTGGAATCCATGAACATGAAGATGTAACAATAGAAATTACCCAGTATAAATAAGAAAAAGAATAAATAGAAAAACAAAATGAAAAGAACCTCAGGAATCTATATAACTGTAAGAAAATATCTGACATTTGTACAACAGGATTTCCAGAAGGAGAGTATAAAAAGAGTGTGGCTGAAAAATTATTCAAAGAAATAATGATTAGAAGTTCCCCAAATTTGGCAAAAGACATACACTTACATGAATCTGTAAAAGAACTCTAAACAGCATAAAACAGAAAGCCAAGTCAAAATAAATCATAATTAAATTTCTGAAAAATAAAGACAAAAGGCTGGGTGCAGTGGCTCACAGGTATAATCCCAGCACTTTGGGAGGCCGAGGCAGGTGGATCACTAGAGGTCAGGAGTTCGAGACCAGCCTGGGCAACATGGTGAAACCCCTTCTCTACTAAAAATACAAAAAATTAGCCAGGTGTGGTGGCAGGTGCCTGTAATCCCAGCTACTCAGGAGACTGAGGCACGACAATCACTTAAACCCAAGAGACGGAAGTTGCGGTGAGCCAAGATCATGCCACTGCACTCCAGCCTGGGCAATATAGCGAGACTCAGTTCCAAAAAAAAAAAAAAAAAAAACACTTGAAGTAGCCAAAGATAAATAACACCTTAGATGTAGGAGTAAAACAATTTGAATAACCCAGACTTCTATACCCATCAAAATATCCTTTAAGAATGAAAGGGAAAGTAAGATATTCTCAAGTGAAGGAAAATTATGATAATTTATCACCAGCATATTTCCTCTTAAACGTGGCTATACTAGATAGAAGGAATGAGATCTAGCGTTTGATAGCATAACAGGGTAACTACAGTCAACGATAATTTATTGTACATTTAAAAATAACTAGAAGAGTATAATTGGAATGTTTGTTACACAAAGAAATGATAAATCCTTGAGGTGATAATATACCTCATTTATCCTGTTGTGATTATGACTCATTGTATGCCTGTATCAGAATATCTCATGTGTATCACAAATACATACCCCTATGATGTATTCATAATTTTTGTTAATGTAATGGCTAAAAAAGTTTTTGAGACAAAATGAACATGATAAAAAGAATCTTGGAAGATGAAATGACACCTGAAAAACATAGACAAATACTATAAACTTTCCTTCTCATGAATTTCTAGATTGCATTTGATGATTGAAGAAAATTATAAAATTTGTTTGATGTCATTCTCAATATATGTAAAGGACATATTTAAGACAATTTTATCATAAACTGTAAAGGACAAAGGGGCTTAAAGGAAGGTAAGGTGTTTCATGGTAAGGAAACAGTTAATTTTGTAATTAAACAAACAGTTAAAATGTGATAAAACGGATGAAACTATGCATATAGGTTGTACCAATGTTAATTTCCTCAGTTAAAAAATTGATACAGAATAGATGTATCCATTTTCTGAACACATATGATAATATAATAGATTCATGAATTTGTTAAGATCAAATCAGTGTAATTGGGATATCCATCACTTTAAACATTTGTGTTTATGTTAGAAATGTAAGAATTATTTCTTCTAGCTATTTTGAAACATAGAGTAGATTTTTGTAAACTATAATCATCCTACTGATCTATTAAACACTAGGTCTAATTTCTGCAATCAAACTGTATATGTGTATGTATTAATCAACATCTTGGTATTATGTCATAATTATGTAAAATGTAACCATTGGGAGAATTGGTGAAAAGTACCCTAGATCTCTTTGTACTATTTTTGCAACTTTCTGCAAGTCTTTAGTTATTGCCAAAAAAAATCTTAAAAAGACAAATGTGTTACATAAACTTGCTATATAGTTTTTTCTTTGAAAAGTAAATATATCCCATATGGTATACAAAAAGACCTATTCAGGCCTGCACATTCCAGTTCACATGCAGATTTCATGCTGATCCATCCCATCAAGTAGATCTTTGGAGATCTGTTACAGGATATTTTTAGCTTCTATTCAACGTGATCTTTATAAATATAAGATGTCAGCATGAAATGTAGCCATCAAGTAAAATTTTGAAATGAGGGTGATAATTTCCAAGCCAGTAGTTAATCAATTGAGCTACTTCTTTGTTGCTTCACACAAAGTAACACACAACATACTCAGTTAACTTTACTGTTTTATATGCAGTATCAATTTACTAGATATTTTTAAATGGTATGGAAATATATGTTATAATGATTATTCTTAATAATTTTTGAATACTTATTATGAACTTTGTGCATTAGTATATGCATAATACACTATCTTATCATATTTTTTCTGTCCTATTATCAGATATAAAGCCCAAAATATTTAAATAATATACTCAGGATTATCCATTTAGTTAGTGCCAATGGTAATATTTAAACCTAAATTTCTATCAGGTAGCTTATAATCAGGAAAAAAACCTCACAAGTATTTCAAATAGGAAATATTTAACACAAGGAATTGGTGTGTTGCATGGATCTCTGAAAATGGAGAAAGCAAAAGTTATGTGTTAACTCAGGAATTAGAAACTCTCAGAAGCAGTTCCTACCTGCAAGGCTGGGAGAACACAAGTGAAGAAGTGTTAAGGAGAAGAATCTCAGAGCACAGACAAAGGCCTAACGTTTAGTAACCAATGCTCTAGAGGCAATGTCAGCCTAAGGAAAACTAGAGTGAGAATCAGAATGAGAGTAAGAGAAAGAGAAAGATGAATATGTCTGTTCCTCTCCTGATTTCTCTCTTGTGTCCCAGTAGTGCCTCTTATTGATCACACTCAGAGTTGGCCATCTAAAAAGTACTCTGGGAAACAGAGTTTGCAGATCAACCCCCACCACCACCTAGTGCAGACAGGGGTGGTTAAGACACCACAAACGAAAAACTGGGATAGACAGAGTTTTGTAAAGTCATAATATTTATACTGTAACACGTCGCCTTCAAACAGCCTTCAAAGTAGGCACTGTGCACTAATGCTCAAAACCTTAAAATCTGAAAAGCTAAATTTTATTTTTTGTGATTTCTAAGAGTTTTGAAACAATGTAATATATGCTTTTCTTTGCTCTTTCTTTCCCACCAGCCTTCCAGACATGCCAAAATATGCAATTTTAGTTTATACTTAAGCAGTTACATAAAAATCTTTAAAATTAACAAATAATTCTGGCTGGGCATGGTGGCTCACGCCTGTAATCCCAGCACTTTGGGAGACCGAGGTGGGCGGATCATTTGAGATCAGGAGTTCAAGACCAGCCTGGCCCACATGATGAAACCCCATCTCTACTAAAAATACAGAAATTAGCCGGGCAGTAGTGGCACAAGCTTCTAATTCCAGGTACTTGGGAAGCTGAGGCTGGAGAATCACTTGCACCTGGGAGGCGGAGGTTGCAGTGAGCCAAGATTGTGTCACTGCATTACAGTCTGGGTGACAGGGTGAGACGCTGTCTCAAAATAATAATAATAATTCTAACCTTTGACATCATCCAAAAACAAAATTACTGAACTGCTTCATTTTCTCTCTGTAGATCTCTAGTTAGCATTCAAGGTGCTAATGAAGCCAAAGTCTCAGGTATATATACTTAGTGGGTCAGTTAGCATCACTAACCTCCAGGTACACAGATAATTTTTCTAAACTTAAATATGTTAACAGATGCTGCTGTTCACCTGAAATACTCAGTGATGGACGGCCAACAGTGCTAAACTCACTAGTAGCTTAGTTTATTTTTTAAAATGTGACCCAGAGATATCAATGAATTTGACCCAATGGACTTTTATCCCTTCCTTATCTATGTATTATGTTATCTTTTGCACCAACATTGATCAAACAAAAGTAAACTTTTTTCTTATTTGTTGGACTTCTTGTTTAAAAGGTCAATGCTGTCAGGATATAGTTTGGATTCTGCAGGAAATTCTGTAGGAAAATGAATAAGGTATTATTAAAAAGACCTGCTCAATTTTATACCTGGTATACTTATTATTTATAGAGATCATAAAGAGGTAGAAGTTAAATGAACTAAAGTACAGTTGCATCTTCAGTGGCCAAAAGAAGAAAGAAAATAATGAGAAATCCATGCTGACATCATCTACTGGGAAGCTTGTCATTAATATTGTTACATGCATGATTTGTAACAAATGAAGATAGAGTAAAAGAAAAAGCTTTTCTCTGGCTTACACTTTTAAAATTTCTTGCTTAGATGCCCATAGTGGGAACATATAATGGGACAATTCTTTCCATGTGTCTCTCTAGACTCAATTCAGTCTTGTGGATTTAATTACTTGTGAGAACTTGAGCAGCATCTGACTGTCAGCTTGGAGTAGATGAGTAGTGTCTAAACAGTTAGTATAAATTAGTGGGACATGAAATCAATTTAATAATTTAGTAAATCTTGACCATACTTTTTAAAATGAAACAGAATATAATAAGATAATATAGAAGAATAGACTAGAATATGATAGAAGCAGAATAGTTCAGGAGGTGAGTAATGTTTTGTAAAATGTTTAGTTCTTTCTCTCTCTGTCTCTTTCTGTGTCTGTGTGGGTGGGGGTGTGGAAGGTGTACGCGTGTTCTGGGTTATGATATAAAATGTGTTATAAGTTGTGGTGAAAAGAAAAGTTTGAATTTGACAAATGTAGCAAAAGAGAGCAAACCAAAACAATTGTGTATTTCTGTGCTATCTAGGTCAAACTACTCTGGCCAATGTTCTTCTGGCAACTGAAGGGAAAAGGGGAGTGGAGCTTGATGCCTTAGAATACTACTTCTTTATAAAACATCCTTTTTGGCTTAGCTAAATTCCTCTATCCTCATTTTACTACAGATGAAAGTAAGATGTGAGCCTGTTTAAAAACCAGCATTTTTCATCACTCGGTAAAATTACCTTCTCTCCCAATCATATAGCTGTGTCTTGTAGATTTGAGACTTCTTTTACTTAGTGCATAGTTTTTCATACTGTCTTTATATCATAATTGCACAGTGCATACAATACTGGTTATTCAGCAGGGGGTGGGTATGGGGGGCAGTTGTGGTTGTCCCAAAAAGCAAAAGACTGCATAATACTGACATAGTTTGCTAGTTGTCAGGTGTTGCCAATTTGATTGAGTTAGGCAGACTCTAAGATGGCCGCAATATTTTCCACTTCCTAGTATTCATGGCTTTATGTAAGACCCTCCCCTTGAGTAACTTCATTCTTACCAATCGAATATAAAAATAATGAAGGACTGCCACTTCTATGATTAAATTACAAAAGATAGTCACTTCTATCTTGCTAGTAGATTCTTGATATTGCTTTGTTAGTTTGTACAATTTGGTGAATAAGCTTTCATGTGGGAGAGTTCCACACGGAAAGGAATTAGGGGTGCCTCCAGCCAAAAGCCAGCAGGGAACTTAGGCCATCAGTCTCTCCAGGAACAGCTCTATGGAAGCTGAAAGCTTCCAGTAATGAGATGAGCTCAGAACTGGATCCTTCTCCAATTGAATCTTCAGATGAGACCCGAGCCCTGGCAGACAATTTGACTGCAGTCTTTTGAGATATTCAAAACAGAGGATCTACCTATGCCATATCCAAATCCCTGATCCACAGAAATTGTGAGGCAATGTTTCCTGTTTTAAATAGCTAATTTTGGGGGTATTTGTTACATAGCTATTGAGTACAAATTCAGTGGTACTAGTTCTCAAACAAGGGACATTGGGCAATATCAAAATATTTGAATTTTCTTTGGTTTTCACAAAGGTAGAGGCCAGAGATGCTGCTAACCATTCTACAGTGCACAGACAGACCCAGACAGCAAATGATTTTTTGACTCAAAATGTCAGTAATGCCAAGGTTAAGAAGCCATGGCCTACACACTTAAGCAGATTTCAGTACCTTTAGACAAGAGATCTTAAGTCTCATATTCTGCACATTATTGCTAATGTCTACTAATAAAAATAAATTATTTGTAAATACATTTCTTGGAAACCGATTGTAGAATCAATGGCATTTCATTCATTTTCAAAGGGTCACAATGCTTTTTTCTTTAGAAATATCCCAGGAAGAAAAGTATGAATGTATCTCCATTAAAATACTTTATTAATTTTAGAGATAGGTCCATTTTGAAATGTATGGGTAGGCTGGAAGCTGATAATAAAACATCTAAATGAGCAAGAGAAATTTTACATATTAATCTCTCTGTGGTAATACTGAAGCAGCCAAATTTATCTTTCTCTATATTTGGCAAGTTATGCTCCCCCTCAGGCTAAGACTCATTATGCCAAGTTATATCTTACGCTGAAATGGTTGACATAAAACAAAAGGACCTCCTAAAATCCTGGTGGGTGTGTCTGTAACTTTTTAAACTCAAACTATAGTACATCATGAGTAAATCAGTGGAGTTGTCATGAGAGAAGGCAAACGGAACTGTAAGCAACCGGTGCACATTGTGAACAGCCACTGTTTCATTTATGACCTGTCCTGTCAGAGAAACGGCACAATTTGTATTGCACACAGATTGATATATTTTTGGTACACAAAAACAACCTGAATGGTAAGGAAATACATACTGATATGTT
The DNA here is from genome assembly GCF_006542625.1 of Nomascus leucogenys. Lineage (NCBI taxonomy): Eukaryota > Metazoa > Chordata > Mammalia > Primates > Hylobatidae > Nomascus > Nomascus leucogenys. The sequence continues at coordinate 79,551,466 of NC_044389.1, read as the reverse complement.
TGTGCCTTCTGTCTTACTCAGAGCAATAATATAATTACCAATTATGTTTGTTTTTTTTTAAGAAAACGAGCAGTAGCAGATATTCCATGGAAGAAATATTCCCTCATGCTAATGGCAAGAGTTTTCATTCTTGTAGTTACCAGGAACACACAGTCTCAGCATAGCCATGCTCTAGTCACCTTCATCAATAAGCTAGATGGCACCTTAGTCTTGACTGAACATTTAGCACTTCACTTTTGTCTGCATGGACTGGGGAATACTGGTTAAGGTTATAGCTGCCAAGGTCTGTTACCCTTCAAGGACATTTCTGTCCCAAGTTTGTTATCCTGACCAGTTAATATGTCTTTCCTTCAATAACACCTTCTTAAATCCGCAGTAGGACTATAGTTTTCTCCCTTGTTTAAAATTATATAATGCTGTTTATTGTTATGCATTTTATATATATTGCATGTCTAAGTTGTTTGTGCTTGCATTTCTGCAGTGAACAATGTCCATTAGAACCTAAAAAATGCAAAGCACTTAACTATTATAAATGTGGGTTGTTGTTGTCTGATCATCAAATCTATATTTCTTGTTTGACTGGTTTGACTTGATGATTCCTGAGTGTGTCATTCACCCTATAGAAAAATCATACCAAGTTGACAGATAGCAGCACTTACATGATAATTAATTAATTAATAGTGGCCTATAGAAGCACTTTAATACCTTATGTTGACCATTTCCCTGGCACCATCAAAATAACACAATAATCTTCCTTATTTCTTTCCTTGGTAATAATAGATAATTATTCTTCTCAGATACATCTGACTTTGAAAGTCTAAATTGTTGACTTTCCTGGAATAATGTTTTCTTTTCTAGGACAGGAAAGACAATGTGGTTAGTGTGCAATTGCTATAATGCGAGGGAAAACACAATTAAATTTAATTAAGCAGATTTAATGACCAAAATGTTAATACAGTTTCTAGTTTATAATATCCAGTCTTAATGTGTGTTTGTCTGATGAATACATAGTGCCTCTCAACATTCATTTGCTTGACTCTGCTGCCTGTCACAGAAGGAAGTTGAATGGTTCAGAGAGAAGAATAAACAATTATTCTTGTATAACATGCTTATTTATGGCATATTTGGTTTATAATAAAATAAAATAGAAGAGTTAAGCAGAATAGCATCCATCTTAAAAAATAAGACATGAAGGAGCTAAAAATAAAAATGAGAGGAAGAGAATATAAACATGAGTCAGATAATTATGCTTCCTCATTAACTCTCATTGCAATCTTATAAATGGAACTAAATAGCCTGGCATGTTTAGAAGACTAAATGTATTCCATTTGTAAGATTTACTTGCTAATAAAATAAAAAATATTTGGCTTTATAGGTAGATATTTGGGTTAATTCCTATTGTCTTATCATCATATCCAAATGACATTAGGCAATTAATGCTTACTGATGGCAATAAAGTTATCTTCTGATAATAAGTACAAAATCATAAAAGCTTTATAAATTGCAGTGCCAAGTGTTTAGTGTGTATTCATTTTGTGAATTTGCCTCTTACAATGAGTTTAAATATGTGACTTTCTACAGGTAATTCAACAGTAAGTTTCCTTTTGGCTTCAGGAGAGCTATCTAAAGAGGGTGACAGAAAACAAAACTTATTTTACTGTTTCTTCTTGGAGGACAAAAGTTACCCGAAATACATGGACCTTCACTTAAATGAGTAGCTCCAATTTAAATAAAATCTATTGTAACACGACTTCCCTTTTTGGAAATTTAGACACCTGGTTGATAGATGACTAGCTAGAGGAGAATCAGAGATAATTTTGTACTTGCATCACATAATATTATATGAGCAAATGTATATAATGCTTAAAAGGGAGATTTATTTTTTGGGAAGGGTTAGATAATGATGAGTTGGGAAAGAAGCCTGGAGGAAAGGAGTTCAGAAGAAGCACTAAAGAGGGAACATGGCACAGTCAATGCAGTGCTTTGCAAGCAGTAGTTCTCATACCACCTGCACTACACTTAACTGAAATACTTAATAAATATGCAAATTTCGGGGACCACTCGAAACACACTGGATGAAAATCTTTTAGGGTTGAACAGAGCATCTGAATTTTTAACAAACATGTTTGGCAATTCTGAGGTACATTAAGGATTGAGACCAATTGATAATAAAGAATATATTTTTGATTTTTTATAAGTAGAAGGAAAACTGTTTTAAGAATAATCAGGGAACTCGTCTTTAGCACTTTCTTTATCTCTTAACTTTTTTATTTCAGCACATCTGCTTCATGGTTTTCCGCAGCCTAGCTTTGTCTGCTATATAGTCCACCCGGAAGAAGAGAGTCTAATCACAATGTATGTTATTTTTACATCCCTGTTAAAGAAACCAGCAAAGTCTGAGACTACATTTACTTAGCTTCATTTTATTCCCAGGGAAGGGAGCCTCATTAGCTCAGCTTGAACTAAGTGTGCTCCCCTGATCCAAGTTATGGGCAGTAGACAGGGCCATGAAATAAGACATATTTACATGGTCCCACCACAACTTCCTATGAGTTTATTCAAAATATATGAGCATATACAATTTGGCAGAGACTGGACACTATATTAGACATAAAACAGTAAACAATGAGGAGTGAGGGAGGAATGTTCTCAGACATGAGCAATTCATTGTAGGCTGGGCGAGTAACTTAAAACATGTCAGTTAAAATTAGCAAAATAGTGGTAAGAATCTAAATGTTCAACAGTAAGGCTGAAATGATGAGATACATCTGTGAAATAGAAGAGTGAAAAAAGCTGTCCTCAAAGAATATATAGAATGAAGGAAACTACTTAAAATATATTTTTATGCTAAGCACACACACATTATAAAATGTCTGTAATATAACCCTATTTAAAAATAAATACCAAAACAGAAAAACATTGGGAGATATAAAAAAGTGGCATGATTACCTGCCATTGGATTTCAGGTGTTTTTTTCTTCTCTTCTTCAAAAATTTCTAATTTTTGCAAATTTATGTGATAAATAGATATTACTTTTATAATTGGCAGAAAATAAAAGAGAAAGGAATAATATTTAATGTGCAGCTTGCTGCTTGTCAGGCAGTTTGAATGTTAGCTGAGCCACTACTTTTAAGACTGACCAACAACCAAAGACGTTGTACCTTTTCTCAGTGTTTGCGGAACCATAGATAATTAATTGGCTTATGGAATACTTCTTTTCCTGAAGCTAACTGTGGGTAGAAAATGTAACTTGCATTTTCTGCAAGGCATAGGCTAACCAATGAAGCTGTAATAGAAAAAACAATCCTCAGAATTCTGTCCTCAGGATGTTGTAATCTTACACATGTGTCTTCTTAAATTCACATAGTATATGGGTTGACAGCAACATGAAAAGTACCATTACTAAACTGATCATACACAAAAAAATGTCAGCTAGAATATAGCAGTCATTTGTATTTTTTGGCCAAAAAATAATTATTTTTATTTGGAGAAAATTCCAAGATAGGTCAAAGGTATTCCACCTCTCACTACCAAAGTACTATAGAATAAATATGTTCTCTTCCACTCCAGAGACAGCTATAATGTGGACTTGCGGCCTCAGTGTAGACAATTGGATGATCGTATTTAGGATTTGACATCTGAGATAACTGTACAAAGGTTCAAGGACAATCATGATTTTTTAGCTGCTAAATGGGCTATTTCTAGATATGAGTGGCATTTGGAGAGTGTCTGATGGTGAATGCATAAGCTGTGCCACCCACACTGTTACTGTGGCCAGGTCTGGGCTTTGCCTTACTCCTCTTGATCTGTTCAGTTAGCTAGTCATTCTGTGGATTCTGTAGGGCAGCCATTTTTTATTGTACTAAGCATTATTGATACCCAAGGACATTTGGTATTGTATTAAATATTACATTAAATTCAACGATGGCCAGATTTTATTTCTACATTTTAATTGCTAACTTTCACTAAAGTCTTGTTAACAATTTTCCTACTCATTTTGGGGTCTTAATAAGCAAACCAGGAGGAATGTTAAAGATAGCCAAGTAGACACAGTCAGGAAGAGCTTCTCCCATTGAAAGAGACCAAAATATCTAGTAGACCAGCATACTCCAAATAGATCTTCTAAGAGAATGCACTGAGAGGGATTGGAGAGATGACACAGACACTGGGGCTAAGGGGAGAGGAAGCTGCCAGCACTGCATCGGGTTGCCAGTACTGAAACTAATAAGAACAGAAATAGAACATACAAGAATCTTTGGGACATATCTAAAACAGTGCTAAGAAAGTTTATATCATTAAATTCCTACATCAAGAAATTAGAAAGACCTCAAATTAGCAACCTAACATCACACCTGTAGAAACTGGAAAACAAGAGCATTCCAACCTCAAAGCTAGCAGAAGAAAAGAAATAACCAAATTAGAAAGGAAGTGAACAAAATTGAAATGTGAAAATCCATACCAAAGATTAAATTAAATCAATAATTGGTTTCTTGAAAGAATAAACAGGATTTCTAGACCACTAACTAGGTTAATAAAGAAAAAAAGAAGAGGCGAATAAGCACAATCAGAAAGCACATGGGTGACATTACAACCAACCCTAAAGAAACACAGAAAATCCATGGAGACTATTACAAACCCCTCTATGCACACAAACTAGAAAAACTACAGAAAATGGATAAGCTTTTGGAAACACACCATCCCAAGATTGTGGGAAGAAATTAAAGGAAGAAATTAAAAGAAGAAATCAAAACCCTGCACTGATCAATGAGTTCCATAATTGAATCAAAAATAAAAAAAATCTGTCAACCAAAAAAAAAGTCCAGAACCAGATGAATTTACAGCCAAATTATACCAGACATACAAAGGACTACAACTAATCGTACTGAAATTATTCCAAAAAATTGAGGTGGAGTGATAACTCCCTACTTCGTTTTATGATGCCAACATCATTCTGATAGCAAAATCTGGCAGAAACATACAGACACACACACAAGGAAAATTTCAGGCCAGTATACCTGATGAATGTACATGCAAAAATCCTCAACAAAATACTAGCAAACCGAATTCAGCAGCACAATGAAAAGTTAATTCACAACTCTCAAGTAGGCTTTATTCCAGGGATGCAAGTTTGGTTCAACAAACACAAATCAATCAATGTGATTCACTGCATAAAAAGAAAAACCATACGATCATCTCAATAGAGAAATGTTTTTGATAAAATTTATCATCTATTTTTAAAACCCTCAGAAACTAGGCATTAAAGGAACATGTATCAAAATAATAAAAGCCATTTTATGACAAATCCACAGCCAACATCATGCTGAATGGCCAAAACCTGGAAGCATTTTCCTTGAGAACTGGGAGAAAATGAGGATGCTCATTCTCACCATTCCCATTCAGCATAGTATTGGAAGTCCTAGCCAGAGCAATCAGGCAAGATAAAGAACTGAAAGGCATCCAAATAGGAAGAGTGAAATCAAATTATCTCTCTTCACTTATGATATGAGTCTATACTAGAAAACACAAAAGCCTCTGCCAAAAGGCTTCTAGCGCTCATAAATGACTTCAGTAAAGTGTCAAGATACAAAATAAATGTACCAAAACCAGTAGCATTTCTATACACCAATGAATAGAGCCAAATCAAGAATGCAGTCACATTTATAATAGCCACAAAAATGAGTAAAATACTTATGAATCACTAACCAAGAAGGTAAAAGATCTCTATAAGAATTATAAAACATTGTTGAAAGAAATCTAAGTTGACATAAAAAAGTTGGAAAACGTTCCATGTTCCTAGATAGGAAGAATCAATACTGTTTAAATGGCCAAGTTACCCAAAGCAATTTGCAGATTCAGTGCTATTCTTATCAAACTACCAACGTCATTTTTCTTAGAACCAGAAAAAAGTATTCTAAAATTCATGTGGAATCAAAAAAGAGCCCCAATACTCAAAGCAATCCTAACCAAAAAGGATAAATCTGGAGGCATCACACTACCTGGCTTCAAACTATACTACTAGGATACAGTAACGAAAACAGTATTGTACTGCTATAAAAACAGATACATAGAGCAATGCAATGGAAAAAGGACTCCCTATTCAACAAATAGTGCTAGGGTAGCTGGCTAGCTAGCCATATGCAGAAATTGAAACTGACTCACTACCATTCACCATATACAAAAATTAACTCAGGATAGATTAAAAACAAATGTAAGAGCTAACATTATAAAAATATTAAAAGAAAGCTTAGGAAATGCCCTTCTGGACATTGGCCTTGGCAAAGAATTTATGAGTAAGTCACCAAAAGCAATCACAACAAAAAGAAAAAGTGACAAGTGGAACCTAATTAAACTATCAAGCTTCTGCACAGCAACAACAAAAACTCAATAGAGTAAAGAGACAAACTATCAATAGAGTAAACAGACAACTTGTGGACAAAATATTCACAAACTATTCATCCAACAAAGGTCTAATATACAGAATCCATAAGGATCTCAATTCAACAAGCAAAAGCCAAATAACCCCATTAAAAATGGGCAAATAATATGAACAGAAACTTCTCAAAAGTAGATCTACAAGCAGCCAACAAATATATAAACAAAGATCAACATCACTCATTATTAAAGAAATGCAAATCAAAACCACAATTAGGTGCCATCTCACACCAGTCAGAATGGCTTTTATTAAAAAGTCAAAAAATAACAGGATGTTGGTAAGGTTGTGGAGAAAAGAGAACACTTACACACTTTTGGTGGAAATTAAAATTATTTCAGCCACTGTGGAAAGCAGTTTGGAGGTTTCTCAAATAACGTAAAACAAAACAACCAATAGCAATACTATACTGAATATATGTCCAAAGGAAAATATATCATTCCACCAAAAAGACACAGGCACTCATATGTTAATCACAGCACTATTCAAAATAGCAAAGACATGAGATCAATCTAGATGCCCACCAATGATGGGGTGTATAGAGAAAATTCGATACATATACACCATGGAACAATACACAGTCAAAAAAAAAAAAAGAATGAAATCATCTTCTTTGCAGCAACATGGATGCAGTTGAAGGCCATTCCTAAGTGAATTAATGGAAGAACAGAAAACCAAATACCACATGTTCTCACTTATAAGTGGGAGCTAATCATTGAGTACATGTGGACTCAAAGATAGGAACAATAGGCAGACACTGGAGACTATTAGGGGAGAAGGGGGTGAGGGAGAGAGAGGGTTGAAAAGTTAACTAGTGGGTATTATGCTCACTATCTGGGTGATGAAATTATTTACGCACCAAACCTCAGTGACATGCAAATTACCCATGTAACAAATCTGCACATATGCCCCCTGAACCTAAAATAAGAGTCAGAAAAAAAAAATTCAAGACAATGCCATTTTTAATTATTTTACTGAAAATAATATTTGTGATAAAACAGAAATTTTAATATTCACAAGATAATACTTAGAAATACATAGACTAAAAGATGCATGATATTTATGGAGAAAAATAAGAGTTAAAAAGGAACATAAAAGAAGCTCCAGACCAGGTGCAGTGGCTCATACCTATAATTCCAGCACTTTAGGAGGCTGAGGCAGGAGGATTGCTTGAGCCCAGGAGTTCAAAACCAGCCTGGGCGGCACAGTGAGATTTTGTATCTACAAAAAACAAACAAACAAAAAAACCCAAAAAATAGACAGGCATGGTGATACACACCTGTAGTCCCAACTACTCAGGAAACTGAGGTGGGAGTATTGCTTGAGCCTCAGGAGACTCTGTATGTTAAAAAAAATGCCAACGAACATAAGAGAAGATTTTTGAACTTAGGAAAATGCATGATATATCTTTCCATCGTAACAATAGAAATAAATGAAAATGGCAAGTGTTGATGATGATGTGGGGAAATGGGAATTCTCATACACTGTTATTGAGAGTACTGATTAGTACAACTAAATTGGAGATCAATTTGTCAGTATCTAGTGAAGTTGAAGATGTGTATAACCTATATCCTAGCAAATACATCTCTAGAACAGTGTTTCCTAAAAGTTTCTGAGCCCAGGCCATAGTAAAAAAAAAAACTTGTTTTATATTGGCATTTAGAATAACTGTATGTACATACATATCTGTATATATACATACAATTTCATAAGACAATAGGTACCTTTATTCTGTGCAATGTACTTTGATATTATTTATGAATTTAATATCTTTTCAAAAAATCTGCAGTTATTACCTGTTGAATTCGTTTCATGATGCATAATTTGAAAAACACAAAAATGTGGCCATAAATATACATGTGTGTTAGGTAGAAAAATATCCCCCTAAAGATGTCTGCATTCTAATCCTGTGATGATGTTACCTTACATGGCAAAAGGAAGTTGCAGTTGTGATTAAGGTTAAGGACTCTGAGGTGAAGAGTGTTTCCTAGATTATCCGGGTGTGCCCAGTATAATCTCATGAATCCTTAAATGTGGAAACATTTTCGGAGCTGCAGATAACTGATGAACGGCAGCTTGAGAAGGTCCCATTGCTGGCTTTGAAAATGGAGGAAGGAGGGCATGAGCCCAGGAATCTGAGAGGTTCCTAGAGGCTGGAAGGACAAGGGAACTGTTTCTCTCCTACAGCCTCCCAGAAGTAACCAGCCTGTGGACCCCTTGACTACAGTGCAGTGAAATCCATTTTGGAACCCCAACCTCCAGACGTAGAAGACACCAATATGTGTTGTTTTAAGCCACTAAATTTTGGTGATTTGTTACAGCAGTAATAGAAACTAGTACAATCTGCATAATAAGATGCCTGTAGATAGACTAAGATAGATAGATAGATACATAGATAGATAGAATGCTGCAATTATGAAACATCTGTTATAATTATAGCATTATAGATAGAATGCTGCAACCATCAAACATATCTGTCGTAATTATAGCTTATTTTAACAGCTATCTAAATGTCCATCATTAGGGAATGGATAACAAACAATAGTATATTTATATTTGATATACTATATAGCAGTTAAAACAGAATAAGCCAAATATTCATATATCAACATATTTAAATTCTCAAATCACAAGATAATAGCCACAAGATAATAGCCACAAGATAATACTTTACTTAGAAATATATAGACTAAAAGATTCATGATATTTATGGAGAAAAATAGGAGTTAAAAAAGAACAGAAAAGAAGCTCCAAAACACTGAAACACCAAAACAACTTACAGAATGGCAATTAATTCTTATACCATTTGTAAAATTTGTTTATTGAAACTGGAAACACCATACATTATATATGGAGAGTTACATTAAGTAAAAGTTCATTGTAAGATTATCCAACAAATTCACTCTAGTAGTTGCTACTGTAACAGGAAATGAGACTGAGAAGGATTTCAAAGATAATTTCAAATATATCTGAAATGTTTTAGGTTTTTATCTTTTAAATCCCAAAAGCAAAATATATGAAAAAAATATATATATAAATAGAAGGAAGGGAGGAAGCAAGAAAGTAGGGATGGGAATAGTATTTTGAGGCCAAATACCCTGAGATTAAGTTGGAACATTACTGTTTGCTGTGTAAATTTAGGCAAATTACTCGAGTTCTCTAAACCTGAACTTTTGTCACCTGGAAAAAAAAATAGATTTTTTTTTTCATGCTATTGGAAGAATTAAAAGAGATAATTTATGTAAAGTGGATAATGTAAATAAAAGCCTTGCATATGATAAGGACTTAATAGATATTATTTATTTCTTCTTTCTCCAACATTATACATGAGTAGGTCCGGTCTCTGTAGGTATGTATTTCTGTCAGATGAAGAGGGAAAATCAACTCTAAAACTAATTCAAGAACTTGTTAACCTGACTCACAGAGACATCTGGGTAACAACTTTGTTTTAACCCTATAACAGTAAATGCAGGGTGGGGCTGTCCCAAGTTCTGTAAGTTTAGGGAGACTGAGAGTGAAAGATGAGAAATTTGTTTAGTTCTGTCTACTCTGTGTACTATCCCTTAACAAGATTCTCATGCAATGCATCATGCACATTATACATGAAATTGCACTTGGGTCGGATTTTGGGCTCTCCAGGATGGATCTAGGCAAGATTGTATCCTGAACCCTTTTAGCTATTTTGGTCCTGAAGGACAGTTGAGCTTCCAAGTTCTGATCTTTATTCTTTCAGCCTTATTATCCAAAAATTGGCCTACTCGCCAGCCTCTTTTCAGTAGTCTAAAATGCTTACACATACATACGTAATGGTAGAATTTTGATAAATTTTATTGTGTAGCCTATCTTGCGCTGGAGGAAAAATTGTTTTTATCATTGCTTTGTCTCTCTTGCCTTCTCAGTGATGCTCAAAGATGTAGGAGAACTGTAACGGTCAGAAAACGAGACCAGTATCTCTAGTCTTTTGTCTACCAAATGTCCCAGCACCTCTAAACTCACCATTTTCTCTGGGCTACACTGATTAACTCAGAGATGGGGATATAAATTTTTATTTTATTTATTTATTTATTTATTTTTGAGATGGAATCTTTCCCTGTCATCCAGTCTGGAGTGCAGTGGCACGATCTCGACTCACTGAAACCTCTGCCTCCTGGGTTCAAGGTATTCTCCTGCCTCAGCCTTCCGAGTAGCTGGGATTACAGGCACGCATCACCATGCCCGGCTCATTTTTGTATTTTTAGTAGAGACGGGGTTTCACCATGTTGGTTAGTCTGGTCTTGAACTCCTGACCTCATGATCCACTCGCCTCGGCCTCTCAAAGTGCTGGGATTACAGACGTGAGCCACCATGCCTGGCCGGGAATATAACCTAGGAATGTTGAGATGTTAGTTGGAGTCTGGGGATGGAAGACTCTTTTATACTCTACTTGATCATGGAAGAATAACCATGACATTTATGGTAGCCATCTGACTACTAAGAAGAGTTTGTGATTAAGTCTAAATGGAAGAAAGAAGTGTCAATAAGTGGCGATAGAACTGGTCTAAATACCCATTAACCCTCTATCTCAATCTACAGTTAACGAGATCTTTTTCAGAACCTTTTTTCTTTAGACAATTTAGTAGAGTTTACTGCAACTTTGAAATGAAAATGAAGTTTAGTTCCTTTCTTATAATATATGGTAACCAAAGGAGTTAGCCTGGTAGTTGCAGTTCAGAATGTCTTATGGGGCTTATTAATTCTTATTAGTAGTATTGAATGATGTCTGATAGATACTCAAACTCTCATTTAGTATTTAAATATGAGTCCTAACTTAACTAATTCCATCCCTTATTCCTTTTCTGGGGCTGAATTATACTTTCTGCAATCCCCAATTCCTGGAGAGCTGGAGTGGAGGTTTGCTAAATACAGACAGATGAATTGTGTTTTCTAATCAACAATCTAAATAGAATTTCTTAGTGATATGCTATGCTTGACATATTAAATGTTTTGACACTCCTGATTGCCTGTAGCTTTCCTGAACTTGCATGATGCTGAGGCTATTGTTCCTTGGACCATTTGCTTATGATTCCCCAACTAACAGGCTGGAATGCAGAGCTCTCTGGGCATGGATAGTTTGCAAGACTAAAGGGTACGAATGTAGAAACAAGCAGATGCTTAATTGGAAAAGGTAGGAACTGAGAACAAGCTATGGCAGAGGAAAAAACGAATACTCTGAAACTTGACCAAAGAGAAACCATGGAATAAATAATTATGGAAACAGTTGAATCCATAAGAAACAGCCAGAAAACAAAAGGCTCAAAGCCAATGAAACACTTAATAGGATTAAAAGGACCCAAGCAAACTGAAACAAGAATATCAATTATAAAAAAAACAAGCAAATGCACTGGGGTGTCCAATAATTCAATTCAATTCTGACACTAACTACCCAGAGTTAGTGCAGACCTCCACAGGTTAAGGGGCTTAGTTCCACAAGATTGCCCCACTTCAGATGCCAGCCTATAATGAGGCTGTCAGGCTACCAGCACTTCTTTGCAGCTGGCTAACAATTTGAGGAGGGTTCCCCCAGTCTTTTCCTCAGATTCAATAGTTTGCTAGAATGGCACACAGAACTCAGGTAAGGGCTCTACTTATTATTACAGTTTTAATTGGATACAATTCAAGAAAGACCAAATGGAAGTAGTTTACAGGACACAGTACAAGGAAAATAGTGGCATTCCATGGCTTCTCCAGGTATACCACCCTCTCAGGACCTCAGTGTTTTCACCAACCCAGAACCAACCCCTTGCCATTGAAATCTCATCATTCAGAGCTTCTAATTCAGAGATTTCATTACAGAAGCATAATTGATTAAGTCATTGACCATGGCCGATTAAACTCAATCTCCAGTGCCTTTCTCTAGAGGCTGGCAAGGGGCAAGGGATGGGGGAAGGTGGAGCTGAAAGTTTCAACCCTCTGATCATGTGGCCTGTTCCTCTGATGATCACAGCCTATCCTGGAGGTATTTAGGGGCCTGCTATGAGTCAACATTGGCATAAATTCAGGCATGCTTTAAAGGAGTTACTTAGAAATAACAAAATACATTATTATTAGTTAGAAAATTCCAAAGGTTTTAGGAGTTCTGTGCCAGGAACTTGAAACAAAGACCAAATATATTTTTATTATACCATAGGATTTTTCCTGAATTTCCAGAAGTGATATATAGACAAGCCAGAACCTTCATTTCCTTCATGAACTCTTGTTCTTTTTGCTGAGGCCTGTATTATTTTTTTGAACTGATTAAAACAGAGTCTCTGAAAATTATTTAATATTGCATGGGCTGATTAGTAGCTTTAGATAAAAAAATTCATATACATTTTATAAAATTGAAATGCAAAATTCTTCATGGTCTTTATAATAATTCTCTTTTGTTCTTATACTCCACAAGACTGTGATAAAGGCTGAAGGATTACGTCAGTCACTTCATCTTGGCTGCAGTTGTTCATGCCTCTCCTACTTGTATACTATTTTCCTGTTAATGGTTTCATTTGTTCAGTTTGTATTTTCATAGGTATTGCTATATTGAATAACATTTTCAATTCCAAAAGTTGATTATGGACTTGTATTATTCAAGATGTTAGGTAATAATAAATAACCATAAAACTCAGTAGCTTAATATAACTAAATGTTGTCTTGGCTTTCTGCTTCCTGTCTAAAAGACAAGCAGGGAGCTCTCCTCACTACAGTCACTGGGAACATTGGCCTTCGGTGGCTTCATCTTGACACCTGTTTCTCAGATGGTCATGGCAAAGGGAAGAGAACCTGGCAACTCATGGGTTGGCTCCAAGAGCTTTTGCCCAGAACTAATGTGTCTCATCTGCTCACATTTTATTGAGTAAAGCCTCATGAATCTGTCTCTTGACTTAATTGCAGGTATAGTGATCTTGTCAGGCTTTGGTAGGAAATCCAAACATTTAATCTGTTTTCCTGGAGAGATTTTGATGAACCGAAAAGATTTTTTCCATGTGCAGCCACGGATCATTCAGAGGTTTTAATAATGAGTTCAATGGCCATTCCCTTGATTTGATGCTTGCCAAGAGTCTGAGTTTTAATTTGTTTCTTTAATGCAAAGCATTTCTTCATTTAATATTTTACTGTTTGGAGTTGAGAAGCCTGCTTGCAACTCAGCAAGTCCCTGAATTTGTAAACTCTCCTCATTTTCTTTAAAATCTGTTTTTCTGAGTTTCTTGACCTCTGATACTTGCCAAATATAATCAATAACAATTGCCATGTACCAATATTCTTTTCCTCCCCATCACTTCTAGAACTATATGAGTTGCCTTCTAAGAAAAGGTGAGAATATTACCAAAAGTCTGAAACTGCATAACGTGGATTATCCTTTCAGGCTCTTCTACCAGTTATCTTCCTACTTGTCACCTAGATTTTGAATTAATTTCATGTATTTTAGCTCTGTTACCACAGCAATATCTAGTATCAATTTCTGTATCAATCAAAATAGGTTATGTTGATGGATATTTCCATTTGCCTCTCTAGATCTATACTTTTAATGCTTCTTTTACTACTCTGTACCTTGGGGTGAGAGTGAGGGGCTTTATGTCATTATCTACATCAATGGATTTCTTTTGTTTTCCAGCTTCCAAGAGTGGTCATCAGTAGGATTCACTGGGAGGAGATTGGAGGGTAAAAGGAAAGTAGGGTCAAGGTTCTTCTGGATTTACCTGCTTCAGATCACTGCAATTTGGCTGAATTCTTCTACTGAAGTCTACAGTTCTTATCAGGCCTCTCAATACAACCATACAATCTAAGTTCTGTTAAATTAACTCTCACTCTTCTTGCCTATTCAGATCTAGTGATCATAACATCTTTGCAGTGATAAAATCTCAGGATAATTCATCATTCCCGGTCAGTTTTCCTAACCTCTGATCACCACAACCTTGTTAATACTCCCTTCATTTAAATCTTCCTGACCATCTATGTTGAGGGACTTTCTTTATGGACTTCAGCTGATTAGGTTATGTTTCAGTAGTACACAGCCACAAATCCTTTGTGGCTTACCACAGTAAAAGTTTATTTTTTTCTAGGCCACCGATCCACATGTGTTGGCAGGAAGCCCTGTTTACCCTATCATTCAGCATCTCAGGCTGTAGTTTAGACCTACTTTGATGATCAGTCAAATAGTAGGAAGGCTGTAAGATTACTCATGTGTGAACCCTTCGATTCCTGGCTGGGTGTGACACATGCCACTTTTGCTTACAGTTCTAACCTCAAAGAAGCAAAAGTATCACCCTAACATGCAACCCAAAGAGGAACACTGGAACAATTTCATGAGTACTTTACAAATACTTCAAAAGTGGTTTTTAGAAGCATAAAATTATGATAAAATTCAAGCAAACATTATCAGTCATATAATGTCATATATGTAAATAGTAATAAAGATGACAGTGCACACATAGAATATGATTCTGTTCATGCTCAAGCAAATAAATCAGTTAGTGTAATGATGCTGCACAATTATCAAAAAAGGAAAGTATAAGCTCACACACAAATAAATAACTGCAGGACGAATTGTATTCAGGCCAGTTTATGTTCCTGATCGGCTTAGCTCCACCTAAACCCTGGGCCAGGGAATTAGCCATTTGCCTTACTTCTCAGAGCAGCCACAGTGATGGTTTCACTGTTCCCGCGGGCTTAACTCTGCACTCCCATCACCACTGCATTTCCTTCCTCTTCTAAGATTTCAAATTTTCTTACCACCCAAGAGTGAGAGAGGGGCTTCAGTATGAATTCTGTTGCACTCTTGTGGTGTGAGGTGAAACAGGTCTAGCTTTTCAATGTTACCCATCATAACCCAACTGGACTTGTGAAAGTGCTAGATTCCCCTACCTAAAGAGGCCAATTAAAATGCAGAAGAGTAGGAAACACCACATGTAATGATCTTCGATCAAAGAAAGGCAAGTGACCGGAAAGAGCACACTCATAAATTACTTTTCCTTCCTCTCTTGGCAGCTTTGAGATGCAGTATTGTATAGTCTCCCTCAAGATATTCTATAAGACCAGGCAGTCAACTTTATTTCCTATGAACCAGAGCAGATTAGTAACATCCCACTTTAAACATACTTGCCCTGTTTCGCTGTCTCACTTCATGTTACCCTCACTTTTGATTCCCTGCTATTGCACTGCCTCTTTCAATACAGTCTGCCACATAGCTTTGCTTTGGGAATTTTGTTTTGTTTTGTTTTGTTTTGTTTTGTTTTGTTTTGTTTTTAAGAACTCAGGCTCAGGAAGCTAGTATTAGGTGGGGGGCATAGAGAAAAGACCTTCAGGGAAAAAATTGGAGTTGGATTTCTCACTCCAAAAGAAATTTAGAGTGAGATTTCTCACTCTAAAAGAAATAAATAACCAACTGTTTTGGGTGATAAATAGGGCGATAAAAATTCCTGCAGTGCAATAGCAACACCATTATTACAATTTTAGAAGTAATTAATAGGATTTAGGCATGTTTGACTATTTTGTTCATCATTCTAATTTTAGTTTCTTTTTGACCTATATTATACTTTTGCCCAATTATTTTCTTATTTCTCTGTCACTTATATTTTCATATATGTTTATGAAAGTTTTTGCTCACTTTCTTATGACAGAAGTACATTCTTTATTAAATGCCACAAGAAATGTTGAAATATTAGAATATCTACAGGTAAGATCTTATTTAATCATATTCCTAGAAAGAACATCAGACCCACTACAAAAAAAAATCTACTGAATTTTATTTTAAATTAATCATTATATTTAGGTTGCTTTTCCAGCTGCCAATTAAATTTTTGTTTTTTTTTCCCAAATCTGGCTGATTTACCTCATGCAGACAGGCAGGTAGCATATTGATCTAGAATTTGGTGATAGTTCTCATGCCTACGTTCTTAATTTGCTTATTTATTTTTGTAGAAACAGGGTCTCACTTGCAACAGGGACGTGCAACAGGGGTGTTGCTCATCTGTTTGGCCACCACACATGCTCAGGCCCCTTGCAGGACAGGGAGCATGCTGACAGGCAGGTGCAGCAACCCAGGCAAGTGCCTTGGGGCTCCAGCCCCAAGGTAGGATCTAAAGGTGGGTGCCTGTGACTCCTGAAGCCCAAGTGGGTGCGTGTTAGTGTGCTCTTTTAGCTTTGCCATCTGAAGACAGCTTAAGAGTGTAACCAGCTCAGTGCCCTCTTGGGATCCAGGTACTTTTATGGCATCCAGGAAGAGTCAAGTCGCACACAGACTTGAAGGATGAATGTGGGGGTTTTACTGAATGATGGCAGTGGCTCTCAGCAGGGTGGATGGGCAGCTGGAAGGGGGATGGAGTGAGAAGATTATTTTTCTCCTAGAATTTGGCCATCCAGCGGCCAATCTCCTCTCGGACCGTCCCCAGCCCAACTCCTCTCAACTTTCAGATGCTCCTTCTCTTCTCCTCTTCTCTGCCTTGCCACTCTGCATTCTTCTGCTCTTCTGTTCATCTCCTTTTGGAGCTGGGGGTTTGGGATTTATATGGGTACAGGATGGGAGGGCATGGGAGGCCAAAAGGCAACTTTTAAGTGCAAAAACAGGAATGCGTCTTCTGATTTAAGGTTGTGGGTTTACAGGCTTGAGGGTGTAGCCTTTGCCAGGGAACTGCGCTCTTCTACCCAGTATTTCCTTCTCCTGTTCATATCAAAATGAAACTTGTAATTTTTATTCCCTGTTAAAAGTAAAGCAAAAGCTTCCAATACCATCATCCCTCTGTCATGTAGCGGATCCATGTATCATTGGCTAGAACTGTGTCACATGGTGATTTCTGACTGTGAGAGAGGCTGGGCACGTGATAAGATTTTTTAGTATCTATAGTAAAGAGGACATGGAAAAGGGCGATTAAAAATGGGTTTCAGGCCACTTGATCTACAGAATCTGTTCCAGAGAATTTCATAGAATATTTAACAAATGTATATTTATTGAGCTACTAAAAACAATAGTCACTATGCCAAGCACTCAAGACGTGAGTAAACTGAAGATACGTGATCTGTACAAACAAAAGACACTAAGCCAAGCACTCAAGGTATGTGAGACCCTGCCTTCACAGGATTTACAGTAGTTTGTGGAAGACAGACAATTAAATAAGCAATTACAGTGCTGCATGACAATTGAAAAGATGGGAGCAACTGTGTATACTAGAGAAACTCACAGGAGAGGCAGCAAACCTAGTCCTAGAAAACCATTAAAGGCTCCACAAAGAAAGTGACATCCATGTTTTTTCCATCTTTACTATGCATGTAATTTAATACGTACTTCACAGAGGTATTTTAGGCAGTAAGTAAATTGATATGCCAGAAATCAATAAGCACAGTACTTGGCACAAAATAATTAAAAAGTATGTGTCCATTATTCATAAGTATTTTTGTTCATTCACTACGTCATAATAGCAAACCCTTTCATACTTCTTAAAATACATTAGATATTACTTGAAAGGTTTCATTTTACTCATTTATTCCTCACAAAAATTAAAGGAGGTAGATATTATTGTTGTTCTCATTCTGCAGAGGAAGAAATGCAGACATTGAAAAATTGAGTGATTTGTTCAAGGTCATGTAGCTATTAAAAGGCAAAGCCGAGATTTGAATTCTGCTAGACCAGCTCTCAAGTTCATCCTCTTAACTACCTGCTATCAGGCCTCTCCTCATTATATTTGGCCTCCAATATTTATTTCAAGTGGAGTTAAGAATGTATTCAATCTAAAATGATCATTTTTCCTGATATCTGAGTTTCTATCTGTGGCAATTACCTGCTACTGCGCTACTTAAAAAATAATGTAAATACTTCCAAGGAAGAACATGAAAAAAATGTAAATACTTCCAAGGAAGAACATGGAATAATCATTTTATACCGAAAATGGAGGAAGTTCTATAAATTCTATCAGCACATGAAATGCCTCAGTTTTTCTATGGCTGTTCGTTTTCTCTACTCGTCATTTCTGTTCCTCTGATATATGTCATAAACTGAATATTGTTAATTTGGCTCTCAGACAACTAGGATACCAGATTTTAGAAAAAAAATTTTTTCCCGGGCAATAAAATATGAAGATTTGTTTTTATGTAGCAACTACTTTCTTATCTGTCTTTTTGTTTATATTTATTGTTTTGTTTTCATAGTTTCTTTTTATTGAGCTAAGCTTAGCATGTTTTCTACTTAGAACTTTGTTATAAAATATAATTGAAAAATATATTCACTAACTGTAATATGGCTTTTAGTTCAATTTTTCAGTGACATACATTTCAGAGTTATGATAACCTCAATTTTACTTCACTGTATTCTGGTTGGAAGAAAAGCCTGCCAAGGTGTCATGTGCAAAAATCGGTTTTGAAGAATACAATGGAGGAATAAAAAAGAGAATTTGTCCTTGGTTTTCATGTCTAGCATCAACTACTAAATGTCTATGTACCATCGCCAATTATTCAGAATCAAATTCTTTGCTTTGCAAAGTCAGCAAGTCCACAGACCTGAAAGTGCTGGTTATTTTTATACAAACACATATCAGGTATTAAAAATTGTGTTTCAAATAACTGTGGATTTTTCTTTGCCGGCAAAGATAGTGTTAGCAAGTTTTAAACCCTACGTTTTAAAACTTGTTCCCATTTAATACCATTATTTTAACAATTCTCTCATGTAGATATTTTGTAAAGCTATATTTTATGTTTTATTTCCAATTGGTTTACAAAGTTTTCTTGGCTCTGTCATCATTTATCCTAATTGGAGTTTTGTAGAAGGAATGAAATACAGAAAAATTATGTCAAGAATTATCAAGGTTCTTGATAATTTCCAAGGATGTGCTCCTTCATTTTATTTGTTATGATGCTATTATTTCCATTTTACCTTGACACAGCAGCAGGTAATTCTTAATGTTGTCTGTGATAACGTATGATTTCTATTAAAATTGCAATCGATTCTAAATGATAACTACATTTTGATATAGGTTTTCTCAGCTTTCTCTTGGCAATGCCTATTTATATTTTAGACTCTATATGGACTTAGCATTTGGAGTCAATTGAGTTTTGTTAAATTTCAATTTTCCCAATATGGTGATGATGTAAATTAACTAATCTTGACATGTTTCAGCTTTGTCATTAAGGCCTGACAATGAAAAACTTTATTGTGTTTATAATGGTTGCAAAATTCTAGCTCTATAAATGACTAGCAATGCAACTTTGGGGTCTCATGGTTGCTCTAAAGCCTTAGCTTTCTCATTTCTAAAATGATAATGGCTGTCCTTAGCATGGTTGTCACTGGATGACTGTGAGGGTCAAATGAGATAAGGTAAGACTTGTCTTCTCAAAATGCAGAGCAAGGAGTGTCAGGAAGAAAAGGTGGTAATATAGTGATGCAGAGTTCTTAGGAAAAGATGGTGCATCTTCCAACAGCAAGAATTTTACCAAAAGATTTTGGGGATGAAAATAAAATAATTTTATATTAAAATTAAATATATTATTTTATGCCATTTTTGTAATTGTAAATGTGTTATGGCATGGAATCCATGATTTAACATAAAATACTCAAAAGCAATAGTGAGAAAGGGTCTCTTCTAGGACTGAAACTCCCTTTCGTCCTTCTCTTTCTCTCAATCCCCTACCCTCCTATTAAGCTTGTATGTGTATTTTTCTCTACTGCTAAGGTGACTTGACTTGAGAAATAAGCATACAAATGTGCTAAAATATGCATAAAGTGGCATTTAAATATGGCATATTAATATGACCTTTGGTCCTTTAGAAATTGTGTGCGACATCTTGAAAATTCCTTCATCTAATTCAGGTTGCCATCTTCTCTTTTGTGGATCACTGCAACTGCCTTGAAACTGACCTACTGTGTCCATTCTGGTCTCTTTCAATCCTCAACTGAAATAGTGTTTTTGAAATTCTAATCCAACTGTGGCACCTTACACCACTTAAAACCTAGCTGTGACTTCCCTATTTTTTTGGAATAATGACAAAAGTTTCAACATGTTTTCTTAAGCCCTCCACAGCCTATTCCCCACCGCTTTCCAAACTCTCCCTCTTCTGACTGCTCTCATTTTCTTCTGGCTCCAAATAATGTTCCAGCTCCACCACATGGCTTTTGCACATACTGTCCTCTAACTGAAATGGTCTTCCCTCCTGTCTTCATATAGTGGCCTCTCCTTTTGCTTGAGATCTTTCATTAAAAAGCAAACTTCCTAGATTTATCTTTCCCTACCCATTCGGGTCAGGTGAAACCCCATTATTAGTCCCCTCCCAAACTTCCTAATCTTTCCTCGCCCTCTCAGGTTAGATAAATCCCCATTATATGTGCCCATAACACCTCATACTGTCTGTTTATAGCACTTACTACAATTGTAACCAAATACTATTTGTGCAACTATTTAATTAGGTTGTTTCTTTATTACATCCCTACTTATGCTCTGTCAGTCTATCTGGTTTTATAGTAGCACACAATAAATCCTTCATATATATTTGATGAATGAAGGTGAGAGAATGCAACTGAACTTTGTATAACATTTGTCATCACTATCATTTTTCTAAATATTTTTTAATGAGGACCTGGAAAGTAGAGTTACAACATTCTTTCCTGCTAATAATGTTACTGGAAAAGAGTTAACTACAAAAATGAATACCTTTTTAAATCAGGCTGCTTTATAGAAAACTATGGTCCTTAATTGCCGTCACGCCCCAAACAAAGATTATGACAAGTAGGACTCAAATTCCATTGAACTGTCTATATTGCCTAAACTTTGGTTTGTTTTGTTTTGATTGGTTCAGTTTGAGAGGGCTTTTGTTAAGGAGTACAGTTCAGTTTTGGATATCATTCTCTTGACAGTCATCTTAGTAGATCCCCTGGTTCTCTCAAGTCTTAAATGTGGGTATGCAGTCATCCGTTGAGTGCTGAATGATCTCACTTCAACTAGACCAGTGAGCACATAAATTCAATTAACATGAAGACTTGACATGAATTCCATACTGAGACAAAATAAGTCAATTCACAATGGTGATCGAAACTGGTGCTCATGCCCAGGTTTTAGATGATCTTCAAATTGAGAGGTTGACCAAAAGGAACAAATTGTTAAACTAAACTAAATTTGGCCTGAGGAAGCCTCTGTACTCAAGTCCTTATGTAACAAACTTCACCCTAACTTAGTACATGAACTAACTGAAAGCTGAATTTAGGATTATACTCTTGTAACAAATTGACTGAGGCTCATTCAGTTGCAGTAGCTGAGCTTCAGTCAATCACAGGTGGCCAACTGATTTAAATATGGCAAAACATAGAGCTGTAACTAATTAAGCTGTCTCTGTACCTCACTTCCATTTTTTGTCCATGAATGCTGCCTGACCACATTGCAGGCCAGAGTTCTTAGAATCGGTTCTGGTTCCAACTGTTGCCTGATTCACGAATCATTCTTTGTTCAACTAAATTCTGTTAAATTTAACTCATGTAAGATTATCCCTTTTAACAGTATTTAATATCAGGTGAGTAATTACTTATTTTAGTAAGTTAGAAGGAGATATTTAAAAAGCCTGATTGTCAAAGTGATAATTTAATTATGTAACTATTAAACATCTATTTTAGGCGAGAAAAAGTGATAGGCATTGTGAGGAAAAATAAATAAGCGAGCATCTCTGTCCTTAGGAAAGTTAGGATTCTGTTAGGATCCAATATTACGGGCTGAATTGCATCCCCTCTCCTCCCTTAAATCTTTATGTCGAGTTTCTAACCCCTGATATCTGAGAATGTGACTATATTTGGAGATAGGGCCTTTACAGTGGGAAATAAGATAAAATGAGGTCATATGGGTGTGCCCTAATCCAATATGACTGGTGACCTTAGAAGAAAAGATTAGGATACAGATACAAGCAAAGGGAAGATCATGTAAAGACACAAGAAGAAAATTGTCATCTACAAGCCCAGGAGAGAGGCCTGGAATAGATAGAGGCCTGGAACAGATATATCCTCAGAACCCTCAGAGGAAACTGACCCTGCTGACACCTGATCATGTACTTCCCAGCCTCCAGAACTGTGAGGAAATGCATTTCTGTTATTTAAGCCACCTAATTTGTGGTATTTTGTTATGGCAGCCCTCAAAGACTAATGCACCTACCATGTCTAGGATTATACTCAGATCTGTCTGATCCAAAGCTTTTACTAAATAATATGTTTTGTTGGCTTTGCAAATTTATCACACTAACTGCAAGGCTACTTATACTACAAATTAAATACCCTGTAGAGGATAAGCAATTCTGTGGAGCAATTTGAGCAAACTGATGACAACTATTTTTGTTTTGCCTTTTATACTTTTGCCTGATTGTCAAAATAGTATCTTACTAGGAAGTAGTATAGGAAAAGCAGTTGGGATTACTTAAGGTATATTAGAGGTGCTATTACTTAAGGTAATTAGAGGTGTTTAAAACTCACAAAAGAGTATGTAATCTCCAATCTAACTTATATTTTTCAAATTTTTGGTGAATAGACAAATGCTTCCATAAGTGTTTATAATATATATTCTTATTTGTGTACATTGTAAAAATTTGGCTAGAAATAGCTAAGATTAAAAATACTTGGATGGCCTCATTCTGATAAAAGTAATCAGTACTCGAAGAAAGAATTTATAGTACTCAAAGAGAAAATTATATTACTCAAAGTTAGGATTATTTTTTATTTTTTATTTTAAACTCATTAAACACCTTCCATGTAATACACAATGCACAGTTACATTTCAGGAGGCTTTCCATGAACGGAAAATATTACTAATCAGTGCACAGAATATCAGAGTAAAGATGCTAAATCCTCAGTCTGTGATATCTTAGTGTGACTGATACTAATCCTGCAGACTGCATTACTTCACACTTATGTTAAAAAAAAGTCATCACCTTGCAAATCATTTTTTAAATTTACAACACATAGAGGGGGCATCAGGAGATGGACGGCCACCTTTCGCGGGCTCCCC
Source organism: Nomascus leucogenys (assembly GCF_006542625.1). Classification (NCBI taxonomy): domain Eukaryota; kingdom Metazoa; phylum Chordata; class Mammalia; order Primates; family Hylobatidae; genus Nomascus; species Nomascus leucogenys. The sequence goes on along the minus strand of NC_044389.1, from coordinate 79,528,063 downwards.
AGAGGATATTGTCTACCAATTACATTCTAGCCCACAGCACTGTGAACAGCAGACAATAGGATGCAAAGTAGTTCATCTCTGCCAACAGACACCACCACTCAGTAAATCCTGGTGAGGTTGGCATTATATGGATAACGTTTCCCAAAATAGATGCAGCTTAACATTTTCTGAAGCCAAGCCCACTGTGTATCTATTTCAATAAATAACATTCTCAACTGAGGATCTAACCAATAAAACCTAAACCAGCTGGCATTATATTAAGAGCCATGTATCAGAAGCATAACTAACTATGCTCTTCTTATTCTGAAAATGAGCAAATGAAAATACATGACTACAGGGTTGGCTAGCTAAGTAAATACCGTGGATTTTGAAACTATTACTGTCTTGTTAATTCCTGTAATTAAATTTTGAGAGTTTATGTACCAGAAACCTTGAAAAGCCTCCTAATGACTGACTCCTGGTAACTAGGTCTTTTGAACTGAATGTGCTGTTGTACCATGGCTGGCCCCAAATAAGATCCAAGGTCTTCATGGTTTACTTGGAGGGTGAAATTGATAAATCACTTGTCCTGATTCCTGAAAGATCCTCCTTTCATGTTCTGCAGTGAATGTAATACAGTACATTTTCATTAGGGGAAAGCACAGAGCTCCAGGCAGCATACTCTACTGAGATGCCATAAGAAATTCAGGTAGCATACATATTAGAGCATATATTAAGAGAACACAGCTAGTATAAGTATCTTTTCCTATAAATCAAAAGATTAGAAACTACAAAAGCTACATTAATTTTTTACCTTTAGAAAATGCAAACTATATGTGTAACCAAAGGGGATGTAAAGTTAACCAGCAAAAACAATGTAACAGTTACTTCTTTTATAAATTTAGACACATTTTTGAGTTAATCCCCAACAGCATTGTATTTACTTTTAAACTATTTCCCTTGTTAGACCTTACTCCCCACCCTTTGTACAATATGAATGCATAGGTGTTTCCATCCATAGTTTACCCTTTTGACAGCTGCTCGAACTGTTCTGAGGACTTTGTAAGAATATTTAGAAAGGCACAAAAAGTCCTGATTGCTAAGCATAAAAAAGAAAGTATGTATAATATTAGAAAAGGTTATGAATTTTTATTACCCACTTATCTGAGCTCCACTTTTAAACATATATAGAGTCAGCATGGCTCAGTAGAAGGAGCACAAGACCAGGAGGCATCAGGGTTACATATTTTTCTGCTAGCTCTTACACAAGCCAGCTTTGTGCTCTTACACCAGCACACAGCACCTCAGAATTGGCATTAATGATCCTTCATATCCTGCCTAGATATAACACTTCATGGTTTTGTTTTGCAAGTTTTTCCCATAGTGTATTATCGGTCTATCTTGTATCCTATTTTTTAGGAAATGCTTACCAGGTAAAACAAACTTTATTTTATTTTTACTTAGCAGTGCCAATTTTCAAAATTTACTGATGTGTTGGGTAATTTGGAAATGTGTAGTTAAAAAAAGGGACTTGACTGCTGACAAAAGTATTTCCAAAATTGTATTATATTGTGTGATTTAAAAAGTGCCACATTGAGACAGTTATTTAAACATAACAAGTTGATACTTACTGGGTAGAGCAACTGTTTATAAATTTAATGAGCTTATCATGGAGCAAAGAGGAAGGATTTACACAGTATATACAGAGAGGCCAGAGACTGAACAGATTAATTTAAGGAATGATGGCACATTAAGAAAAAATTATTTTTTAGAGCTTATTGGTTTATCTGCTTAAAAAAGTAAATCTCTTATTATCCTTTCTCTTGCTGTTTTCTAAAGATATTGTGCTGTGACTTGTATGCATTGATAGGATAAAAGGAGTAGAATATTTTATATTTTATCTATAGTACTTACTACATTAAACATTCTCATTCTCATATCTCTACCTACCAAATTCTTCTCTTACAAAAAAGAGACAAACAACAATAAAAAATTATTTGAATAACTAAAGAAACAGGATGCACAGGCACTAGAATTCTGGGGGTTATTTTCATTTTTATTTCATTTATTATCTTTTTCTTTAGTTTCCCTGATGAATTATATTTTTTTGAGACATGAATTCAAATAATTATCTTCAGATTTTTATGTAATTTGTTGGTATGTTAGAACAGCAAAGTAAAAGTGCTGAGGTAGCCAGCAGAGAAAAATGCTAGGTCTCTGAATATGAACAGAAAGGAAAATGCTCATAGCACTACCAACTGTTTGCAGTCTGCAGTGGGAGAATGTCAAAACAGCCAGTTTATGGGCCCCAAGCTGAAGTGGCTGCTGCTCTTGTGCACAGAACATTCTCTGTGCTTTTTTCCCTATGAAAGCCCTTCCTATGCAGTCTTTTGTGACTCTTTGCTTTTATTTTTACTGGATGCATCCATACTGTTCACCTAAAAGTTGAAATTATTCTTCAATAAAACATGGCTAAGAGAGGTCATCCTTTCATCTGTTTTTGCACATCCTAAAATAAAGGCATTGTTAAAGAAATAAAAGAAAGAGGCATTTATTAAAATTACTACTAATTCAGTAAACACTTACTGAATGACTAACATAAGGTAGACTCTAAGTTAGGCTTTGGAGATATGTCACATTCAATAAAATTGTGCACATAGTTTTTGGACATCGAGCCACAGAATTGGAAGATATTTTGAAGATATGCTATTAAAGCCCCATGGGTGAATCTTATTTCTTTTTCTTTCTGTGTTCTTCTTAGTTAATTGTGTTTATCAAAGAGTTACTCTATGCCAGGATCTTTACATATGTTACCTATTCAAGGCATGTATTATTAGCTCAATTTTTAGATAAGGAAGTTAAGAATCCATAATACTAAACTATTTTCCAAAAATCACACTATGGCTAACAGATCCTAGGGTGGCTTCCCATGATTACTCTCTCTGAATATTTAATTAGCACACATAGTATTTTAGATAGAGGCTGAATTCAAATTCAGAGGCAGTGATCAGAGGCAAGTATCCATGCTCTTGTTTAATCCCTTTACATTGAAGTGATCAGAACCTGTGTCATCTTTCTAACTAACAGAATATGGCAAATGTGGTAAGATATAAGACATATGCTTATATTACATTATATAAAACTTTGTCTTGCTGGTGGATTTCTGCTATAGACTCACCTTTCTGACTTGCTAAAATAAGCAGCCTCGTGGGAGAAGCCCATGAGGCAAAGAACTGTGTGAAGAATCTAGGAGTGGCATCTGCCTAAGAGACATCAAAACACAAAACAAAACAAAACAAAAAATAAAGATCTCAGTCCTGAAAGGAAATTCTTTTCTTTTGAAATGAGCCTTCCCACAGTTTAATTCCTGTCAATAAACTGAAGGATCTTGGAAGTGGACCCTTCCTCAGTTGAGTCTTCAAATGAGAACTCAGTGTGGGTCAATACCTTGATTTCACAACATCTTGTGAAAACATAAGGAGAGGACCTAGCTAAGCTGTACCCCAACTCCTGACCCACGTATTCTGTGAAATAATAGATGTGTATTTTTTATGTTGGTAAATTATAGTTATTTGTTATGTAATAATGTATAATTAACACACATAGTATTTTAGATACAGGCTGAATTCAAATCCAAATTTGTCTGGCACTTAAACTTATTCTCTTTCTGTAATACCAATTCATAAATTTAAGTCCCAGGATCCTTTCCATAATAATCATCTAGAGGTCTTATGCAAATATTGGTTTTTGGGTTTCACAGCTGTCCTATAAATAGAATCTCTGGGATAAAGCCTGAAGATTTACACTTTTCACAAGCTTCTATAGTGATTATTATATATATATTAAAGTTTAGAACATTTCAGTATACCTTATGAAGCTGGAGTTGTTTATTTCAATTACTTAGAATGGGTATAGGTCAGAACATCCTTTTATCCTTTAAGAAAAGTTTTTTTTGGAAGACTGACCAGTTTTGTTTTTTTTTTTACTACAACAAAAGAATCAACCAATAGTAGAGAATCATGTCCTTTCAATTTAATTTTTATATTTTCAGTTGCATTATTATGAAGAAGTAAATATAATATATTCTTACTTTAGGGCTCCAAATAAAATAGATATAAATAAAATGAGACATTTGAGACAAATGAGATATTGAGACTTTCATGAGTAAGAATTTGTGAGCAAACCATGACAGCTTAAGAAACATTTTTGTTTTAAACTTTAGTAATTCTCTATTTTGAAGTCACAAATTACCTACTTTAAGTCACATTACACTTATCAGGAGACGATAATAATAATTAAGAATAAGGGGCATCATACAAAAGAAAGTCCAAATATTTGTCAACCCTAAATATCCTGGACCTGCATTGAAAATTGGTGATTACCAGGCAACTGAGTAAATTACTTTACTTTTTATAGGTGGCTACATAAATTCCAAGTATAGATTTAGAGTTGCAATGTCACCTTTTCCTAAAGCTGAATTTAATGTGTCTGACAGACAAAAACTACATGGAGAGTGTGTTGATCTCCACTGTATGTACCTACTGGCTAGCACAGTGATTGATGCACAGAGGGCAATCAGTACGTATTTTCCAATGGTTGGCTAACTATAAAGCAGGCAAATCTATCAGCCTTTATCTTTTTTCAAGACTTGATACTTCAGGGCAGAACTTCTTAACTTGATTTACAGATATATCAATACATAGATCGGGGGTGGAGCCAAGATGGCCGAATAGGAACAGCTCCGGTCTACAGCTCCCAGCGTGAGCCACACAGAAGATGGGTGATTTCTGCATTTCCATCTGAGGTACCAGGTTCATCTCACTAGGGAGTGCCAAACAGTGGGTGCAGGAGAGTCAGTGCAGCACACTGTGCACAAGCTGAAGCAGGGCAAGGCATTGCCTCACTCAGGAAGCGCAAGCGGTCAGGGAGTTCCCTTTCCTAGTCAAAGAAAGGGGTGACAGACAGCACCTGGAAAATGGGGTCACTCCCACCCTAATACTGCGCTTTTCCAATGGGCTTGGAAAACGGCACACCAGGAGATTGTGTCCCGCACCTGGCTCAGAGGGTCCTATGCCCACAGAGTCTCACTGATTGCTAGCACAGTAGTCTGAGATCAAACTGCAAGGCGACAGCGAGGCTGGAGGAGGGGTGCCCGCCATTGCCCAGGCTTGCTTAGGCAAACAAAGCAGCCAGGAAGCTCGAACTGGGTGGAGCCCACTACAGCTCGAGGAGGCCTGCCTGCCTCTTTAGGCTCCACCTCTGGGGGCAAGTCACAGACAAACAAAAATTCAGCAGTGACCTCTGCAGACTTAAATGTCCCTGTCTGACAGCTTTGAAGAGTGTAGTGGTTCTCCCAGCACACAGCTGGAGAACTGAGAATGGGCAGACTGCCTCCTAAAGTGGATCCCTGACCTCTGAGCTGCCTAACTGGGAGGCTGCCCCCAGTAGGGACAGACTGATACCTCACTCGGCCGGGTACACCTCGGAGACAAAACTTCCAGAGGAACGATCAGACAGCTGAATTTGCGGTTCACGAAAATCTGCTGTTCTGCAGCCACTGCTGCTGACGCCCAGCCAAACAGCGTCTGGAGTGGACCCCTAGCAAACTCCAACAGACCTGCAGCTGAGGGTCCTGTCTGGTAGAAGGAAAACTAACAAACAGAAAGGACAACCACACCAAAAACCCATCTGTACATCACCATCATCAAAGACCAAAAGTAGAAAAAACTACAAAGATGGGGAGAAAACAGAGCAGAAAAACTGGAAACTCTAAAAAGCAGAGTGCCTCTCCTCCTCTAAAGGAACGCAGTTCCTCCCCAGCAATGGAACAAAGCTGGACGGAGAATGACTTCGACGAGTTGAGAGAAGAAGGCTTCAGACGATCAAACTACTCCGAGCTACAGGAGGAAATTCAAACCAATGGCAAAGAAGTTAAAAACTTTGAAAAAAAATTAGATGAATGTATAACTAAAATAACCAATGCAGAGAAGTGCTTGAAGGAGCTGATGGAGCTGAAAGCCAAGTTTCCAGAGCTACGTGAAGAATGCAGAAGCCTCAGGAGCCGATGTGATCAACTGGAAGAAAAGTTATCAGTGATGGAAGATGAAATGAATGAAATGAAGAGAGAAGGGAAGTTTAGAGAAAAAAGAATAAAAAGAAATGAACAAAGCCTCCAAGAAATATGGGACTATGTGAGAAGACCAAACCTACGTCTGATTGGTGTACCTGAAAGTGATGGGGAGAATGGAACCAAGTTGGAAAGCACTCTGCAAGATATTATCCAGGAGAACTTCCCCAATCTAGCAAGACAGGCCAACATTCAGATTCAGGAAATACAGAGAACGCCACAGAGATACTCCTCGAGAAGAGCAACTCCAAAACACATAATTGTCAGATTCACCAAAGTTGAAATGAAGGAAAAAATGTTAAGGGCGGCCAGAGAGAAAGGCTGGGTTACCCACAAAGGGAAGCCCATCAGACTAACAGCCGATCTCTTGGCAGAAACTCTACAAGCCAGAAGAGAGTGGGGGCCAATATTCAACATTCTTAAAGAAAAGAATTTTCAACCCAGAATTTCATATCCAGCCAAAATAAGCTTCATAAATGAAGGAGAAATAAAATACTTTACAGACAAGCAAATGCTGAGAGATTTTGTCACCACCAGGCCTGCCATAAAAGAGCTCCTGAAGGAAGCACTAAACATGAAAAGGAACAACTGGTACCAGCCACTGCAAAAACATGCCCAATTGTAAAGACCATTGAGGCTAGGAAGAAACTGCATCAACTAACGAGCAAAATAACCAGCTAACATCATAATGACAGGATCAAATTCACACATAATATTAACTTTAAATGTAAATGGGCTAACTGCTCCAGTTAAAAGACACAGACTGGCAAATTGGATAAGGAGTCAAGACCCATCAGTGTGCTGTATTCAGGAAACCCATCTCATGTGCAGAGACACACATAGACTCAAAATAAAGGGATGGAGGAAAATCTACCAAGCAAATGGAAAACAAAAAAAGGCTGGGGTTGCAATCCTAGTCTCTGATAAAATAGACTTTAAACCAACAAAGATCAAAAGAGACAAAGAAGGCCATTACATAATGGTAAAGGGATCAATTCAACAAGAAGAGATAACTATCCTAAATATATATGCACCCAATACAGGAGCACCCAGATTCATAAAGCAAGTCCTGAGTGACCTACAAAGAGACTTAGACTCCCACACAATAATAATGGGAGATTTTAACACCCCACTGTCAACATTAGACAGATCAACGAGACAGAAAGTTAACAAGGATACCCAGGAATTGAACTCAGCTCTGCACCAAGCAGACCTAAGCGACATCTACAGAACTTTCCACCCCAAATCAACAGAATATACATTTTTTTCAGCACCACACCACACCTATTCCAAAATTGACCACATAGTTGGAAGTAAAGCTCTCCTCAGCAAATGTAAAAGAATAGAAATTATAACAAACTATCTCTCAGACCACAGTGCAATCAAACTAGAACTCAGGATTAAGAAACTCACTCAAAACCACTCAACTACATGGAAACTCAACAACCTGCTCCTGAATGACTACTGGGTACATAACGAAATGAAGGCAGAAATAAAGATGTTCTTTGAAACCAATGAGAGCAAAGACACAACATACCAGAATCTCTGGGACACATTCAAAGCAGTGTGTAGAGGGAAATTTATAGCACTAAATGCCCACAAGAGAAAGCAGGAACGATCCAAAATTGACACCCTAACATCACAATTAAAAGAACTAGAAAAGCAAGAGCAAACACATTCAAAACCTAGCAGAAGGCTAGAAATAACTAAAATCAGAGCAGAACTGAAGGAAATAAAGACACAAAAAACCCTTCAAAAAAATCAATGAATCCAGGAGCTGGTTTTTTGAAAAGATTAACAGAATTGATAGACCACTAGCAAGACTAATAAAGAAAAGAGAGAAGAATCAAATAGATGCAATAAAAAATGATAAAGGGGATATCACCACCGATCCCACAGAAATACAATCTACCATCAGAGAATACTACAAACACCTCTACGCAAATAAACTAGAAAATCTAGAAGAAATGGATAAATTCCTCGACAAATACACCCTCCCGAGACTAAACCAGGAAGAAGATGAATCTCTGAATAGACCAATAACAGGCTCTGAAATTGTGGCAATAATCAATAGCTTACCAACCAAAAAGACTCCAGGAGCTGATGGATTCACAGCCAAATTCTACCAGAGGTACAAGGAGGAGCTGGTACCATTCCTTCTGAAACTATTCCAATCAATAGAAAAAGAGGGAATCCTCCCTAACAATTTTATGAGGCCAGCATCATCCTGATACTAAAGCCTGGCAGAAACACAACGAAAAAAGAGAATTTCAGACCAATATCCTTGATGAACATTGATGCAAATATCCTCAATAAAATACTGGCAAACTGAATCCAGCAGCACATCAAAAATCTTATCCACCATGGCCAACTGGGCTTCATCCCTGGGATGCAAGGCTGGTTCAACATACGCAAATCAATAAATGTAATCCAGCATATAAACAGAACCAAAGACAAAAACCACATGATTATCTCAATAGATGCAGAAAAGGCCTTTGACAAAATTCAACAACCCTTCATGCTAAAACCTCTCCATAAATTAGGTATTGATGGGACATATTCAAAATAATAAGAGCTATCTATGACAAACCCACAGCCAATATCATATTGAATGGGCAAAAACTGGAAGCATTCCCTTTGAAAACTGGCACAAGACAGAGATGCCCTCTCTCACCACTCCTATTCGACATAGTGTTGGAAATTCTAGCCAGGGCAATCAGGCAGGAGAAGGAAATAAAGGGTATTCAATTAGGAAAAGAGGAAGTCAAATTGTCCCTGTTTGCAGATGACATGATTGTATATCCAGAAAACCCCATTGTCTCAGCCCAAAGTCTCCTTAAGCTGATAAGCAACTTCAGCAAAGTCTCAGGATACAAAATCAATGTACAAAAGTCACAAGCCTTCTTGTACACCAATAACAGACAAACAGAGAGCCAAATCATGAGTGAACTCCCATTCACAACTGCTTCAAAGAGAATAAAATACCTAGGAATCCAACTTACAAGGGATGTGAAGGACCTCTTTAAGGAGAACTACAAACCACTGCTCAATGAAATAAAAGAGGATACAAACAAATGGAAGAACATTCCATGCTCATGGGTTAGAAGAATCAATATCGTGAAAATGGCCATATTGCCCAAGGTAATTTATAGATTCAATGCCATCCCCATCAAGCTACCAATGACTTTCTTCACAGAATTGGAAAAAACTACTCTAAAGTTCATATGGAACCCAAAAAGAGCCCATCGCCAAGTCAATCCTAAGCCAAAAGAACAAAGCTGGAGGCATCACGCTACCTGACTTCAAACTGTACTACAAGGCTACAGTAACCAAAACAGCATGGTACTGGTACCAAAACAGAGACACAGATCAATGGAACAGAAAAGAGCCCTCAGAAATAATGCCACATATCGACAACTATCTGATCTTTGACAAACCTGACAAAAACAAGCAATGGGGAAAGGATTCCCTATTTAATAAATGGTGCTGGGAAAACTGGCTAGCCATTTGTAGAAAGCTGAAACTGGATCCCTGCCTTACACCTTATACAAAAATTAATTCAAGATGGATTAAAGACTTACATCTTAGACATAAAACCATAAAAACCCTACAAGAAAACCTAGGCAATACCATTCAGGACATAGGCATGGGCAAGGACTTCATGTCTAAAACACCAAAAGCAATGGCAACAAAAGCCAAAATTGACAAATGGGATCTAATTAAACTAAAGAGCTTCTGCACAGCGAAAGAAACTACCATCAGAGTGAACAGGCAACCTACACAATGGAAGAAAATTTTTGCAACCTACTCATCTGACAAAGGGCTAATATCCAGAATTTACAATGAACTCAAACAAATTTACAAGAAAAAAACAAACAACCCCATCAAAAAGTGAGTGAAGGACATGAACAGACACTTCTCAAGAGAAGACATTTATGCAGCCAAAAAACACATGAAAAAATGCTCATCATCACTGGCCATCAGAGAAATGCAAATCAAAAGCACAATGAGATAGCATCTCACAACAGTTAGAATGGTGATCATTAAAAAGTCGGGAAACAACAGGTGCTGGAGAGGATGTGGAGAAATAGGAATGCTTTTACACTGTTGGTGGGACTCTAAACTAGTTCAACCATTGTGGAAGTCAGTGTGGCGATTCCTCAGGGATCTAGAACTAGAAATACCATTTGACCCAGCCATTCCATTACTGGGTATAAACCCAAAGGACTATAAATCATGCTGCTCTAAAGACACATGCACACGTATGTTTATTGCGGCACTATTCACAATAGCAAAGACTTGGAACCAACCCAAATGTCCAACAACGATAGACTGGATTAAGAAAATGTGGCACATATACACCATGGAATACTATGCAGCCATAAAAAAATGATGAGTTCATGTCCTTTTTAGGGACATGGATGAAACTGGAAACCATCATTCTCAGTAAACTATCACAAGGACAAAAAACCAAACACCACATGTTCTCACTCATAGGTGGGAATTGAACAATGAGAACACATGAACACAGGAAGGGGAACATCACACTCCAGGGACTGTTGTGGGGTGGGAGGAGGGGGGAGGGACAGCATTAGGAGATATACCTAATGCTAAATGACAAGTTAATGGGTGCAGCACACCAACACGGCACATGGATACATATGTAACAAACCTGCACATTGTGCACATGTACCCTAAAACTTAAAGTATAATAATAATAAATAAAAAACAAAGATCATAAAAATACATTTTTAAAATTCAGCTATATGTTTATTCAAAGCCTAATCCTTAAGAAAGTGTGTGTTTCTGCATTTCCTTTAGTGCCTCTGCCGTTTCTTGAAAAGAACATTCTTTGGGTACCAATGGTTCCAGAACCTGAGAGATATATGAATATAACCTAAATTGAACCTGCAGTTTGTAGGCAAACCCAGCCAATCTCAGCTAATAACAACATAACTGATTCAGTCAATAAAATTCCCAGCAGTTGCCTAAATTATAAGTAAGTGCTTAATGTTGAATGCCATTAAGTTTCCATGTTGTTTTTTTTTGTTACACAGCATGTTTTAGCAAAGGCTAAAATGATGCTCTTTAAAAGAGAAAAGTAAAATATAGTCAGAAAAGCTGAAATTCAAAATATAGAAAAATTACAAGCACAGTACAAATTAAAGGAGCCAAGGTGTATAATCAGACAAAATAGAAAGCATGACTACGGATAAGACTATCACTATATAATTTTTTTAAATTAAGGTTTAATTTACCTTTAATAAGTATCAAAATATATAAATCAAAAACTGAATAAATATAAGAAGCAAAGACAACAATCATATTAGGAGATTTTTAACACTTTTTTAGTGTTTGATTATTGACAGTTCAAGCATTCAAATACAGTACAAAAATTAGAAAATTCAAAAAACATAATTTTCAGATTTAATCTAATGGACTCATGCAGAGCACTTGAAATATTACTACACACACATTTATAGGACTTGCATGAAGACAGACACTAACTGATCCATGTAATAAGTATTTATGTCATTGAAATTAGGGTGGAAATCAGCAGAAAATATAACTAGACAAATTCTATTTGTTTGGAAGTAAGAAATACATTTCTGGTCTTTCCACATTATTGCACTACATGGTATTTCCACTGCTTTTTAGTTTAGCCATTTTGTATGTAGTCATATTATAACTGACTTGTCTCTACTCTGTTTTTATTAATAAATTATAGGATTTCTTCTTGTATTTTTGGTATGCATGTCTTTTTTTTCCTGATATATTTATGACAAATAAGTTTTCTATTTCTTTAGCTTTATTTACACAGTTTGATGTATCTTGGATGAACAAGTTCTTAATTTTATTATTGTCTAATTTGTCACTTTTCATAGGTATTGCTTTTGTACTTTGTGTGAGAAAATTTTGCTTACCCTGTTGTCATGAAGATATTTTCCTATGCTTTTCCCCCACAATCTTTATTTTTTCACCATCGACATTTATATTTGCAACCCATATGGGATTAAGTTTTGGGAAAGATGGTAGATAGGGGAAGGTTCTAAATGCATTTATTTCCTTATGTATATCCAATTGATTCAGCATCACTTATGAAAATATTTTTCCACACTTCAATTCTGTTTCACTTCTGTTAAAAATCAGAACACTATATATAAATGAATCTATTTCTGGATGCTCTGTATAACTGTAATACAGCTTGCCGAATCATAAATTGGTACAACAACTTTGAAAAGCCATTTGGAAATATCTGCTAAGTTTGAACATATGCATCTACTTATGATTCAGCAATCCTATTCTAGGTGTGTCATAATTTGAAGGTGTTATCAATCGCTTCAGTGGCTCCCCTAGGTGCTGGCATCACACTGCTTGTTTTGAACTTTTGCTTAGTTATTGCCCATTTCTGGGTGCCCATCTCCAACATGTATATTAGAGTGAAAAGCCTTATGAGGAATTCCCCATTATACTCATTCCCTACTTTCTATGTTGGCTCATTTATTTTCAAAGTACCCTGACAAGAATGCTCCACAATTCACAAGCTACGCCATTCACGGCCCTCAATGAAGTCACTGGTCCACGGGTCCTCACTCTGTTCTCTCTCTCCCTGCATTTGTGTGTGCCTCTGGGTATGGTGTGCCTCCCTCTCTAGGACCTGTGAGTATAATCAATCCCTCAATTTCATATGTCTGTCTGTGTAATTTCCCTAACTGTGTTGGAGTAATCTGTGGTAACCCCACAAGGAAAGTTACTCCCTCACTTATAAAAGTTGTAAATTAAAAATAAATATCTACATGTGTTTGCCAAAAGACATGTACCACAATGTTTACACAAAGGTTATTTGTAATAGCTAAACACTGAGAACTACCAAAATGTTCATGAATGTTGCAATGGATAATTATGGTATATCATACAATGAAATATATAGAACAATAAAAATGAATTAACTATGACTACGCATAATAGCATGGATGGATTTCACAAACAATATATAGGGGACAAAGCCAGCCAAAAGTGGGTAGGGATCTTATATGATAAAGTTACATTACAGACAAAACTAATCTGTAGTGCTAGAAGAAAGGCTATTGTTGTTCATTTATTGTAATAGGGTTCAAAAATAGGGAAAAATTTGAGCTACTGATAATACTCCATTTCTTGAATTGGATGTTAGTTGCATAATACATTGTTGTATTCAATTTATGAATGTTCAGTTCACTGTACATTGTGCTTTGTGCATTTTATATACATGTTACATTTAATAAACAAATTTGAAAAAATAAAATATTTAAATAATTTATAATTAAACAATAGATTATAATAAAACTTAGAGCAGAACCAAAACTTGTGGACTGCAGCTAAAGGTCAGTTTAATGGGAATTCTGTAACAGTTATACATGCTTACATTGGAAAAAAATGAAAATTATTGAAATAAGCAAATAATTTAATATGTGAGACTAGAGCAAGAGATTAAATGTAAAGAAGGTAAAAAGAAGGAAACATGGAGCATAAACCACCAAAATAGAAAGTAAACAAAAAATTAAAAAATCAATTAGTTTGAGTTATTTTATAAAAAATGAGTAAAATTGATAAATTTTCGAGGATGATCAAGAGAAAAAGAAACTAGATCAAATAAAAACATTAACTTTAGAAATAAAAAATAGTGCATAAATCATGGCAGAGATTAAAAAGATAATGAAAGGGTATGATGAGAAACTTATTGAATGATGGTATATTTGAAAAATCAGACTAAATAAACAAAGGTAGAGGAAAGCAATTCTATAAAACTAGACTCAATTAAATCAATAACCAATCGATTATTCAGAAACAAAGACATGCTCTAGCTTGAAATCAGAACATAAAGAGGGAAGTAATAAGAAGTGAGGGCGAAAAAACACAATTAATTGAAAATCTGGCAGATGAATGTCTGTACAAATTGGCATCTTCCACTCGACTCTTTATTTCTTCATCCCATCCTCATGCCTTTAGCTTTAAATCCCGGGTAAAAACCAACTAACCAGCCAAAAACACAATAATAAATAAATAAACAAAGATATATATATATATAAAAGTAAAAATCTACAAAAAAATTTTAAAAATGAAATAACAACTTGAAAAAGATTTAGGATTCTGGCACTGGAGATCAAAGTCACATTCATTTGTGGTTTTTCAGACAACTCATGTCTTAATCAAAGGCTATTAATTGCCCAGCCATGTCAACTGACACTTAATTAACTATGAATATTCTTATTTACAGGAGAGACTTTGCTGAAAATAGACCTACATAAATAGGAATGTGGGAAATCTACATATGTAGGAGCAGAAGAAAAACCACAATAGCCACCTGGAAAAAATCAATCTATAAAAATCAGATGTATGAAGAAAATTAAAAGCTTGAAATATAAAAACCAAGATAGGCAAAGATTAGAACTGACTCTGGAGGAAAGCAACACTTATCAAGAAAATACAAGATAATTTAAAAATAATGTCACCAACACTAACAATAGCAAATAGCTCACTAATAAAGTCCCTATTTTTAAAAAGTCGTACTTTGATTCATGTGCTAATTTGGAGTACAAGTCTTAGAGTCATCCTTACCTGTTCTCTTTCTCTTATATTCTCATCTGAATCCCAACAAATCTTATCATTTATACTTGAAAATATTATTGAGTCCAATTACTTCTTATAAGCTCCAGAACTACCACCTTATGCAAGATACCATTATCCCTCCAGTGGACCATTTAAATGACCAGTTGGCATTTGGGTAACAGTGATATGAATAATGACTGAACTTACTATAGTGTCTGCTTTCCATAATATGTTATCTCATCTCAAGTTAATTCTAGATAAGCATTTTCTGATTAGACACAGATAAACTGAATTACACTAGTTTATGTGATGGGAAATAGAAGCTTAAAAGTTTTGAATACGACATTGCTATGTAACTAGGTTAAACCAGGTGAGTAAGTGAAATAGTTTTACTGGCTGAATAGAAATATATTAGAAGAGAAGGCAAAGGAAAAACATGTTCTGCAGAAATTCAAATACATCATCTATAAATGAAGAAAAATGGAGCAGAATAGTCAAGAGATTTTTTCTAATCAGAACTATATAAAGCATGAATAGATTATTTGGCACCATCATGGTCAAATTATCTATAGTGAGTTAAAGGTTATACATACAGAGATGATAGCATTTCAAAAAGCATCAACAAAACAGGGAAATGCTAGATTTACATCATAAAGGATGCACACCTTGTTGAGCTTTAAGCAGAACAGAAGAAATGCATTTACATGAAAAATTGAAAGACACTGTCAATACGAGCAAAGTGATGTGGAAAATTGGAATAATTATCTGGATAATTCAGGGCAAAAATGCTAATGAGGTAAAAGAGTTCTTTACAACTTGATTTATCTAGGTCAGCTGTCTACATTTATTAAATTAACTAGACAATTATTCAAGTCTCTATTTTTCTCAAGCTTGAATAGACTTTGGTATTGATTCCTTGTTTGTGGGTTGAAGCAGAAGAGCCTTGGTGCAGTATTGACATTTCCATATTGGATATAGATAATAGTCATTTTTAATCTCAGCTTGTACTCAATTATAGTTTAAGTGATACATAAAATATAGTTAAATACTTACACTGTGGTTAAAATAGGGTTGGTAAACACCAGTTTTCAGTTTAGACTCATACTAAAGCATTGTCTCAAGCACAAAGCAAGTTCATTTTATAAGTCTTGCAAACGCTTGACAAAATCACTTAAGATAGGGCTCTGTGTGTTTCAAGTGACAATTTGCGGAATTTTGACTCAATTAATTGAATATTATCAGCTTGATGATTAAATTTATCTTTTTACACAATAAAAATATTGAAAGGTTTTCTTTTGAGAATGGTTTTTTAGGGGTAAATGGATTATAATCGTATGTGGCTTCTCCAGATATATGTAAGAAAAGAACGAAGCAGAAACAATAATAATATTTGGAAATAACCACTTAACATGTGACAGTTTCAAGCATCATGTATCACAAGTAACTGTAAGGCACATATTTTATTTTAAAGACTTGTGTACTGAAACTGGAAGATGGAAGATAGATCTTAAATTCAAATTTCCAAAGACCCTTTGGTTGGAGTTCAACCAGGCAGCAAAAGATTTCCTCCAAGCCTGTTCAGACAATTAAGAAAATAACATAAATACAGTGAGGCACCACATAAAGATGCTTTGGTGAATGATGCACAGCATATATGATGGTAGTCCCATAAAATTATAATGAAGCTGAAAATTTCCTGTCACCTAGTAACACTGTAGCCATCTTAATGTTATAGGGCAATGCATTGCCTTTTCTATTTTTAGATATGTTTGGATACATGAATAATTACCACTGTGTCACAATTACCTACTGTTCAGTACAGTTTTGTATCCTAGGAGCAATAGTCTATACCTTACGGCCTAGGTGTATAGTTAAGTTATACCATCTAGGCTTGTGTGGGTACACTCCTTGATGTTCACACAATGATAAAATTGCCTAACGTTTCTCAGAATGTATCCCTGTCATTAAGCAACATATGATTGAGCTTTATGGCTTGACAGACACTGCAAAACAAATGCATGCTTGAAAATATCATTTATAAAGAGCTCTTATCTCAGGTATGGTCCACATAATGTATTATCTTAAGATATATAAGTGGGGAAATTTTTTACAATGCAGATTAAGATGAATAAGCCCATAGAGCATAGTTTTGCAACCTTGGCGATATTGATATTTTGGGCCAGATAATTAATTCTTTGTTGTGGGGGCCTGTCTTGTGCATTGTAGGATGTTTAGCATTAGCATGCCTGGTCTCTTCCATGAAAGGCTAGTAGGACCCTTTCCCCCAAATATGACAACTGAAAATGTCTCTGGTTATTGACAAATGTCCCCTAATCACTGCCACAGAGGCTACACCTGGTGTTAATCTCAGCACTGCTATGCCTACACAACCACTCCAGGCCCCTTGTAATCAAGTACAGAACTCGCAATTCCAACAAAATAAGGGCATGTTGCTCTCAGAGATTGCAGCTTTTCAGCTTTGTCTTAGCTAGAGGATATATTTAAAAACTGAAAGGGAAAATGTGGTTAATAGTGACTCAGCCCTTTAATTGTCTTAAACCCTCAAGAGACCTCCCAGTATTAAGACCTAATACTGGGTATTAGGGCTTACAGCCATTTTGAGTGAAAGAAACCCTCCTGCTGGGAGATCTCTGGTCAAATTGGGAATATTATATTAGTTAGGGCTCTGCAAATAGAGTGGCTTTCTGCTGATGCTTGGATTTTCCCATAAGATCAAAAGCCTGAACTCTAGAATTCTTAAAAAGAAATTACCAGAGACCTATACTAAAGTCTGAATGGAGTCATTAAGGATGCCTGATTTCCTTGAGTTTCTGTCATCTCTTGCTAAGGCTGTTGCTTTTTCCAATGACTAAAAAAAAAAAAAACTCACACACACACACAAAACATGTGACCTGTTTAAGTGTTGAAAACTGGCCCAAAGGCCGTCATTTGTTTTCCTGCAATAAATGCTTCTGTTAGAGATTATCTTGCAGTGAAGCAAGGATTTTTTAAAAATTATAATTTATGTTTTTGCTATTACAGTGCTGGCTGAAAATGCCTGTTAGTATAAAAAAACTATCTTTTGTTATTTAAATTGTCCATATCAAATGACATTAATAAACACTTTTTCTGATTAATTAGATAAATGGAAAATAATTTTTAAAATGTTTTATATAGAGAGGGCAAAACCAAAATAAAACATTAAGAACAGGGTTTCTCTGCTGCAACACTATTGATATTTTGGAGCAGATAATCATTTGTTATAGGGGAGGCTGTCCTGTGCATTGTAGGACATTTAGCAGTATACCTGACCTCTGCCCTCTAGATGACAGTAACACTACCACCACAGCCCCTTCTCAATTTCCAGTTATTAATACTTTAAATAGTGTGTACATTTGTTACAATTGATGAGACAATATTCATAATTTTTATTCAGTGAAGTCCATAGTTTACAGTAGGTTTCAATTTTTGTAGTGTGCATTTTAAAGGTTTTGACAAATTCATGATATAAATACACCATAGTAGTATTGTAGAGAGTAGTTTTAATGCCCTAAAAATCCCCTTTGCTCTGCCTGGTCATTCCTCCTCCCCACTTCAAATCCCTGACAATCACTAATCTTTTTAAGATATCTGTAGTTTTGCCTTTTTATGAATATCATATAGTTTAAATGTGTATGTAGTATGTAGTATGAACACAGTATGTAGCTTTTTCAGATTGGTTTCTTCCACTTAACAATATGCACTTAAGGTTCCTCCATGTCTGTTTCTGGCTTGATAACATTTATTTTTACATTGGAATAATATTTCTTTGCATGGATGCACCAGAGTTTATTTCTCCAGTCACTTATTGAAGGACATCTTGGTTGCTTCCAAGTTTTAGCAATTATGAATAGAGCTGCTATGCATATTCATGTGTAGGTTTTTTGTGTGGATTTAAGTTGACAATTCGTTTGGGTATTTATAAGGTAAATGGGTTGCTGGACCATATTTAAGAGTATGTTTAGTTTTATAAGAAACTACCAAAAAGTTTTTCAGTTAGCTGCACCATTTTCACTCCCACCTGCAACGAAGGAGTTTCTACCTCTCCGTATCTTCACTAACATGTATTGTCAGTATTCTCGATTTTGGCCATGTTAATAGGTGTGTACTGATATATCATTGTTTTTATTTGAAACTAATAATATATGAGGCTGAACATCTTTTCATATGCTTATTTACCATCTGTATATCTTCTTTGGTGAGATGTCTGCTCAAATCTTTTATCTTTACTCTAATTTTTTTTTTTTATTGTTGGGTTTTAAGATTTCTTTGTGTGTTTTGGATACCTGCCCTTTATTAGATGTGTGTTTTGTAAAAATTTTCTCCCAGACTCTGGCTTGTCATTTTATTCTCTTAATTATTTTGCAGAACAGCAGTTTATAATTTTAATAAAGTCCAATTTGTCAGGTTTTTTTTTTTCATTTATAGATTATGCTTTTGGTTTTGTATCTAAGAAGTCATTGCCAAACCTGGGATCACCTAGATTTCTCCCTATGTAATCTTCTAGGAGTTTTATACTTTTGCATTTTACAGTTAGGTCTCTACTCCATTTCACGTTAATTTTTGTAAAAGGTAGAAAGTCTGTGTCCAGATTCATTTTTTGTGCATATGAATGTCCAGTTGCTCCATCCCAAGTTGTTGAAAAGACTATCCTTTTTCCATTGAATTGCCTTTACTCAGTTGCCAAAGATCAGTTGACTATACGGATGCTCCTTGACTTATGATAGGATTATGTCTTGATAAACCCACCATGTTAACAATATTGTAAGTCAAAAATGAATTTAGCCAGTCACGGTGGCTCATGCTTATACTCCCTCCCAGTGCTTTGGGACGCTAGGTGGGAAGATCACTTGAGACCAGAAGTTCTGGACCAGTCTTGGCAACACAGCAAGACCCTGTCTCTATGAAAAAATTTTTGAAAAAATTAGGCCAGTTTGGTACTTCAGCATGGGCAATAGAGTTAGACCCTGTTTTCAGCAAATAAAAACATGCATTTAATACCCTGATAAACCCATTGTAAAGTTGAAAATATTAAGTTAACATTGCAAGTAAGAGATCATCTGCTCTGTGTGGGTCTATTTCTGGACTCTGCTCTGTTCCATTGATCTACTTGTCTATTCTTTTGCCAATTCCACACTGTCGTAATTATAGTAGCTTTACGTGAGTATTGAAATCAGGTACTGTCAATCTTCTAACTTTATTCTCCTTCCACGTAGTGTTAGTTATTCTGGGTCTTTTGCCTTTCTATGTAAACTTTAAATTGGTTTGTAGAAATTCATGAAGTCACTAGCTGGGATTTTGATCAGGATTGCTTTAGATCTATAATTCAAAGCAGAAATAAATGACATTCTTTTTGTCCTTGTTCATGGAATATCTCTCCATTTGTTTAGATTTCGTTTGATATATTTCATTAGAGTCTTGTAGTTTTCTTTATATAGAACTTGTACATATTTTGTTCATTTTTGTTAGGTTTTAAAAGGCATGTTTTGTACTTACCAAATATGTGAGCATTTTTCTGTATCTTTTTGTTGTTGATTTCTACTCTAATTTCATTTTGGTCACAGAACACGCTTTAAGAATTTTATCTTTATTAATTTGCTAAGTTTTATTTAATTTATAAAACCACTGAATTACTTATTATTTTTACTTATTATTACTTATTATTACCAACAAATTACTTACTATTTTTAATTACCCAGGAAACATTTATAAAGGCAGACCACCTTGTTTCCCTTAATTTTGTTCTTTTTGGGGTTCATTGTTCTCTGGAATCTGTAGGTGTAGATCTTTTGCCATACTTGGTATGTTTTCAGCCATTATTTTTTTTAAATAGTGCTTTGTGTATGCACCACACTACCTTTTCTTTTGACCTTATGATGACATATAGTCTATATCTATTGAGGTTTTCCCACAGGCTACTGGATCTTTGTTAATTATTTTTCTATTTATCACATTAGATTTTTCATATTGCTCTCTCTTCTATTGCAACTACTTTCTTCTGTCATCTTTAAATTCACCATTAAGTCCATCAATTGAGGTTTTCTTGTAATTTTGTGGTATGTTTACACTTTTCAGCTACAAAATTTTCACTTCATTCTTATTTTTTCTATTTCTTTCACTGAGACTTTGTAACTTTACATTTATTTTTAGAGCATTTATCACTACTTGTTAGAGTACTTTCTTAGCTCATTAAAGTCTTTGTCTAAATATTTCAATATCTGTGAAATCTCAGTGTTGGTAATTGTTTTTGTTTTTCTCATTTGAATTGAAATTTTCTCAATTCTTCATATTCTGAATAATTTCGTATAATATTCTATACAGTTTAATGTTATGTTATGCTATTTGTATAGAATATTGATATTTTTGTTTTGTTAGAAAGCAATATTTTTGCTTTGCAAACAATTGACCAAGTTGGGCTCAGGCTGAAAGCTCCAACCAGCATTACCTGTGTTGTGATTCTAATATCAGTTTAGTTTTCTAACCTTTGCAATGCCAATTCTAATCTATTCCATACATTCACCAAGTCTGGGTCTTGGGTGATGTTCTATCAAGTGAGTTTTTAATGCTCTGTATGTTTTCTAAAGTCAGAACCACCAATGCTCAGCTCAGAGGTGAGTTTATAAACAAATTTAAAAGGTTTGTCTCCTGAGTTAAACAATTTGCTCTATTGCTGAGGTATATTCCGGTTTGTGGGGCCTACCCTTTTCTTGTTCTTGAGACAAAATCTGGATCTCAATTTATCCCATTCTGCTTCACATTTCTTGAAACTACATCCATATTTAAGACTAAAAAGTAGGAAGATAGAGAGAAAGAAAAAAGTAAATGGGCATTTTTCCCATCCTCTAATGCCCGCATTTGTTATTATAAAGACCCTTTCTTTTGCACAGGTATATAAAGAAATAGATCAGGGAGGTGCTGGCAAGATGGCCGAATAGGAACAGCCCCCATTCTGCAGCTCCCAGTAAGACCAATGTAGAAGGTGGGTGATTTCTGCATTTCCAACTGAGGTACTTGGTTCATCTCATTGGGACTGGTTAGACAGTGAGTGCAGCCCACGGAGGGTGACCAGAAGCGGGGGGGGCATGGCCTCACCTAGGAAGTGCAAGGGGTCGAGGAACTCCCTCCCGTAGCCCTGGGAAGCCGTGAGGGACTGTGCCATAAGGCATGGTGCTATCCAGCACCAATACTATGCTTTTCCCACGGTCTTCACAACCTGCAGACCAGGGGATTTCCTCAGGTGCCTACACAACCAAGGCCCTGGGTTTTAAGCACAAAACTGTGTGGCTGTTTCTGTAGACACCGGGCTAGCTGCAGTTTTTTTCCATACCCCAGTGGCGCCTGAAATGCCAGCAAGATAGAACCATTCACTCCCCTGGAAAGGGAGCTGAAGCCAGGGAACCAAGCAGTCTTGCTCAGCTGATCCCACCCCCACAGAGCCCAGCAAGCTATGATCCACTGGCTTGAAATTCTAGCTGCCAGCACAGCAGTCTGAAGTCAACCTGTGACACTCGATCTTGATCGGGCAAGGGGCGTCTGCCATTACTGAGGCCTGAGTAGGCGATCTTCCCCTCACAGTATAAACAAAGACACTGGGAAGGTCAAACTGGGTATGGAAACCCACTGCAGCGTGGCAAAGCTGCTGTAGCCAGACTGCCTCTCTAGATTCCTCCTCTCTGGGCAGGGCATCTCTGAAAGAAAGGCAGCAGCCCCAGTCAGGGGCTTATAGATAAAATTCCCATCTCCCTGGGACAGAGCACTTGGGGGAAGGGGCAGCTGTGGGCGCAGCTTCAGCAGACTTAAACATTCCTGCCTGCTGGCTCTGAAGAAAGAAGCAGATCTCCTAGCACAGTGCTCGAGCTCTGCTAAGGGATAGACTGCCTCCTCAAGTGAGTCCCCAGTTCCCGTTCCCCCTGACTGGGAGACACCTCCCAGCAGGGGTTGATAGACACCTCATACAGGAGTGCTCAGCTGGCATCTGGCTGGTGCCCCTCTGGGATGAATCTTCCAGAGGAAGGAGCAGGCAGCAATCTTTGCTGTTCTGCAGCTTCTGCTGGTGATACCCAGGCAAACAGGATCTGGAGTGGACCTCCATCACACTGCAGCAGACCTGCTGAAGAGGGGCCTGACTGTTAGAAGGAAAACTAACAAACAGAAACAGTAGCACCAGTATCAACAAAAAGGATGCCCACTCAAAAGCCCTATCCAAAGGTTACCAACATCAAAGACCAAAGGTAGATAAATCCAAAAAGTTGAGGAAAAACCAGTGCAAAAATCCTGAAAATTCCAAAAACCACAATGCCTCTTCTTCTCCAAAGGATCACAACTCCTTGCCAGCAAAGGAACAAAACTGGACAGAGAATGAGTTTGATAAAGTGAAGCAATGAGGAAAGGATTCCCCATTTAATAAATGGTGTTGGGAAAACTGGCAGAAAACTGAAACTGGACCCCTTCCTTACACCTTATACAAAAATTAACTCAAGATGGATTAAAGACTTAAATGTAAGACCTAAAACCATAAAAACCCTAGAAGAAAACCTAGGCAATACCATTCAGGACATAGGCAAGGGCAAAGACTTCATGATTAAAACACCAAAAGCAATTGTAACAAAAGCCAAAACTTACAAATGGGATATAATTAAAATAAAGAGCTTCTGCACAGCAAAATAAACTATCATCAACATGAACAGGCAACTTACAGAATGGGAGAAAAATTTTGCAATCTATTCATCTGACAAAGGGCTAATATCCAGAATCTACATGGAACTTAAAGAAGTTTACAGTACAAAAAGAAACCTATCAAATCTGGGCAAAGGATATGAACAAACATTCTCAAAAGAAGACATTTATGGGGCCAAGAAACATATGAAAAAAAGCTCATCATCACTGGTCATCAGAGAAATGCAAATCAAAACCACAGTGAGATACCATTTCACACCAGTTAGAATGGCGATCATTAAAAAGTCAGGAAACAACAGATGCTGGAGAGGATGTGGAGAATGGGAACGCTTTTACCCTGTTGGTGGGAGTGTAAATTAGTTCAACTATTGTGGGGGACAGTGTGGCGATTCCTCAAGGATCTAGAACGAGAAATATCATTTGACCCAGCAATCCCATTACTGGGTATATACCCAAAGGATCATAAATCATTCTGCTGTAAAGACATATGCACACGTATGTTTATTGCAGCACTATTCACAATAGTAAAGACTTAGAACCAACCCAAATGCCCATCAATGATAGACTGGATGAAGAAAATGTGGCACATATACACCATGGAATTCTATGCAGCCATAAAAACAAATGAGTTCATGTCCTTTGCAGGGATATGGATGAAGCTAGAAACCATCATTCTCAGCAAACTAACACAGGAACGGAAAACCAAACACCACATGTTCTCACTTGTAAACGGGAGTTGAAGAATGAGAACATATGGATGCAGGAGGGGAACATCACACACCAGGGCTTGTCAGGGGTTTTGGGGCAAGGAGAGGGATAGCATTAGGAGAAATACCTAATGTAAATGACCGTTTGATGGGTGCTGTAAACCACCATGGCACAGGTACACCTTTGTAACAAACCTGCACGTTCTGCACATATATCCCAGAACCTAAAGTATTATTAAAAAAATGCATATACGAGGATGTACAGAAACGAATAAGTGGTGAAATAAACTATGCAACATAAAAAAAGAAATAGATCATAGATGAATGTACACAGAGATAAACTGTTCGATAGCAAAAACCTAATCAATTCAAATATATAAATTCAGTACCTAAATTGAGGAAAGTTTGGGAATATTTTTCCCTTTTGAACAGGGTGCTAAGAAAATTTCCTTCTTAGTTTCTTTTTGAAAATATAAGTATTACTTGACCATTTATTTTTTGACCAAAACCTTATGCATTTGTATACACAGCTCTCAAATATATTTTTATAAATTTGCATATTTGCAAAATGCTGCAGATTTCTTATCATATTCCTTTCATCAGTCTATCAAGGAATGTTTGTAGATTAATGGCTACAACT
This sequence comes from Nomascus leucogenys, assembly GCF_006542625.1. NCBI lineage: Eukaryota > Metazoa > Chordata > Mammalia > Primates > Hylobatidae > Nomascus > Nomascus leucogenys. The sequence continues at coordinate 79,503,306 of NC_044389.1, read as the reverse complement.
CAGCATTTCAAATGACTTTCTGTGCTACGTGGTAGATTCTGTAAACTACCTCACTGATGCCTATTTGCTGAAATTAAAGCCAATGAGTGTGTAGAGATAGTTTTCCCTGTGCTTTGAGGGATAGAGAGGAACTGTCCCTGCCCTGAAGGCAGTTGCAGTCTAATAATTTACATAATCACATACAGAAACTGTGATTGAGAGTAATCGGTGCCATAGGAGAGAAATACAGACAGTCTGTGAGCTGTTCAGAGGAGAGGCTTTGATTTCAAGATTAATAGGAATGCTAGACTCATAGTATTTCATTCATGTAATCTTTATCAATAATTGTTGAACACCTATTATGTGCTTCAGCACTGAGATCAGTGGTGAACAAGACATACACTTGTTTTATGAACTTACATTCCAGTACACAAGGGCAAATAATAAACATGAAAACCATAACAGAGTGATTACAGGGAGCAATGAATGCTGTGCCAGATGAGGAATACCACAGCTTGAGGAATGGAAATCATGTTTATATGAGAGAGAGGGGCTTTCTTTAGACTAACTCTAAATGAATGATGTCTTTTAGGAGATTATATTTAAATTACATGAAGGAAGCATCTTACATTAGGAGGAAGCGAGAGGGAAGAGTAAGTATTAAAAGCCAAAGGTAGAAAGACCTTTAGCTTTCTCAAAGAAGAAGATGTACATAGATGAGGGAGAAGATAGCAGGAAATGGAGTCAGAGAAATGGGTCTGGGTCGGCTTACCAAGAGCATAGTACCTGTGGTGAGGTGTTTGGACTTCATTCTGAGTGCCATTACCTTTGAATGATTTCATTTATATGTCTGAGCAGACACACGTGGACACTATTGCCCTAGACAAGCACACTTCTTTTATGTATTTGCTGTACTTGTCTGCCTGATTACTTTTGCTCTCACTATCTCTCCTCAGAAGAGGCCAATATAATAAAGTAATTAAGAACTCGGGCTTTGAAATAGATACACGTGGGTTCAAACTTTGACTCTGACCTTGTTAGCAGAGAGGTAGTATGGGCTTTGGTCAAGCATCTTCATCATAGACTTCTTATCTGTAATGTGAGAAATGTAATACTTCACAGAATTTTTGCCAGAAACAAATTTTAAGATAATTACAGAATACTTAAAAATAACATGTATAAAATGTATAGTATTTATTATTACATTATTGTAAAATGTTCTTCCCTTCATTATATCTTTCAAGGGTTTTCTCCAAGATGTAGTCCCCAATTGACTCAATCTCCCTCTTATCTGCTTCCAATTTTCATCTTTATTTAAAATTGCTACACTAAATTTTAGAATATTATATAGTGTGAGTAGTTATTTGTCCCACTATAACTTAAGCTACTTAATGGTAATGACCACATTTCACATCATTATAACACCTGTACCAAAATATGCAGAAGGTACATTTAGCAAGCAAATAAATACGTTTATTTAATTTTGGTGAACAAAGAGTTGACATGTAGATATTAATATATTTAGATATTTATATTTCTTTTATCTATTGAGAGATGTGTCTTAAGATAAAAATATAGCCCATGTTTATTATCAAAATTGTCACTTATTTAGCTGAATTTTTCTTAATAAATGCACTCACTATGCAGTCCCTTTAAGCAGTGAGCTCATCATGACATACACACTTTTGTTGTGGTCAGAAAAATTTCATTTAGACATCACTTTTGATTTGAAAATTATTTGTACATCAACTTTCAGGTATACAGATAAAATGAGATTGTTGAGGCAGGTCTCAATAATATCATGATTCATTTATGAAAAGATACCTTTGTTTGGAAATGTCTCTGTGTGCAGAATCCTTTGGAAACATTAAAATGCAAATGTCAACCAACCTCTGAAGAGATAAATTAAATAATGAACTGTTTAGGTATTTAGAGAAGCAGACTTGGCAAATCTTCCTGAGATAACGATAAAATGTGTGTGATTACTTTATTTGTTTTTATTTAAGCTATGTTAAATGTCAAATATTACTTTAAGGATATTATTTCAAAAAGCTCCAGAAGCAATTCTGTCTTTAAAAGTCAAGATCCCTAATGTCAGAGAAGATTTAATAATAAATCTTTATGCCACTAACTGCCCAGAGTAATAGTTCAAATTCTAGACATGTAATAATTTTATTAAACCCAAGCTCACAAAAATCAAAAGGTACATTTTATGTAATAGTTCAATAAAACATAAACTTGCAATTGATAATTGCATGACTTCATGTACCACATAGGTAAGCTTCTACCAGAGATTGAAGAAACAGCCTTGAAACAGAAATACAAATGATGAAAGAAGTGGTAAGTTTACAGACTCTTTATTTTAAAAAAGGGGGATATTCTACTTATGTCAGTGCAAATTGCTAAAACATGACTGTAACCTTAAAATGAGCTGAGTAGCCTACTAATTATAACTTCACTCACATTTTGTCTTTGCTTATGTCCATTTTCAAAGTTTATTACCCTTAAATATCAGCCTTTGAACAACTGATTTCTGAAGGCTGCATTTACTAGTATACAGAATGCAAAAGCTTGCTTTCTGGAATCTCCATACCCCTGTCTTCTCTGTCAATTCATTATCTCTGCAAACATTAGCATGTTTATGATTTCTTTTTGTCGATGCAAGGGAACATTTTGAACAGGCTTCCTACTTGCAAATCTTGCTTCAAATAGGGATGTTTAGTTTGTCTCACCATGACATTTCTTGATGTTTGGGAACATCAAATATGACCTCAGGAGTAGCAGCTGTTTTGGTTAAACTGCATTTCTTGAGCTACAAAGGCACTTTGTCTCAACTTAGGGCATAACTAGATGGGACATAGATAACTGTGACTAAATAAGGCAGCCTGAGGGGTTCCGAAATCTGGGGTTAGATGATTATTGTGAAGTTGTATGTGTGGAGAAAAATACTAAATATTTGGTGTTGGAAGAAAAGCCACACACAGAGGTGTGACACTAAAAGGCTAGATCCAGACAAACAGTAAGTGCCAGTGTCAGTGATGGATTATTCTAAATTAACAAAGGTGGAGATCACTGAAGACCTGGAGGAAGAGTAGATAGCTAGCCTTCGAGCAATGTACCTGCAGCTAATGACCATGGTTTGTTTATTCACTTGTTTACTACTGAATATTTACTATTTGCCAGATCCTATACTAGTACCTCAAAAGTTTGTTGTGAGCAAGGTGGACATGATATTTGCCTTCACAGCAGCAATGATTTAGTGAAGAAAATAAACATAAATTATACATATTTATTACATAACTAACTGGTGTGAGAGTATTTTGAATAAGCGCCATACTGTGCTATGAGACCATATGGCAAGAAAATATAACCTAGTCAACAGAATTATAGAAAGCTTCCCTGAGGAGGTGATATTTAAGCAGCCTCCAATCTGTAGGAAAGAGGCTGTCAAGTGTAAGACAGGGATGATTCCATAGAGATTGGGCCACTAGGTCATTTTTAAGACACAGATTCAGGAACGGGATAGGCGGAAGCCAAGTTTATAAAAATTGAAGCAGAAGGACAAAGTTAGTCAAGCTGTAGGAATGATTTGATGCCAAGCCAGAGAACAAGGTTAATATAACTTAGAATCTTTTGTCCTTGCTCTCCTGTCTTTACACAACTGCCTCACAGCTCCATTTCTAACCACCTTAAACTGGGAATTAATCCTAGACACTGGAAGAATGATGAAATTAAATGACTTCAGCTTTAGGAAGAGGAGGGTGCAACGGTCTTGGATATTCTAGCATCTAAGGAGAATTTTTTTGTTGTTTTTTGTTACATGTGAAAGAAATCATCTCTCTATAATCCATGGTATGAGGACAAAGAGATACTTAGGGTGTCCTACTATCCTAATCAGTTTTTTAAAGATCAAGAAATGTTTATTGAGTGGCTATGATGTGTCAGACACTGTGCTGTTCTTTGCGGGGATATAATAGTAAACAAGATTAGTTTTTATATTGAGATATTTATACTCTAGTACAGGAGACAGTCATTACAGTAGACTCCAACACGTGATATTATAAGGTTGGACTCTAAAATCTCACACAGAAAGACAAATAATCTAGACCTACAGTGCCAAGAATAATTTCCTGGTAAAAGTAAAGTTTACACTGAGATAATTAACAAATAAATAATAGATGGTTATTGAAACAATAGGATTACCCAGGAGAATGCATGGAGTGAAAAGGAAACAGTGCTAAGGAAGGTTAACAAAAGGAAAGGAAAATGGCTTTGATGAAAATGGCTTTTATAAAATAGGTGGAGTGAGGAAAGCTAAAAAGTTGCCAATGAAGGATTAACATAAAGACTAACAGTATAGAAAAATGTGCGTGTTCCCTCAGTCACTGAGCTCCCTCAGTAGGTGGTAGAACATTTAGGGAAGGGCCCCCTGCTTGTCAGTCAATACTGGTCATGGTTGACATACCTAGTGTCCAAACTACCTTAGATGCCAAGCTCAGGTGCTGTTGACTTGCAATAGAAAGATGTCTGGTTTCAGTTGTTCAGCCTCTCTAAAGGCATCACATAGCCATTTTCTACCAAGATCCTGCCATACCCACATGCTACCGGATTCAGAAAACCTTTGTGCCTTTCATAGTTTTAGAAGGAAGATTCTCTGAAACTTTCCTGTTTAGAAATTTTTGCTTTTTCCATTCTTTTCCTTCTGAGATAATTTTGTATAATTCCATAACTCTTACAAACATATATTGGAAAGGACTTACCTTTTCACATCTGGGAATATCTTCTTTGGAACTAAATACTCTGCAGTCTCTGAGTGGGAAAAAAAAAAAATTGACCGTCTTGTTGGAATCAGATTGTTTATAGCAACCTGAGCAAAATCCAAGTTTATATCTCAATAAATCATCCTGCCACATTAGTCATCCTTTGTGCAAGTTTCATATCTTCCCTATACTTTACACTGTTGGCCTTTGTTTTTCTCCAGAATTTAGGGCCAACTTATTATTTTCATTAAACTACATATCATATATATTAAAGACACTTTGACCATTCCAATCTCATATGTTCAAAGTCCAACTCCTTTAAGGATTATATTTCTCTAGTAACTTCTGTTTTGTGGTGTGAAATCCCCCAAAATTTCTCTTCTCTTAAAAATATACATAGTTCCTATGCACTGAAAGCACTAACAAGTTTAAATAATTAATGTGTGGACTCAGCATAGTTTCATGTTCACCTAAATTAATTAACTATGTAGACATTTTGAATAAAAGGAACATAGAGACTTGGTATTTTTAACCATAACTGAAGGAGCAGCTGCTACCACTATAGGAAATTCATCTAAATGCAATCTCTGAGGAAGTTAGATACACTCATTATCATAAGGAAGATTTTTTTTGTGTGTGTACAGAAGTCTTTAAAGAAATCAGTCATTTCTCACAAACTGTCTTATCCTTTAGTTTATCTGCATATACTGCACCACTACTAAGCTTGTAGAAGATGGTACTTCTGAAGTGAATAATTTGTTTTTTCTCTCTGGGTTTCTGAATATGACTAGAGGTTGTATAAGTTCACTGGGATTTCTGTTTACCTCTAATAGCCTCTTCAATTTCTTCTGCCTTAGAATAGGATAATAATAAACAAACCTACTCTGTCTAATTCATTTGCCACAAGAAAGTTTTGAACAAATGCATCCCAGTAATTTGAAAAACAATTAGTAATTTCCAGCCACTGGAAAGTGGTCACATCATACTAACAGACATGTTTAGTTCAGCTGGCCAGATCATTTAATTTAACCACTGAATTTAAATTATTTGTCAGTATTAAAAACTTCAGATTCCACATGAAAAGAGTCTGAAAATTTAAACTATATTAAAATAAGATTTGGCATGGTGTTTTGATAAATATGGATTTGAATATGGCAAGAGTAAATTGAAGCTAAATAGCTCCATTTAAACAGAACACTTCTGTCTGGTTCAGAAAGAAATTGGCTTAGCTATCATGACAAACTACTTTTAACAGTAGACTATTAAAAAATGAAAACAACAGCAAAACGTTGTCACTTGGTTTATGGTGGGAATTACTGTTTGTAAATCCATGTTTTCATCTCTTCATAATGATCCTAACTAAAGCTCTGAGACATCCCCCATGGAATTCTTATGTGTCGAGAATATAATTTGAAAACCTTTGTATTGGTAAATATTCATGCAAATAAAAATAAAACCACCAGTTTGTATTTTACATGTTGTTTGGAAAAATACCCAAGGACCTTTAAAGCAATGTTTCATGCTGAATTGTATGTGAAACACTATTCTTATCCTATAAGTCTTAGCACCTCTAGAGTAACTTTCTCTTATGGCACAATAGTAGGTTAGAGCTATCTTTGTTCTTTCTTGCTTCATTTGTTTCTATAGTTCAACACTTGCAATTTTGATCTTTGTATAAAATATTGAGCTAAAATATGCCCATCAAGAGATCAGATATCTTATTTACCAAGATATTTGCTGAGTCAGCTGAGTCATTTGTTTCCTACCATCCAAAACAGGTTTCGCTCTTTGAGATAGATGAGAATATAACTTCATACTTCAGGATCTAAGCTTGGTCTAGTATGCACAAGAGAAATATTCTGTCTGAGGTCACTATGATGAGTTTACATTGAAAATATGTACGCATAAAAAGTGGAAGCCAGCTTGCTGAGTCCTGTGTTTTTCTTCATCTATGTTTTGCAGTATTTTAAATTATATATCTACATAACAGTGTTGCAGATTTCAAGTAACTTTTATATTTTTTCTTATTTCTGTATTTAATATTTTTCCCCTTATGTCTAACTGATATAATCTAGGAGAGCTTTGTTGTTTATGTTTGTATTCTGAGACTTTCAGGGAGAAGGAGTTATGAAGAATCTAACAAACACATAAGTACAGAACATAAGAATGTGCTGCTACCAGGTTTTAGCCTTTTTATAACCTTGCAATATCTAAACTCCCTTTTTCTTCCTGCCTTTGGCCAAGAGAGCAGATGGGTAATTACACCCCTCAAAAGATAAATTAAAGAAAGAATTTGGACCAACTGGGTGACTGAAATATACTGCTAATGGAGGGTTGTGGAGAAATGGCTAAATAAGAGTCTCAAATGACCTTATTTTCCTCCTGGTGACAGTGCTTTTCAGATTAAAAGCTGTTTTCTTTTATTGAAATAGAATAGGGCCAAACATTGAACCTGCTTTGTAAGACATACATCAAGAGAGAAAATATTTCACCACAATGACATGACCTGACATTTTAAAGCAGATAACAAATGACATCTTGTCAATGGCATCAATTTATTATTCTCTCTCTTGTACCTTGGTGCCACAGCAGGATACACATTCCTTTTAATCATGGGACTGTGTTAAACAAATTTTTACCAGCAGAGACTATAAAATGCCCCTCATCGTTTCCAAGTATCCTGACCTCTTGGTTTTCCCCACTGCAGCATATAAAGACAAAGGTTATGCTAAATTTTTCATCATTTTATTCAATTTCACATCCAATTATGTGAGGGTCTTCCATCACTTACAAGGGTGTATATGCTATAACACGAAGTGCCACACATTAATCAGACTCTTTCTATCCAGCAGGCACCAGTGCTATATCACATTACTCTAAAAAAAAAAAAAAAAAAAAAAAAAGAGAACACGAAATAGATGCAAATGTACAGAGAGGATGCTCCCTTTTGTCACAATAGGAAGTGACTTGTGAGGGTGGCCTTCCCATGAAGACCAAGAGAGTCTCAAAGTGCATTTTGTTTTTCATGTTTTCAACCACATTCTTCCCTAAAAGGACCCTCTTCTCCCACTTGCTTGAATATCCCTCTGCCAGTTTATATCATAGAGTCTACTACTTTGAACACTGCCCTGGGCAATGACTTTCTAGTTGAACTGTTGTAACTAATCGGCCTGTAAGCTGAAAAATGACCAGCTTGACATTCACTCAGCCTTTTCAGCAATGAAAATCTCACTTTCTTTCAAGTCTCTTTTAAACATACAGAACCAAGACCTTAAATGCTGAATATTCCTAACATGACATTAAATTTGTGGGTCTGAGAGAGACAGAAAGGATTACATTACAAAGTAGTCTTTATGTTCTTTGGAATTAGTAGCATTTTCTTAATATTATTTTAAATTGTATTTAGACTGCAGTTTCAGACACCATCATGAAGATGCGTTACATTTGGTTTCAGAAAAAATATACAAAAAGTACACTATGAAAGTTAAATAAATGTCTTACTGAAAAGCGGATGGAAAAGACTAGAAAATTTTCCATTTACACAATATGGGATGAGGTTTGTAGTCTAAGACAAACAAGAATTTAAATACCACTGCAACAGCTTTCTAATTATGTGAGTTTGGGGAAGTTACATAACCTTTTAAAGTCTCAATTTGTTCCTTTACAAAATAGTCATAACATTATTACCTACCTTATAGAATTGGAGAGGATTAAATGAGCTAATATGTATAAAACATCAGGCATAGTGGATAGCAGTGCTAAGTGCTCAATAAATATTAGTTTTCATTATTATCATAATGAAATTCTAAGGCATACCTAGAATAAAACAAAATAAAACAAAACCAAAGGGAGTTGTTACCCTGACTTTAGGGAACTGATTGGGAGAATAATCTCACTTGACCTAAGTTCAAATTGAGGATTTAGAAGTTTTGTTGCAGAAAATATATAATCATACAGAAGAAAGTCTTTCCTAAGAAAATTTCAGTAGACAGCCTGAGGAACAAGTTAAAACCAAAGTTCTTCGAAGGTTAACTAAAAATAGTGAATGTAGAGGTGTCAATGCTATTCCATATCAATGAGTGGCATTTTTACTCCACATAAGAAAATGTAAAAGATTTTAGAAATCTATGCATTTTTAGGAACACTGGATTGATCTTCTAGCTTTGACTCTAAACATGTATAAGAAATACATAGATCTTAATTCACACAGATGCAGACGCTAGGAGAAGTCTGATATGATGGTTTCATCAATTCCAGGTTTACAAAATGATCTGAAATTGTTATTTTTTTTTAGTTTCAATTCTAATATTTTGTTGTACAATGAATTGATTTGAGGAGGGGAAGTACATGTAAAGCAAAATTAAAAAATATTTTAGTAACTCATGGGAAATACTCCTTTTATAAATTAGCTTGATCTATCCATTATAGCCCTAAAGAAATGAAGGTGTTAAGTTTCACATTATTCACTCTTTTGTGAATGTAACATATACTCTTATCCTTATACTTCTAGTTTTCAGAACAAAAGGGAAAATCCTGAAACCAAATAACTGGGTGACTGTGAACTAAAAAATGTTTTACCTTAAGCTACACAGTTCAGAAACAAGTGATCATACATTAGTTGAATTAAAAAATAAAAACTTTCATTTTAACTTGTTTCTTAGGCTGACTGTTAAAAGACTAGGAATTTTTAAGTGTATTTCAAGTTGCACATGGGCATTCTTAACATAATTTGGATTCAACTGATCCTTTCACTAGAAATGTTTATATAGGTAGGTATGTAATTGGAATATTTCGGAGGGTTTTTACTTGTTTTTATTAACTGTTGCTTTGCAATAGTGAGCATCATTTACCAGGGTAAATAAGAGTGCATAGACCATGAGGCAAGATAGACAAAGGATTAAGGATACAGGAATTATTGAATTGCAAGTGAGGTATAGTTTATTTAATTTATGTTTTGTATCAACTTACAATTCATACTGAATATAGAAAAAGGACAAACTAATTATTATTATTTTTCGATAATAAGCCTTGATATGCTCTACCTTTTTCAGTGGTATGGCCTTTCTTCTTGTAATTAACAAGAAAGATTTTGTAACTTAGGTTCATGTTTTTCCTCATCCCTATTCTTTATTTATCTAATGTATTTCTGCCCTTATTTTCTTTTATTTCTTTCTCTTCCTTTTCATTCCATCTGAAGCAAGGAACCTTCAGTGTCACAAAACCTCACATGGAGATTATTGCCATAATCTATCAGCTTGCTTCGCTGATTTGTCTGGTTCTCATTTCAGCCCATATGACTTATTCTGCTTAGTTTTTACCTTTTGTTAAAGTCATCAGTAGATACATATAAGTACAATCTTATATTGTAGACAATGGCTTGATCAGAAATACAGTTTGTAGGCCTACTTTATACGGTTAAGTTAGATAATATTTAATAAAAAGGATACATGATAGCATATGAAAGTAAGTGGCTAATGAAAAATGTTTGTTACGTTTTACTACAACAGGGTCTTCAATGAAGAGGAGAATGAGAAAAACCTACTAAGATGAAGCAGCGCTAAAATAAGCCTAAGGACTTTGACAATTCGAGTAGAATTGGGAGTCCATTCTGGGGAAGATGGTGAGAAAAAGGCATGAATGAAATAAAGAAGCAAAAATATGTTGTACCCAAGAAACAAAGTGAGCTGACCAACTGGCTGGCATAGGGTGCTCGAGGTGACTGAGAGTTGAATAGGTACAGCTTTGGATACTAACTAAGGAGACCTGGACTTTATTCTATAGCCAACTGAAATATTTTTCTTAGGAAAATTTCGTACTCAGAATCTTGTTTTGGTTTAATTAAACAGAGGAAAGAATAAAGAGGGGGAGACAAATTAGGGAAAACATTAGTATTTATTCAGCATCTCCTATAGTTTTGATTAGTTTATCAAATATTACTGAATTAGAGAATGAAGCTACAAATGTTAATATGTGACTGTCCTTTCTCGCTAGAAAAACACAAGTTAGTGAAACAGCAGACACATTATTTTAATGTACTGGCACTTCTGCAGTAGAATCATGTATACAATATGTTCCTGAAACATACTTGTGTGTTGCCGAATTACATATTAAAAAGAGGACTTGAAAGAAAAGTAAAATTGTGCAAACTATGCAAAGCCTACGTAACTTTGAAACCAGAGCACTAACAAAAGCAATAACAATCTTAACAAAAACAGGAGCATAGCTATATCTCCACTATTTACCTGGTGCACTTCACATTTGTACCCAGTAACAAAGTCGAGTAAGACTTCACAGACTTAATCTTTGGGCTCATGCTTTTTTCCAAAATCATTGAAAACATTCACCTATAACAGAGACCAGATGCATCAATATTTAAAAAAAAAACTTGCCTAAAAAAATCTGCTCTTTAACATAAGAGAAATGACTTCACAGTAATTTCATCTGTAAGTTCAAATTGACTAGATAACTTAATATTGTGGGAAGTATGGCAATTACTGAAGCAACTAACCCCATGCCTAAAATAAGTCACTCCTTGAGTTTTCAGGTTTTTTTCTTAAGCTTTTCATATATTACTAACATACTTTCTGTAATTGTGAGAATGTTTGCCCTTGATCTCTTCAAAATATTAATAGCCTTTGAAACGTTATGAATGAACCAACACTATATTGACCTCTGCATTATATTAACCTCATTTTCTTAGTAATCACAAATGAGCTGATCTGCATTAAAGAAACACAAATTGTAGGAGAACAGATTAAAATATATGTCTTTGAATAGAGGCTAGAAATGACCTCAGGGTAACATAGAGATGGGCTATTTCATTTAACTCAATGTCCTTGGGAAGGGATCCTGGAAGAGGTGACATCTTAACCAAGTCTTGAGGAATAAGTAATAGTTGATCAGGTAAAGATGGTGAGAAGTGAACTCTTAATGGAGAGGAAATTGGAGCTCAGAGAGGTTGTGTAAGTTGCCTAAGACTGCAGAGCTAGTAAGTTTTTAGAGCTAGTATTTGAGCACAAGCAAATTGTTTCAAGTGTACAATCTTCATGATTATGCTATATTACCTTTTCTTATGCTTAGTATTTAGAATATATTTCCATAGATCAGGTGAGGTTTGAGGGTCTGAATTATATCACTGGTGCTAGGAATGGAGAAGACATTATGATTGGAGAAAGGTTTAGTAAGCTAGTTATAGAGGATTTGGCCATTGATTCAATATAGAGGTGACAAAGGGAAAATTAGTTTCTGATAAGGGCAATAACTGTTGCAATGGCAACATCACTAACTAAAATTTTGAATAAAAAAAGAGGAAGAGGTCTTGAAGAAGGGTGTGAAATTCTCTTTTGGACATGTGAAAGTTGCTGGGCCTGTGAAAGAGCTGAATGAAGTGTAGCTTAGTCATTGAGTAAAGAATTGTATATGTAGCACTGGAGCTCACAGAATGAGTTGAAAATTGGAAATATAAATGTATAATGAGTAATCATTTGCATACAAATGATTGTTCAAAGTATAAAAACACATGAGATTTCACTCCAGGATAGTACAGGTCAACACCTAAGCATCAAGCACAGATTGAGCTCATAACAAAGAATATAAAGTAATGGTTCTGGAAGAAGATATGAGTAGGGTCACAAAAGCCAAAAGAAAAGAAAATTCAAGAAGACTGGTGTCTCAGTCTATGTGGCTGCTATAACAAAATACCATAGGTTGGGAGGCTTGTAAACAACAGAAATTTGTTTCTCAGTTCTGGAAGCTGGGAAATCTAAGATCAGTGGGTCAGCAGAATGGGTGTCCACTGAGAACTCACCTCCTGCTTCATAGACGGCCATCTTTTTGCTACAGCCTCACATGGTAGAAGTGAAAAGGATCTCTCTGGAGTCTCTTTTGTGAGGATACTAATCCCATTGATGAAGGCTCCAGTGTTGTGACCTAATCAACTTCCAGAGGCCTCATCTCCTAAAACCATCACCTCTGGGGTTAAGATTTCAACATATGAATTTTGGGGAGACACAAGCTTCTAGTTCATTACAAATGATAAATGTAAATTCAGTGGAGAGGACTATTATAAAATATAGAATTAAGAAAGTATGTAGAGTGAATTTAGAGTATCCTTTAAACAAATTTTCTCTCAAAGTACAAAAGAGGGGTAGACTGGTAGCTAGGATCCACAAAGGACATTTTAGGATGAGAAAATTCAAATAAGTTTAAAGATTAAGGCAAAGAGCTAAGTGGTCATGGATATTTTGCAGAGAAAAGGCATTATTAACGGAATGAATTCCTAAATAAGACAGTAGAGGTGACGGGTGGACACTGAGCAAAGGGAGGGACAACTCTAAGACAGGGAACAAGGGAATAAGAAAATAGGACATAGGCTGTTCAACTTATTAGTGTGAAGGTAGGAAGGAAGATGAGATAAATTAGACCTGGCAGACTCAATTGTGTAGGCCAGTGAAGGTGGCAATTACACCTGAGACTAAATGAAATGAGAACAGCTAAGATAGTTTATAGCGAATAGTGAAGGTTCAAAACTGTTCTTCATAACAAAGGGAAGAAGTCAGTTTAAACAATTCGTAAATTATTGTGGAAAGCCTAGCTACCCTTTGTGACTCTGAACTTATGGAATGCGTGATATTTTTAGTAATTCTTAGCAATTACTTAGTAATTTTTAGTAATCCTAAGGTGGAAGAAAGGAAAGAGCCAATTGTGGGGATAGTTGAAATGATCGACTTTCCTATTTGGGTGCCAGATTTTGTGCTTGGTCTTCAGATAAATTATTTCAGGTTACCCTCACGTCAATCCTGTAAGGCAACCATTTTTTCTCTCTATTTTACAGATGAGACATAAAATAAGAAGAAAGAGAAAGGCCAGAAAAGATTAAAGAGCCTTGCACCACATAATGATGTTTGGGTCAGCGATGCACCACATATTTGATATTGGTCTCATAATATTATAATGAAGCTGAAAAACTCCTATTGACTAGTGATATATTATTGAACTTGACCTTGTCAGGATGAATAGGCTTAGGCTAATGTGTATGTGTCTTCGTTTTTAACAAAAAAGTTTAAAAAGTAAGAAAATGTAAAACTTCAAGTAAGAAATAGCTTATAAGGATATAAAGAAAGAAAATACTTTTTTTGCGGGCATAAAATGTTTTTGTGTTTTAAGCTGAGTGCTACTAAAAAAGAGTCAAAAGTTTAAAAATTAAAAAAGTTTGTAAAGTAAAAAAGTTACAGAAAGCTAAAGTTTATTATTGATAAAAAATACTTTTAATATATTTGGTGTAGTCTATATGTGGTATTTATAGTGTCTACAGTGGTGTACGGTAATGTCTTAGGCCTTCACTGTAACTTACCTCTCACTCACTGACTCACCTGGAGCTAGTTCTAGTCCTACAAGATCCATTCACAGTAAGTGCCCTATACAGGTGTACCATTTTTTATGTTTTATACTGTGTTTTTTTTAGTACATTTTATATTTTTAGATATATTTAAACACACAAATTCTAACCATTGTGTTACGATTGCCTACAGTATGCAGTACAGTAACATGCTGTTAAGGAACGATAGGAATAATAGGCTGCACTGTACAGCCTAGTTGTGTCGTAGGCTACACCATCTCAGTTTGTGTAAATACACTCTATGATGTTCACGCAATGATGAAATTGCTCAAAGCATTTCTCAGAACATAGCCTTATAATTAAACAGCATATGACTGTACATACAAATTTGAATGGCATACATTCAAATTTATAAGACAGTAAAAACATAGAAAGCAAATACCCAAACTAGTAGAAGGAGAACTGAAAGAGGACAGTGCCATGTAAACTGAAAGAAGTGATGTTCAGAAACTGTTCCTTAGAACCAGAGAAAAGGAAATGAAATGAAGATTTTGATATGCCAGTATTTTCATTATTTGAGTATCTCTTGACTTCAAAAAGAGCATATTCTCTTTTGGAGATATTATAGGAAGAGAATCTGGACTACAGGCTTATGTGTATATTCGTGTATAAATATTGTTCTTTTTGCTTAACAGACAAATATTATGGTCACTGCTATAGTTTGTGTATTTGTCCCTCTAAACCTCATGCTGCAATTTGATCTGTTGGAGATGGGGCTGGGATAGGAGATAGGGATCTCACTGTGTGATATCTGCACACATCGGCTCGCTTCACCTTCTGCCGTGAGTGGAAGCAGCCTGTGGCCTTCCCCGAGGCAGATGCCCAATCTTGAACTTTTCCAGACAGCAGAATTGTGAACCAAATAAACCTTTTTTAAATTACACAATCTCAGGTATTCTTTTATTATAATCCTCAACAGACTAAGACAGTCAGAAATTGCAAAAATGTAGCTTTTAAAATAAAACTTTTTCTAATTTCCTTACACTGGGGTACAAACCTGCTTAATGACAAATGAATCACCGTCGGTTCTTTAGCGGTTTTTCTCTGTCACCACAAAAATCTCTCATTTATTTTCAGTTTAAGTCAGCGCAACTGGCATTTGCTGTCCTCAAAACCCTCTTGTCTTTCATCCAGCTTCCATTTCTAAACTCCAGGGGACCTGACTGTTGTCAGCAGTACAGCTGGGAGGGCTGATCCTATCTCACCCTCACCTGAGGCCCATATTTCTTTCAGATTTAGCCTGCTCTGGTGTAGTTCTGTGTGTTGATGCTCAGCCTCTGTAACTCTAGCCATGTCTTCCTAGGCCTGGCTGTGGAGGAATTGGCTGATCTACCCCTTTCTGAGTACTACATGTACTCAGCCATCCATGGTTACTCTTATAGTGTCTATACGTCTCTCTCTACCAGCTCTATCCAGGAAGGGAAAGGTGATAGCCATGAGAGTTAAGATGTGGGGTAGAGATCAAGCTTCTACGTTGCCTCTAAGTCTATTTTCATTTATTTCCTTTTCTTTTTCCTGCCCCTCTTAGCGATGAACATTCTTTATGTAGAAGTGGGATGTAGAACAGCATCTCTGTTCATTCCCTAGCTTCATTCAATTTTCAAAAAATTTTTTGTTTTACTTCCAAATGAACCTTTTCAAAATTAAAAGCTAAGAATTTTTCTTCCTACTCTATTTATGACCACCACCCCTGGGGTAAATGCTGGCTTATTGTCTCTGTCACAAAGGAGGACTCACATGGGAAAATGAAAAATATGTGCTGTTTATCTCACATGATTAATCTTCTTTCTTTATCACATCTTGTTCCAGAATAGGATTTATGGCAGTTTTCATATATTTAGATAAATTGAAGTAAAAAAAATAAAATGGATGGGGCTGGGAGGGGAGGGCAGGAAAGCAAAAGAAGGAAAGATGAGATGAATTCAAGACTGCCATAAAGTTGTCTAAATTTGCTTGAGGCAGGTCACACATTTGACTTAAGTTTTGAAGCCGTCAAAGAAAAAAGAACACTGGAGAAAACACGTGGTGCAGTCTCCATAAAAAAGAAACTCACCTGTTGCTTAGAAGCAGCACAGTTATTCCGGGTACTAAGTCAAGACAAAAATTTCTTCTTTGATTCCTCATAAAAAGGACCCTGTGACATAGTGAAGAATATCCTGGAGAAATTGTACTTTACTACATCAATGCGTTTTATGGGACTGTTTGTTACGGAGTCCTTCAGTGCAGGCACAAGTCACAATGCCAAGGTGAAGCACAGTTTATTAAAGGTGTTTCTGTGGGCGACAACATTTTGCAGCCTGTGTGTGCATTTCTCTGTTTGTCAGACTTAATCTATGGGTAGGTTTTAATGGTTCCTCTATGTGGATTGAATTATGCTTCAGGAAATCTTTCATAGATATTATTCTCTTAAGTTTGGATGGGTGTTGAGAGATAATAAATTTGTAGTTGGACTCCCTTACAAGTACTTTGGGTGCAACTACTTTGTGTTATGGATGAAGAGCAAAGCCACACACTTGATTGTTATGTGGGCTGGGAGTAGAACAGCATTTCTAATGAAGAGGGAGGGGCATTAGAATGAGCTGGAATGATAGCTACCCCATTTCTACGAAGAAAATGGCTGTGGGAAAAGTTGGTACAAAATTTCCCTCATGAGGCAGTTTGGGATCTGCTTTAACTCATTGATAAAAAGGCCCCTTGAATCTGGCAACAATAATTTCAGCCTGAGGGGGAAAATATATTGTGTGTGTATTTAAATACTCAGAGCAATTATGAAACTCAGCATGTTCTCCATTGGCCATTTAACCTTGAACATTCTAATTTCCAACGTGTCCCACAAAATAAATTGGTTTCCAATTATATACAGAAGTAAATACATGAATCAAATGTGTCTAAAATTAAGTCAGAGTCAAATGAGTATTGCCTTCTATTGAACAAAAATAATGAGGTTGGTTTTAATTGAGTTGATAAGTAGCATTTCTTTTTTGGCAGTAATTAAGTAGTAGTTCAACTTGGAATTTTAGAATCATAAATGTGAAATGCTTTCATTTTTACCTAATAACTTTTTTGCTGTTTTTAAATAAACTTGTTACAAATGGAGTTCAGTACACTGAGAGACTTATTTATTTAACATGGCAGTAGAGTTAACATTGCAAAATCAGCTATAATAAAGAAGTCATTGCTCTTCAACATTGTATATAGGTTGTCTGATATTAATGATTAAGTCGTAAGCTCCACCAGAGCAGAGAACACTTTTTTCATAAATTTTTATCTTTAGCCCTCAAAACAGTGCTTACTATATAGTACATATTAAGAACAGTTGCTATTACTACTTTAAACATTTTTCTCTAGTATGACCAAAACAGATAAAAATCAAGAGATGTTATTGGTTTTGAGTAAATATTATGTATTTAAAAGAAACAAGATACACATTTCTATACAAATGCATATCTACCTTTAATCAGTTACTTTTGATTCCTTCTTTAAGAAGAGGCTATCACATTTCAATTAATGGTTTATGATAACATGTGAAGCATGATATAACCAAGCCACTTTTGCTTGATCCTTTGAACTCATGTATCTTTAAAAATATTTTCTGAACATATAGTCCAATCTAACTTAAATATTGGAAAAAATACAGAAGAGTTTATCTAAATACATTAGAAGCTTAATATAATGAATGAAAAGCAGCTGTCAAAGTTGGAAAACAATGGTTCTGTATTTGCAGGTCATTATAGCAATTAAAATATGGCAACTGCCAGATGTCTCTTATACTTTTAGATGATGAGTTCATGTTATCATGATGCTTTGGTGAAGCTGACTAACTGCTGAGTGTTAGACTAAGTGTCTTAACAGGCTTAAAGACCAAAATTAGAAACCTTGAATTTAAAAGTTTCCATTTGCTTACTGTTGCTAATAGCTTACCTAAAGTGGCATGAGTAATAGAGATTTTTGATATTCCTGCCAGCACCACCAACTGTTGAATGTTAAACATGAGATTTGGCAGGTGCAGGCATTTTCCGTCACCTTCAAAAAGCAGTCTGTAGACACCCAAGCCAAACAGCTTACACACTAACAAAATCAGCATCCCATCCATCTGGCGATGGAACAAACACATCAGTCATCTTTCTGTCTTTGCGTGACAATATTTCTCGAAATGGATGATTTCAGACATTATTTCTGATTCTCAGAAAAAATTTTTTATTTACCTGGTGATTGGTTCTAGGCAAAATTAGGAAGTTAAAAAATGTCTTCAGCTTCTTTCTGCTCCTCTTTCAAGCCAGCTCCCACAACACCACTTTTACCCTGCCCAGTCATCCTAGCACATTTTGTTAACTTATTAACTCCTAGTTGTTGCTTTACCAAACATTGACCACATTGAGTTAATGCTTACAACTGATGAATCTTCTCTCAGCCAACATATTTTTTAGGACTCTGTGTTTACAGATGATTGTATTTAGTAATTAATTAAGTAATTTATATCTTGGTGATTAGCTACTGATTAGTTATAATCCCTAGGTTAAAAATGACTTGCATATATAAAATGTGACTTTTTCCCTCTAAAAGTACTTAAAGAGTAAGCATGGTTTTTAAAATGCTCATTTATTTCTAGTCGGCTTGGGAAATGCTTGGGAAATTGTTAGCTTATTCAGTGCCCCTGGAATTACAGATCTTAAGTAGCATTGTAATTTCTACTCCTCTATCTGGCTAACCCTATGTGGAAAATTTCTTTCACACATGACTTTGGTAGAATTTGGCAAAGCTAGCAGAAGGTAAAAGTCTTTGAGATTTGGCAGAAACTCTAAAATTTCAAAAGAAACTAATTTCTTATTTAACAGACTAATATGCTTATTCACGCAATGAGATGCCAGACTTAATTTAACAACAACAACAACAAAAAAAAATTGAGCTGCTAGTCTGTATGTTTAAATTAGAGGCTACTTAAATCAGAGTGAAAACAAAATTGATGTTGATTGTATTTTATTTTCTACTTCCATGTAAGATGATACAATTTATTTCTTCTTTTTAAAGAGTGGGAATTAGGTATAGACAGTTCTGTAATATTTATCCTGTCTTTTTTCAAGATAGAGTATCCAGTTATATCTTTTGCATAATGCAAAATTCTCACCATCACAGAGAACACATTTTAAATTTATGGCTCAGAGGGATTTCAATCATCCTTGGCATTCAGCACTCAAGGCGTTTCAGATATTTATTCAGAACAGTATAACAAGAAGTACACAACAGATTGTAATTTAAATGCTGTACTTTTTTGCAACATATATTTGGAGTAAAAGCTTAGAGAATATGTACAAATAAGAATGTATTATGAGTATCACATGTTTTGACTACATACTTTGATAAGGGAATTATCACATATTTCATTTAACAAACTTTTTCTCAGCATAGCTTTATGCTAAGGGCATAGAAGGACACGCTTCTATTGTTCTGTTCTTATAGACATGCGGATTATTTTGTGTCTACTTTAGGGTATGTGCACCTCCATGTGGAAGCCATTGCTCTATGTGGTAGAGAGCAAATAGAGATATTTTTATATGGGATGCATTTTCCTGGTATGTAATCCCACCATGATGCAGAGGATAGATAGAAGGGTTGGATGCCAAGAAATCAAATTAAGAGGTCATTGTGATAATTCATGAGAGCCTGAGGAAGGCTTGAATAAAAAAAGAGAGAGATAAAAACAGAGAGAGAGAGATGAAGACAGAGAGAGAGAGAAAGAGACAGAAAGAGAAGGAGGGAGGAGTAGGGAGTTAATATTTTCTAGGAAGACAAGGAAAGAAAAGATAATCCAGGCAAAGAAATAAGACACAGTAGCTGATAGATAGGGTTAAAGAAAGACACAGAATTAGATGGGAAAAACTTTGGCAACACCCATATTTAAAGAAGCAACAAAGAAATGAAGCAGCTGTCAGAAGAAAGTTACATCAAGGAAATTTAATGAAGAAAACTTAACCAAGAAGTTACAAGGGTGTTGAGGGTAAGTACAGCTTTGACTAGCACAAATGCTGAAAGTGAGCTTGCCTTGCTACCAATGGTCACAGGTAAATGGAAGCTCTCTGGTCTTTATGTGCACATAAATCCAGTAAGAAGAAAGATACTTATTTGAAACAAATAAAAGCAAGAAAATAAGGAGTTAAAGAAGAGAATTTGATGGCTGACAATGGAAAGAAAAGCTGTAGATGTATTAAAGAGTTTGAAAATAGACCTATTAGATTTGGAAATTAGGATATCTTGGATATCAGGATGCCCATGAATGCAATTTTTATAAGAATGATATATAGAGAAGTCAAATTGTAATTGACATAGGTGATAGTGAATTAGGGAAATTGGGAAAGCAAGGCATTTTTTTTTCTTTGATCTAGTCAATGCTAAGGTAGTTGGTTTTAAATAATTTGATGACTAGGGTTCAGGAGAGAGGTAGAGCTGAAACACCTGGAAGAGATCAGAAAAACATTGATGGGACAATTCAAGAAGAGACAAATGTACAAGGGAAAGTGTGAATCTTGGGAGGAGAAAAGGTGGTACTATGAGGTGTAAACAAGAACTGGGGAGGAGGTGGCCAGGCACTTTTCCCCAATGGCTTCTACTTTATAACAAAGGAATAAGAGATTTGCTGAAAGTGAGAAAAGGAGAAATCTTTTAGGGAGCTTGAGGAGGAAGACTACCAGAATTGAAATACCAGATAGATTGAAAGTGGTGAACACACGATTAAGCGAAAATACTCCAGTCACTAAGGAACCTCTGAAAACAGTGGCTTTTTTTTTTATACAGCTCTCGCTGGTGCTTATCACTACAGTCTTTATGAGTCCCACAAATATTTATTGTGCTCAGCCTATGTGTCTGGAACTATGTTAAGGTCTAGTAAGTTTTATGGGATAAGAAGAAGAGGTCGCTCTTCAAGGAGCTTGTGTTTCTGTTCTGTCAGGTAGGATTAGGCCAAGGAAAGTAGTTTATTTCAGCTCATTCTCTTTTTGTATGGAATAGTACTTCATTGTCACATTATTCCATTTGGTGCTCATATGTGACTGCTTCTTGGTTTCCTTGCACTTTCCTGGGCATGTTACCTGCATTTTGTGGATGGAGAAATAATTTATAATTTTAGCATTTTCTCTTTCTCCTTATGATTTCAAATATTGTTAGGCTGCATGTTTAGCAGTGCTGGCTGCTGTGAACACCTCTGTCTCAATTTAGCATCATCCATAATGATTTATATTAATGTGACGTCCCTGTGCAAGATCAGTAACCAGGATACTAAGTACAATATTAATTCCACTGACTTGTGAGAACAACATTCATTTATTCTAGCTTATCAGGTAATTTTTAACCTGCTTTTCAGGTAGGCATCATCGAAACATTTCTGACATCTATAATGTTTTCAACTTTTATTATTTTTTTCCTCCACTAATTTAGAATGTCTTCCTCTCTCAAATTTTATGAATTAAACTGCAATCATTTAATTTTTGCCACTACGCTGATTTATTTATTTATTTATGGCACATGAATATTTAATAAATAATAAAAATAGAACCAGCAAATTAAAAATTTTAAAAAGCTGTAATGAAAATAGTTACCAGAGAGACATTTTATAAATCATTTTTCTCCTTTATTCAGTCAACATTTACCAATAAATTAGGGTAGAAATTCTGGGTTTCCATCCCTCCCTGTTTTCCTCCTTTTCACTAAAAAGGCAGGTATTTAGTTCTGGTGAGTTGATTCTAATGTGGATAGCAGGAGGGACTCTGGATGGCTCCTACATCCCAACCTCAGTAACTGTCCAGGGCACTTGAACTAAATTAGTTCAATCAGAATGAAATGCAGAGTTTTATTCTCTGGTTAGATTTTTTTCCCCTAGCTCTCATGGTGTGGTGTCCAGATGTGAGACTAGGATCCATTGAGGCCAAGTTAGAGTGGAGGGGAGTGGACAGGCAAAAATGGCTTCAAGCTTCCATAAAATTGAGTCAAGCCCACACTATCTTTGGTCATTTCATACATGTGAGCCAGTGAAGCCCTTTTGCAATTTGTGATGGTAAATTTTATGTGTCAACTTGAGTGTGCTACAAGGTACCCAGATTAAACTGTGAAGGTATTTCTGGATGGCATTGTCTCAGTGAAGTAGATTGCCCTCCCCAGTGTGGGTGAGCATTATCCAATCCACTGAGGGCCAGAGCCGAGAAAAAGCAGTGGTAGGAGTTTGCAGCTCACTGAAGAAGCTGGGATATCTCTTCTCACCTTTTTCTCACCTTGGCTTCAGATTTATTTAATTTACTAAATGATGTAGTAAATGATTCTAGGTTCTCAGGTCTTTGGACTCAGACTGAGTAATGAAACTGTCTTTCTTGGGTCGGCAGTGTGCACACCGCAGATTGTAGGATTTCTTAACCTCCATAATTGTGGGAGCAGTTCTTCATATTAAATATCTACATATAGATATAAAATATATATTTCCTATTGGTTCTGTTTCTCTGGAGAACCCTGATGAATATACAGTTTGCACAATGACATCTTCCGCATTATTATGAAACCCCATTATAAAAAGCAGTGTGGTAGAAACCATTTGGAGCTAGACAAACCGATAATTAATTGGAGCTCCATGAAACTCTGACACTAAACATCTCTGAATTTTTGTTATTTTCTGTAAAATGAGAATAATCAAACTCTGTTGCTTAGTTTACATAACAATTGAATAACAGATGTAGAATAACTACCACACGGTAATTTATTGTCAGAATGTACTATTAGGGACACAGCATCAACTATGAGTTTTGGACACAACAGACTCAGTACAATAGTCTTTAGGATGGTTTTGAGAAGTGGAGGCAAATCTCTGCAGATAAGTAGGAAATATATAAATTGTGCATTTCCATCAACTGGAACTAGTTTTATAATCTTCAGTATTGCTTATTATTAGCAGGAGTTCTGGGAACTTCTGGGCCCACTAAGTGAAAGCTTTCTTTCTGCCTCCTATCACAATGTATTTTACACATTTCTCTGAATGGGCATCTGATTACAGGAGAGTTCAAATATCACCTCTAGCCATCTTAGTTTTTAAATAGGATCCTAAGTTGGGACTAGAAATCAAATTGACACAAGAGAGATTATCAGGAGAAATGCATACAAGTTTTATTAATTTTTGCATGGTACATGGGGACACTCACAAGAAAATGAAGACCTGAAGAAATGGCCAAAAGATAAAGCTTTTATGCATTTTAGACAAAGAATGATAAATTTGTGAAGAAATGACAGGACAAAGGGATCTGAGCTAGATGCAGTAAATTCTAGGAAAGTCACTAGAAGATATATGGGGATGGGGAAGTGGGACATGTAAAACCAAGGAAGGTAAGAGTTCCTTCAGTAAGTTTATTTGTATAGGTCCATGAAAGCAACGATTTCCAGCCTCTGATTATAATGGTTATTTTCTCACCCTGGTATGAGAGGATCCTCCTCAGAGGATTTTTAATGGCTTGCTGCATTTGGGAAAGGACAGGTCAGATAGCGCTTTCTGCAAGTACAGTTTCTCAAGTGCTTTCACCTTGAAATAATCAAAATGGAAATGGATTCTTCATTAATAGATTAATGCACTCCAGGGTGGGGGTGAGAGGTGAGTG
The DNA here is from genome assembly GCF_006542625.1 of Nomascus leucogenys. NCBI lineage: Eukaryota > Metazoa > Chordata > Mammalia > Primates > Hylobatidae > Nomascus > Nomascus leucogenys. Next base: position 79,479,547 of record NC_044389.1, on the reverse strand, counting down.
AGTTCTTGCTCTGATAGTTTCCAGGAGAACTGGTTGTTAAGAAGAGCCTGACACCTCCCCTCGGCCTCTCTCTTGCGTCATCTCTCACCATGTGACATCCTCATTGCTTTCCAACATTTCTGCCACACACACATACACACACGAAGAAGACTTTCTCCCACAAAGGTTTTGCTTGCCGTGTTTTTGACCTTTCCCTAGTTAATAAAGATGGATATACTCCTCTAAACTCTTAGCTAGAGCTAAAGTGCTTCTACAAATTGGACAGATCGTCTGTGACCATCTTATTGCCTCCCCTTCCGTGAGTGCTGGAATGATCTGGAGACTCCAGCAGCTATGCAGCTTCTCTCACATCAGACTCTGGGCACTGGTCAAGGCTAAACCTAAATTTCCCCTGCGTACATTGCATTAGAACCCGAAGCCCATTTCCCCATCTCTTCCTCCGGAGCTATCCTCAAGCAAGGCTAGGTTTTCAGGCCCTGGCATTGCATATTTTTTGCATCTTCTTTCCTTAGGCATGCTGTCAAAAGAGTTCGGTGGACTTCGTGGTTGAGTTCTTTAGATTCAGAAAAAAAGTTGAAAGTTTTGATAATTATGAACGTTTTCAGAAAGCATCAGATTCTTAAATGGATTGGAATATAATTCAGTAATTTTTTAAATGTAAACAAATTTGGCTAGCATTATTGAGCCTTAACTATGTGCCAGTGATGAGGCTAAGAATTTTATATGCATTTTCTCATTCTAAAGAAGGCATACTTTCAAGACTTCTGTTGTCATTTCTCTTAGAATTGCAATACTTGGGAATGTTAGTTTCCCTCAACATAGATGTGATTAAATTAAAAAGTAGACAATATTAATAACAAAAAGCAAAGAAATTTCCTGTATGTCTTCCTATTATTTAGATAGTCAAATTCAAAAAAGAAATAAATAGTAGTGGCCTAAACCTGAGTTGGAATATCCTCGCATTATGAGAAATATGAAAACAGAGAAGTAGAAAATGCAGGAAAACTGATGACAAAACACCTGTAGTTTTGCATGCAGCAATCTATAAATTTCTTACCCTGGTTATATTTTATTTCAACTTAGAAACTTATACAAAATTATCATATGTTCCATACACTGAATTGATAACATTAAACAGCAATTTTTTTCTATTGGGTTGTGAGTCATAGATTCCTCTTCTTTTGTCCAGTAAACAGCAAAATTCAGTTCTAAGTATAAAGTATTATATTCTATACTTTTTCAATTGTAAGTATAAAGTTTTCATATCATTTTTATGTCCGCATTTTCCTTGACAGAAGAATGCTTCTTTTATAGTAAGTAAATCAGGTAGATTGATACTCATGATGCAATTAGATTTATGACTTAGGGTTTCTTTTTTCAGTCGTTCTAGGAATTCAATGAAAACAGACTTCTTGCGTGCATAATTATTTCTTTTTCAGGCCTCGAATCTGGGTGCTACTTAGGAACTTAGGGAAATAGAATACAGTGAGAATTGCCTGTGTAATAATGTGAGCTCATAATGTTTGAGCCGAGAAAACCAAGAAAATTTTATTTCCTGACCTATGTACTCATAGGATGTTCTGAAGATTAATGTGTCTCTTTCAAGGCACTAAGGTACATTTAGAGCACTAAAGAAGTCATTTACTAAATGGTGCCCTTGAGACTTGAAAGAGTTAATGTACCTCTCACAAGGTGAGCAATGTACTCTCGAATGTATGCAAAGATCAGCACCAGAGCTTATAAAGAATTGTATAAATGTTGGTTAAAAGCAGCTGCGAGTCCATAGCTCTATTATTTATTACTGTAATCTTTAGTCAATCTATTTGCTGGTGTTTGGTGGGTGCACTATAAACAATGCAGACAAATGTGAGTCTTCTCACTTTTAAAAGTGAAAACATCAGATTCTATAAACACTTGCCAAGGGAAAATATTGTAAATGTGTTAATATTACCTAAATGGCTTGGATTTCCAGAACAAGACAAACTATGGAAATTTAGACCTTCACTCCAAAAGTTAAAATTAGAATAGTGTTGACTCCTTTGCAGATTTTCTCTGTAAAAATCTCCATGAATTATTTAAAGATAGAATTCTGAGAAAATTCACAACGTGTGATGTTAAGTGATAGTATAGCTAAAATAGAATATATAATTTAATCACAATTTTATTGAATATATAATATAAAAGCCTAAAGGAAATTCAGCAAAATATTAACTATCTTTTACTCTAGGTGATGGGATTATATGTTTCAGTTTTATTTTCTTCTCCTATGTTTTCTGTTTTTCTCTAAATTTTCTTTGATTAACATGCATTATAAGACTTTTTCTGGAGATTGTAAATGTTGTTGAGAAAATGTTAAAACAGGTTAGTAGCGACTTTGACTTGCTGAAAGAGGATAATGTTATTTTGCTTTTATTTTCTCTGAAGAAAGAAATCTGAGTATCACTCTCAGCATGATCCTTGTCAAAGGAAAAGCTATGCTCTTCTCAGTGACTCTTACAGAGAACTCGATTACTCTTCACAGCCTGGTCCAAGGTTCTCAGTAATGAAGTTAGACACAAAGAAAATAAGAAACTCTGTATCTTGAATGATGGTGGGCCTCAGGACACTTGCTTGCCTTTCTTCTCAACCTGCTTATTCTTGCTGGTTGATGTAATCTATGCTTGTAACTTCAATTGCCATTTACATGCTAAAAACTCTCAAATACCTTTGGAATAGATTTCTCTCCAGTTTTCCCTATCCTCATATACAAACACCTGGTACATGTGGATATTGCTAGTAGTTACTGCATAATAAATACACCTTCGATTGAACCCAAACACTTCCCCAAAGCTCCTTTTGCTTTTTCATTACTCAGAAAATGACACTATCTTCCTCTCAGTTTCCTAAAGCAAAAACGGTGGCACCATGGTTGGCTTTTTATATCCTCATTTAATAACTAATTCTGTAAATATTACCCCGCATATATTTCTCAAATGTCTTGATTTCTCTTGAACTCATTCTTACAATCCCTACGATGGCCTTCAATTTATCTTATATGAATTAGTGCAATAATCATGGAAACTACGTCCCTTTTTTCAGCCTCATCTTTCTCTATCTGTCATCCACATTGCAGCTAAAGTCACATGAAGTCAGATTGTATACCCACATTTGTCCCTGTTTTCAACATTTGAGTTCTTTCCTCCATAAATTTTGCTTCCTGTAAACAAAAATTTGAGGAAAGCTTTAATTATATGTATAGCAAAAAAGTACACACTTCTTGTTAAAGATAGTAGTTTGAATTCATTAATTGACTTTCATTTCTTCCTCAAACTATACAAAGTGTTATACTATCAAGTTTTTTTTTCTTATGGCATAAATACAAGAGGCCAAATAGAATTCAGAGTAGAATAAGACTTATTTTCAGCATGAATTTAGAAATGCTTTGTCTAAAAAATAGGACTAGCTCAAGAGACATGGTGTTACCATCAGTATTTCTCCCAAAGGAATGGCCCAAGTTTACCAGCATCACCCAGCTCTCACACACACACGCACACACACACACACACATACAACACAAAATCAGTTTTGGGTTGTCTCACTCTTAAATGTGAAAAGATAACCAAAATTTACCACACTTTAGGAAACCCTTTAATATCAAAGACAGAAGCTAAAACAATCAAAAGCACAAAACAGAAACAAAACCTTGGAAGAAATAGTCAATATAGGGAAAATAACACTTCAAAAAATTATTAGAGACTGTGCAGGGCTGCAGAAATTCAGTGGAAGGGTAATGGAACTGGGCTGTAGCATGACTGTGGTGATGAATAAATGACTTTGTGTATAAATGACTTTGTGTATTTGTCAAAACCTGCACAACTATACAGCATTAAGAATAAGTAGCACTAAGAATAAACAATTATATGCAAGTTTTAAAAAAATCACCAGGATGTCAGTGGAACCCAAAGGAGAATATAAACTGTAACAAATGAAATCTGATTGTATAACATATGAATAATACAACCATTCTGAAGAGGTTGAATTTGGTGCCTCCAAAAAGATATGTTAATGTTTAAAGCCCCTGGTGCCTGTGAATATGAACTTATTTGAAAATAGCTCTTTGCAGAGGCAATCAATTTAAAATGAAGTCATTAATGTGGGTCCTAATCCAATCCAAAAAGAGGAAATCTGGACACAAAGACAGACACACACAGTGGGAAGACAATGTGACTATATACAGAAATCAGACAGCAGTATGACCGGAGTGACACACCTATAAGCCAAGGAACCCCAGAAACTACAAGAAGGAAGGAAAGGTTGTCCCCTAGAGTCATCAGAAAAAGCATGGCCTGCAGACATATTGATTTCAGACTTCCAGCCTTCAGAACTGTGGGACAATGAATTTCTTAAATGTTTTAAGCCACCTTGTTTTTGTTACTTCGTTATAGTAATCCCAGGAAATGAATACAGTAAGTTACATTGGAAAACAGCATTTTAACTGGGTTCCATAAGGCTAATAACAAAAAGAAAAACTGTGCACAAATACTGTACTCTAGATAAGAAGTTTGTTTCTCAAAGGAAGTCCAGTTAGAGTTCTGGAACTACTTTAAATACAGAGTAGTGTCGACCAAATAAATGAATATATTGTAGACAATGTACACTGAAAGATGTTTCTCAGTTTTGGAGAATGTAGTTACAAATAAGGAAAGGGGAAAGGCTACATGGACCCAGTGGTGCTGGATTGAATTGGAGATGTCTGTAGAAACTATATGAGTATTTTAAAAAGATAAGTACAGCTAAATGGGTATGTAAATATAGATGTGTGTATATGTGTGTGAAGTCCTAGAAGGAATGATACCCAAATAGTAATGAGCACACTGAGAACCACAATTTAGTTTCTAAAAATTATTGTTCAATAAATCAGAAACCAGAGTTTCTGGGAAAAGTAGCTGATTCCAGCCTGGAACAGCATAAATACAAGATAAGCCTGGAACATCTTGTTGTGGTGTCTGTGTACTTTCTGGAGTAACTAAGTGCTAAAAAACATGTAGACGTAAGTTGGATGGTCACTGAAGCTAATCTGAATCAGTCCCTAAAACGAAAACAATTGAGCAAGAAAATAAATATAGTACTGAATTATAAAATCAACAGTCATGAATCCATACCAACATAAAATAAGTAAATAAATAAGTAAATAAAAATATGTTGTAGGGATTGTAAGGAGAAAATCCTTTCATACAGAATAATATAATTATTCCAATTAATAAATGTAGAAGGTACACAGAAAATAAAAATCACAGACACAACAGTAATTATTGTGAGTAATATCCACCAACGGAAGATAAATTTAGGGTGCAAACTTTTGAGATGAAATGTAGCATATGTGGTCTTAAGATATTTTTCTTAAAATATTTATTAACTACAAAAGAAAATATGCATTAAAAATGGGATAAAACAGGCAGAAACCACCTTATCTAGGTGATCAAGGTAAATATCACCAGTAATAGCACATATCATCAGGTATCCTTGATATGACATACTCAGAACAGCATATAACTTTTATATTCTTCCCCAAAATCCACAACCTTAATTTACTCATGGGAAAATATAACACAGACCTAAATTAAATGATATGCTAGAAAAAAACTGATCAATACTCTTCAAGAGTAAGGTCATGAAGACAAGGAAAGACTGAGGAACTGTCACAGACTAGAGGACACTAAAGAGACACAATGATTAAATGCAATGTGGAATCCTAGAAGAGATAAAGGGCATTAGAGAAAGGAAAAAAAAGAAACTTGTAAAACACGAATGAAGTCTGTAGTTTAGTTTATGTATTGTAACAATGTTAATTTCTTAGTTTTGATCATTGTGCTATAGTTATACAAGATGGTATCACTAGAGGAAATTGAGTATGGGTATATGAGAACTCTCTGTACTATTTGAAACTTTTCTGTAAATCTGTTTTATTTTCAAAATAAAAACAGAAAAAGTATACCAATGGTATCTTTAGAGAGATAAGAAAATACATCGTTCCATGAAACAGGAGCTATAAAAATAGTGCTGTGGTTTCAATGTGTCCTCCAATAAGCATGTGTTGGAAATTTAATCCCCAGTGTGACAGTGTTGGGAGGTGGGGTCTTACTATGAGACATGATTAGGTCACAAGTGTGAAGTGAATGGATTAATGCCATTATCATGGCAGTATATGAGCAAGACGTAGAAGATAACATGGAGGTTTATTATCTCAGAAGTGGGTTCCTTATAAAAGGGCAAGTTTGCCCTTCTTTTGCCTCTCTCTCTCTCTCACTCTCTCTTTGCCCTTCTTCCACCATGGGACAATGCAGAAAGAAGGCTCTTGCCAGATGCCAGCCCCTAGATCTTGGACTTCCTAGCCTCTAGAACTATGACTCAGCAACATATTTCTGTGTTGGCTGAGTAATAAATGACTCCATCTGTGGTATTGTGTTATAGCAGCACACGACAGACTAAGACAGAAAATTGGTACTGAGAAGTGGAGCTGCTGCTATAAAAAATAACTGAAAATGCGAAAGCAGCTTTGGAACTTGTTAATGGGTAGAGGCCTAAACAGTTTTGAAGTGAATGCTGAAAAAAGCCTATATTGCTGTGAATGCGGCATTAAGGGCAATTCTGATTAGGGTTCAGAAGAAGAGAAGAACCTGTAGGGAAGGTCTGATTTTTCTTAGAGATTACTTAAATGGTTGTGACCAGAATGTTGGTAGAAATACATGTGGCAAAGGCAATTTTGATGAGATCTCAGCTGGAAATGAGAAATACGCTATTGGAAACTGAAGTTAAAGCCATTTGTGGTATAAAATGGTAAATAATTTGGCAGAATGTTATTTCTGTCCTACAGCTTTATAGAAGGTAGAATTTAAGAGTGATAAACTAGGATATCTGGCAGAAGAAATTTCTAAGTAAAATATTGAAGGAGATGCATGAGTACTTTTAACTGCATATAGCAAAACATGAGAAGAAAGAAATAATTTAAAGGTGGAATTTATAATTGAAAGTGAAACAAAACTCAGGCATTCAAAGAATTCTCAACCTGACCACGTGGTAGAATTAAAGGACTTTTTCAGCAGAGAAAACTAAGGGTGTGGCCAAACAACTGTTTACTGGGGAGGTTAGTATGGGATAAAATGAAGCCAGAAGCATATCATTACAACAAGGATGGCATGATCCAGAAGGCACTAGTCAATGTAAAAACTACATTGAACTTTTTAGTAGCAGCATTGGAAGCCAGAATACAACAGAGATATTTTAGTGAAAAATAACTTTCAAATTAGAATCTAAACAAGCTAAACTATAATTCAAATGTAAAAGTAAAATATAGACTTTTTAATACAGGCTACAGGTAATGTTTTAAAAGTTTACCTTTAATTCACTTGTTTTGGAAAGCCATTGAAGGATGTATTTCAGCAAATCAAAGGAGTAAATATTAAAGTAAAAGTCATGGGTTTCAGCACAAATGAGAAGGAAAGGAAAATATTAGAATGATAAAGTGTTTCTTCCTCACTCTCAAAAAAGGATGCTCTGCAAGAAATTTTCAAGAAGACTTAGAATAGTCAATATAATACTTAATGAGTCTTGTGCATTAATAACAGAATTATATCACTGGAAGAGAATAGAAGGGTAAATAAGTAGTAAGTCATACAGAAAATCAAGCAGACAAATAGAGGTAATCATTAACTGCAGGGAAAACAAAAGCTATACTGTTAGAAAGAGTCATTCGTTGATTATTATAAGGCTCAGCTCTGAAGAGCACTGGGCCCTATAAAGTTGAATATAAACTTGACCCTGAATTTCTATGTTTGTATTGCGATAATGGAGAAATGTAAAATATGAATATGTGATGTCAGGATAGCTATGCAAAAACAAAATAAATCCTGATCTTCCATTGTGGAAGTTTGACAACAGTCCTGCAATGTTAAAATACGTTAATAACAATAATTTGCAAAGTATTTAGACGTATAGAATACAATACCAAGATAATCCATTTAAAAAGTCATACTAGTATAATAAGTAATTAATTGATGGAATGAATAAGAGGAAACAAAGATAGCATTATTTGAATCTTTAAACAATATTCATGAATAGTTGTCATAAATATGAAAACCTCAAAACAAAAAAAGAAAAAAGAAGAAATAACTAATTGATTCCCAAATAAAAAAAATAAATAGGGAAAAATTCCAAAACCATTAAGATTGTTTTGGCTAACATTAAGAGAACATCTACTTTGTGCTATGTGCTGTTTTAAGTGCTGTACATTTATTAACTCAATATTCTTAATGATTATTCCCATTTAATGAATGTGACGCTATGTCCGAAGAAATTAACTTATATTCCCAAAGTCACACATAATAAACAGCAATGACAGAGTCGGAGCCCAGTTTGTCACTGCAGCATGCATTCTTTGCAATAGTGCTCCAAGAGCTCGCACATAATAGAAAGCATTAGAGGGATACTGTGATTATGTGGACCGATCATCAGATAAAGTACAAGAACCCTGGGGTCTATATTCTGACTCTACCATTTACTATGAAGTATTCAAGAAGTCAGTTTACTTCTATGGACTTTAGCTTTCTTGTCTGTATTGAAAATAATAACTAATTCTGAGTGCTGATGTTAGAATGGAATGAGTCAATGTCAAGTCAAACAGAGGGAACAAACTAATATGAAGCCAAGCATAGAGAATGGAACATAATAGGCACTCGAAAAATGTAAATTGATTTAAATTAAATAGATTAATGAAATGGATATAAAGTTCAACTCTTAGTGCATCTGAAATTCTTTATTCTACCTGTAGTTCCTTCTGGGTGTCTAAGGAAAAGCCATGGATATTATAGGGAAAGCTAAATCATACACATATTTTGACGATTTAAAATAGATGGTCTAAATTTCCTTATACATCTATTATTTTTCCCAGAATCAATCTCAAATAACTATTGGTTAAACTACCATGATATTATTTAAAATGCTCCTTTTCCAAAAATAGTGGGATTTTTTTTGTTTTTTTTTTTTTTCGTAAAATGAATTCATGCATCTGACTTAATTGCTCTTGTTAAAATTATTCTCTTGGGTTGCTGTGAATGAATCATAAATTCAGTCAATACTTTTACACTCCAGGGATAAAATTTTGACAACTTTAAAATGAATTTGCTTCTAAATAATCAGAATCTATGAAACTTTATTCTAAAAGATCTGATTTTAATTATTTAGGCTAATACATTTTTGTTGTTTCTGATCATTTCCCAAGTGTCCAGAGAAACATTTGTGCTTTAGCATATTAATAGCTGTTATGAGAAAAAGGTGTTCCATGATGATAAAATATTTGGAAAATGCTGAGCTAATAGTAAGATGAGTTTCTTTTCTGCAACACTTTTGACAGCTTCAATGTGTAAGTTTATGCATGAATCTCTAATGGTGAATATAATGTGCAATTTCTCAAAATTGATTTCACCATAACATATTTTCTTTTGTCTGGTTTTTGTTTGTTATTTGTTCCTGAAGCTCCATAAAGACATTTTTTTTCCCCAGAAAACACTTGAGGAACAAAAGGCTTAACTAATATATGCAACAGGAGGGTTGACCTCGGTAGCTTACTTTATTTTTATGTTAATTTTAGTCTTTTCTACTTTCTTCCTACTCCTTAAAGCTGAAATTTCTCTCTAGAAGTATGTGCAAGGACTTTCCTCCTAATTCCTCTTTAAAACTTACTTATTTCCCTCAAGTATTTGATACCAATAGAAAGAAAAAAGATCAGGCCAGGTGCGGTGGCTCATGCCTGTAATCCCAGCAATTTGGAAAGCTGAGGTGGGTTGATAATGCTGTCAGGAGTTCAAGACTAGTCTGGCCAATATGGTGAAACTCCATCTTTACTAAAAATACAAAAAATTAGCCGGGCTGGCCTGTAATCCCAGCTACTCGGGAGGCTGAGGCAGAGAATTGCTTCAACCCGGGAGGCAGAGGTTGCAGTGAGCTGAGATTGCACTACTGCAGTCCAGCCTGGACAACAGAGAGAGACTCTGTCAAATAAATAAATAAATACATAAGATCAATAAATTCAGAAACCACACATGGAAATGAGGGGACATGTAGTTAAATCTAATACTCAACATGAAAGAGCAACTTTCACCATAAAAAGTATTCTTAATTTTGATGTTACAAATATAAACCAAGTTACTGTTGAATAGTAGTTCAAATTGTAGGTACTGAAGTCTGGGTTGGAATCAAATCTAAGCACATAGCTTTTCAAGATTTAGTTTCACAAGTAAGTGTGAAATAGACATGCAAGTTTGTCATGTTTTCTCTATAAGGTGGAAGATATATTTTGCTTTTTTGTCCCCTAAGAATATTTTATTGCTAAAAAATGAAATAAACAATAGTCATATAACTAGTCTCCAGAAAGTCATTTTGTGTACAACTGTTTTATTTCATTTATTAAATGTGAGAAACTTGATTCATTAATTTAGCAGTGATTCCTAACCTCATATCATTGGACTACCCACTTTCTGACCTCTAAAATATAGAACACACACACACAAAATCCAAATTTCTGTTTCCCATAGAAACTGTCTTGATAAACCATCATATTCAAAAATTATTCGTAAGTCAATAGTCTAGGCAATTATTTGCATTGTTTACAAAAAGAAAAATACTCTAAACAGATCATCCAGAGAGATGAATTTTACATTATGTAAACATTGGACTCTAAATCTTCCCCAAACATCCATCATTTGGGGCATCATGAAGAGATTCACCAGATAAAGAGACACCCCTAATATTTAGCCTAGTTTCTCCTCCATCCTGGATTCCTTTCTGTGAAACTGGAGGTTGACATCAACCACAGAGAGAGCAGTTTTTCTTTGTCTTAGAGACACCATAACCTACATCACAGATTTTCCCCATTTTTTTTTTTCCCACTGGGTGAAGTGTAAATCAACATGATACTCAATGTTTACAGAGAAGCCTATTCCTCTCATACCAAGAGTAGCCTTATAGGTGTCCTCTCCTAGGGCAAGGCTAAAGCAGAAATCCTTATGGAAGGTGCTAGGTTTCAATGACATGCAATACATTTTTGTTGTCAAGACTCTGTGATAAATATAACAACAATCATATTCATAATTAACATTTTCTTCATACAGGTTCTCTTCACAGCAAAAATACACATTTTATAAATTTGTTTAATTCCTTCCAATGTATAACATTCATAAAAATAAATGTTTAAATGACTCTCTGATTTTATTTAACCTCATGCATATATATGTCCTGACACATTTTTTTCCTATGAAGACAATATACCCTTCCATAAAGGCCACACATGCATCTCATTTCTCCACTATTAAAGTTTAACTAAAAGCAAAGAGCCACCAATGCATAGCAAATTTTACAATGCAAGCAAATGTTGTTAGAACATCTTCCACTGTTAACCTCTGGCTCCAGTGACGGCACTCCAAAGAACATGGAGGAAGAAACAACGTGGCAAGTAAAAGATGCCGTTTGCTGGGAGCACAGAACAAGATAACTAGCTGGAAGTTGATAAATTACAGGTACCTCTAAGTGTGATCCATAATCTATTTTTCTAATGGATTTTAACTGCATATCACTTTTTACAAATATAATTTCCCATCATTAAATTGTTTTAATTATTTCTTAAGAAACTGAAGAAAACACATTAACTTTAACTAACTACAATTCAACTTGCATTTGCAGTTTTATTTAAGTATTTTAGCTTTAATTATTTCCACTTAACTAGAAAGCATAAAGACTAGTGTATAGGTTCATAAATGTAAAATAAGAAACAATAGCTTTGGGATTTGTTTTAGTTTTGTATATCTTGGAAAAAAGGAACTTGAATATGTTTCCCATCTTTGGATATACATGAATAGAAAACCTAAAAGTTCAGTCCTTTGACTGGATATCATTCAAGGATTAATACTTTATTGAATAAAAATTCTATTCAATTATGGGTAAATAAATGATTTTAATGATTAATATCTGACATCTATCTATCTATGGTGAATTGCAAAAGATGGCTATAGATAATTCCTACTACCTGTATGCATGCTTCCTTGCAATGTGACTAGCACTCTTTCCATCAAAAGATAAAATCTATTTCCACTCCTCTTAATCTGAGCTGGCTCTGAGATTTTCTTGGACTAATACAATGTGGTAGAATTGATGCTATGCAATTTCTGGATCCAGGCCTCAAGGATACTTGCAAATTCTGCTGTAACCCTCTTATAACATATAAGAACACCTTATAACCAAGCAAAAAAGCCTTAGATAGTCTCCTAGAGAGTGAAAGACTGCTGAGGGGAAAAAAGAAAACTCAAATGACAAAGCACCAACTTACAGAATCATGAATTAATAAACGGTTGTTTTAAACCACTAAGTTTTGGAGTGTTTTTTCTTTAACAATAGAGTAATGAGATGTTTTTGCAATCATCTTAAGTGAAGATACTATATTTCTGCTTTTTACATGATTTATAAACTATATCATTCTAATTTAGAAGCCATTAAAGAATTTTATTAGCTAATGGTATACATTGGCTATCAATTATTTTATTAATTGAGAACAATGATTTTTTTATGGAATAGGTTGGTTTTCTTCCAGTTAAGTACATTGCACTGAACCTTAATTAATGAATGCTATTATATGGTTGCAGAATGTGTTTTTTGGGTCATTTGGGACATTCTTGTTTTCTTTGAATATCATCTTCACACTCTTTAGTTCAGTGTCATTGGCATTCTGTCATCAAGCTCATTGTTAAAAGTGTGAATTCCCACTGGGTATAGGATCAACCATAGAGGAATGCTTCTTGGTTCTCTCCATTCAGCTGAAAACAGCTACACTCCTGACAAGAGTCTGATTGCTCCTGCCCTATTTCCATCAAGAATAATGTGGTCTTGGCAGATTCGGCCACATCCACCCCTGAGTTTAAAAAACAAACAAAAAAAAAGACTTGATTCCAGATTGGAAACACATTGTCCAGACGTGATGTGAAGGTGTTTTCTTGTATCCATTGTGCCTGGGGTGAATGGAGCACCATATCAATATGCGTAGTTAGCACAGACATTGTACCTAATCACTTTTAATACTTCTCAATTTATATTGCTTGATTACCTTTCAATCAACAACATGGATATCCTTTACTCTAACAGAAGTTCCACCTCCTAGAAAGCTCATCCCTAGAAAGCCAAGTCTCAGATCCCATGGATCACACCTCCTGGTTATGGCTGCTGACCAGAATCAGATTCAAGTATGCTTGACTCTGTGGAGTTGGTGATTTATACATTGCTGAATCTTTTCCAGATCTCTTTTGCACTGTCCAGATAGAATTGGCGTTTGTTCTTTCTTTGCTGTCTGATCATATCAGCTAACACAAATAATCACTCACTGGAAAGAAGCTTTCTGATTGACGCTCAAGGATTATACATCAGTTAGAATTTTAGGAAGAAATAGGATGCATGCTCAAAGGGAAAATTGAAGGGAATTTAATAAAATGATGCTTTTCAGAATTGGGAATGAGAAGAAGGAATTACTATCCTTAGGGTTGCAGTGGCAAGTGAAAGGTGTGTCCTTAAGGGAACTGGCTACAAGGTAAAGTCATGGAAAGGGAGGCACTGCCAAAACAGTACTCCTGATCAAGAAGAAAAGGGTTTGAATAAATACCCTAGATTCGCTTTCCTTCAGACTTCCGATCTCCAGCTGATTTCTTCCATTTGCCAAATCCAGCAAGGATCTAGAGGGCAAGGGAGCTTTTGGGGAATACAGTAGGGCAGAGAAGGACAGAATGAATATGGGGGAACAGACACTAACCATCACAGTTTGTGTAGAATGGCTACCATATTCTAGATTGAATTCAGGCCTTTTCTCCTACTCAGAGCAGATCGAGTGCACTCAGGTACTTCTGGAAAATAAGATCAGCTCTCTGTATACCAAATGTGGAGTGGCAGGAAATTAAACTTTATCATATGCAGACAATAAATACAACAAAATAAAAGGATTTATAACCTGTTGCTACAGCCTGCCTTTCCCTAACTAGAGAAACGTATGAGGAGTGCGCACAGGCTGTAATTATCGACAATTTGGCTTTAAATCCTGGATTCTCTACTTTCTTGCTGTATAACCTTGAGTAAAATGTTGATTTTTTTTGTCCTTTTGTTTCTTTACTTGTAAAATGGAGAGAAAAATACTATTTATATAGAATTACCATATATTAAACAAAAAGATGATTATTAGAAACTTACAATTTGCTCAGAATTTAGTAAGCTCTAAATAAATTTGAGCCATTGTTTCAATTTAAACATTGTTAGAATTGTTAACTTTGATTATTGCTACTTTCTTCTCTTTTAAATAATAAGATTGTTCCTGAAGGTGAGGGTCTCTGGACTTCAGCATCTAATAATACATTTCTTTCAAGAACTGTGAATCCATCTTTAAATTTGATAAATAATTAATAATATACTTAATAGAAATTAAACAAATAAAATCAATTCTAACATATTATATTTCATTTTTAATAGTAAGAAAGAATATCAGAAGCATTGATAAGCCATCTGATAGAAAAGTTTATGACTTGAGTCCTAGGTCAATACAGATTAGAGTCTTTACTCGTGAAAGTTACTCAGCATGTTTTAATTAAAATCTCATTGCTAAGTCCAAAAGTTGAGGTGATTGGAGCAATGAACATCTTAGTGACAAGATATTTATGGCAGCTGGAAATATATTAGAGACTATCAAGAAACTAATCAAGAAATCTATTGCATTGAGAATTTTTACATTCGAAATTTTAATAAAATAAACTCACATTTGTATGGACAACCTTTTCACAATCACAGCTTTAATTATTTTTTTTTTTACTCTTTTAAAGATTTTTGGGATGAAATACAGTTTTGAAAAACCTCTCCTATCATATTCACATGTTTTGCTTTGTGGTAAGTTCTCATGGGTGTTACTCTATGACAAATTAATGGGACAAGATGCAAACCGTTAGATGAGTCTGGGATTAGAACAAAGGAAGTGTTAGTCCAAAACGTTATATATCAAAAAAAATCACTAGAGTGTTAAGTGATGATTTATAAATACAGCCAAACTTCTGACCTCTTAGAAAATTTGAAAAACATTTATCAAAACCAATAAATAGTAATTTCTTCAGGGTACTTTTCAAATGGTATTTCATCGCTAGTTTTATTTTTACTTATTTTTTAAAATTTCAATTTCTCATGAAAACAAGTTGTATAGCTATGGTATTACTCTAGCAAAATGATTTCCATCAATAAAGCAAGATACAATGGAAAGGAACATATATAAAGATTAATGCATCAGACTTTTAGGCTGATGGTTACTAACTGTAATTCTTGAGCCAGAAGTTATTGGAAAGAAAATCTCTCTTGTAGAAATAGGCAACAAATCCCAAACTATCTGGGCAGCACAAGCAATTTACTTTCCCTTGACTTAAAGAATTGTGGTTTTATAGCCATTTTCCTCAAGTGTATTGATTCCATATGCAGTTTTGTACAATGACATAATACATCTGAGCTTCACATGCAGAGACAGGAAGGATAACTAACATTTGTGTCATTTGTCAACCAAAAAGTAATCAATGGGACCTGGTCTCAACTTAGAGGTGCAAAGCAACGAGGGTAAAATTCTCTTCAATCAAAGTACCTCTGTAACAAAAACCTTAAGGATATTTCAGAAGAGGAGAAGAAAAAAAATAAGAAAAGAAATCTTAATGTTAAATGCTTGTTAGAAAATAAAATCACGTGTAAGTTTTTATCATCTTTTTATCAAATGCCACTTCAGTGGCATGGTAAGTGGCTAGTCCTTTGTCTGTGAATTTCTACCCACCCAGAAAAAGTCTGAGTTCTTTAACTCACAAAAGCTTATGAATGTGAATACTCAATAAATGTAGATTCATTTAAACAGAAAATAATTTGGAGGGCAAATATGCTACCACATCAAAGTGTGACAGTCCTTTACAAATTTCAATACAAAGTTTGAATATTATTTTATGCCTCATTTACATATGTCAGTATAATTATTCATTATCATCAGGAAAACATCAAATAATTAACTATTCAGCACAAATGATAGTATTCAGAGGCCGACCTAGTCAAAATTCTAAGGTTGGTGGAGCCTTTTCTTCTTTTTTCTAACTTTTCTTTGCCTGTACTTTCCTTCCATAACTCTACTCACTATACCCAGTATACAATACAGTGTTCCTGTGTTACTCCGTTGCTTCCCTCTTAGAAGCTGAGTTCAGTTTTTGCTCCTATCTGTTCTACTGTAACCTCTTCTCAAATAACTTGCACCTCCCATAGCCACCCACAAGTAGACAGGGGATGACTTGACCATATTGCTCTGGGCCCAGGTAATTGGATCACTGAGAACCTCTGATTTAAAAAGGCTAATGGACAGACTGACAGATAACTCATCATTTTTGTGCCATCCTTCATTATGCTGAGCCGGGTTAATCAGATCCCTGTCTCTGAAATTTCAAACAATAGAGAGGAAAGAGTTACAGTGGGAAGTGTGTGCTTGAGTTGAAAAAAAAAAAAAAGAAAGAAAGAAATGAAATGAAGTAGAGTTAGAACTGCACTGGCAAGTATGAGGCTTTGTGCATGAGAGGTTATGAGGAAGAAAAGCCTCAGAGGGAAACGGTTAAGGGAAAGACAGATGGGATAGACTCACAGAAAGCAGAAGCACCGAGAGAAATCCCATAACCCCAGAGAAGGGAGAGAATAACTTCAATCCTTAATGTTTCCATTTCTAGCACCTATTCACATGAGGCCTAGCTTTGATTATCTTCTGGCCTTTGAGATCTGTGAACTTGCTATATTCAGAAAATGCCATTTCATTTTTCTTTAGCTAGTTTCATTGGGTCTTTCTTCCTTTTTACCAAACTATTCAATAAACTATTCATGAAATTAATTTGGAAAACAATAATTCTTCGATTTTTAAAGTGTGTATAATTCCTCAAACACTTTTGTAAGCACTGTTTCATTCTCACAACAGGGATGTGAGGTAAGCAGGGCAGGTATTGATATCTTCAATTAAAATAGGGAAACAGAATCTTGAAAAGCTGCAGTAATTTCAAAGGCTTCTAAGACTTACCTAAGTAAAAATGGTGCCAGAGCGCAGATTTTGATGTGTGTTGGTTATGCCACGAAATTATTCCTGAACACACACACACACACACACACACACACACATCAAGATTTCTAGATTTCTAGGCCACTTCATCCTTTATTTTTTAAATTAAAGTATGGTCACAATTATGGACAGAAAACATAAAGTTTTTTCTACCTTTTCTCTCACCTTCTCTGAGGAAACTCAGATTCCTCTCTAAAGCCTCTGATAATTACAAAGCAGTCCTTCAGTCTTGAATACAGCTTCCCAGCTTCCCCTTTTCTCTTCTAGCTTGCCATGTCCATGTATTACTCTGTTGCTGCTGCTAATGACAGTGCAATTGTACTGACAATGGTCGTCAACGGTGCTGCAGAGCAGTAAAGACCAGCTGTTAGGGTTCTATTGGCACTGCTGATGCCCTATGAGACTACCAGTGTGCACAGTCATTCTGCAGACATTATCCTGGTGGCTGCCCATTCCTGAGTTTGAAGAAGCACATGTCTGCATATTGGGCACCTACAGCTAATGACAAAAGCTCTGAAAGTACCACTGGCAGTGATGAATGCAAGTGCTGTGGTCGAGGCTGTTTTCAGTTTCTGTTGTTGGAGATGCTTTCAAAACAAGGCCGCTGGTTCTTCTTCAACATCTTAAAGGTGATTTGAGTGAAACAACCCATGAAGAACATATCCCACCCTCAAACAAAGAAAACTGTGACACAAGTGGCCTCCGTTGTCCCTGCAAAAGAAAAGCCCTGTGGCATTCAGGAGCAATTCTAGCAAATCATAAGCTTTTGTCATTCACTCATTCAACAAATACATGTCAAATACCTATTATGCTCTTGATGTGGTAAAGCGATGAACCAGACAGATTTATTCCTTAAATCTGTTGAGTTTGAATTCTAGAATAACAAGTTCTGATAGCTTGCCACCTCTTCTGTTGGTACAGAAATGTTTGTATCTAACACTATAACTCTGTAACCTGAAGAAGCCAGAAATCAATAGAAACATCTATGTCTATTTGAAAGATCCTGAGGGCAAAGGGGCTTTCTCGTTTTCTTTTTTGGACTCTGAAGGGAACACATCTCATAGACACTTCTTACACAAGTCATATAAGCAGTGATCCAGCTTACTGAGTAGAGAGAGGCCCTGAGTTTAATGTTTTCCATGGAGTAGACAAAACTCAGAAGACATCTCAGCATATGGTAAAGGAATTCGTTAATAATCTGCCTGAGTGCCTTGACTAAGGAGTTTGCCACAGAAGAGGCAAAGTGAAGTGAAGCAGGGTTAAATGGCTGACAACCTGGGTCAGACACACAGAGGATCACAGGTACATCTCAGGTGGTCTATAGCTCCAGAAGCATCAATCCTGGTACCTGGTCAGCCTGCCACACTTTTTCGGATTAGAATCAGTCTGAGATATACATCCTGGGAATTCTACCAGAAAACCCTTGCAAAATGCCAAAGGGCAGAGCAGTGGAACTTCAGGTGTCAACAGTCTGGTTTTCGGCACAGACCAGTCACACTTAAGTGGAAGTCAGTGAGGATCCGGAGAACCTGCCTGGATCGAACGGCTTCCTCTCTCTTGCCCTCTTCCTTCCCATCACAGAAGCCACACATCCGTACACAGGCAGATGCCACCACAGAAATAAACAATAAGAACATAGAGACAGGGGAAGGTGAAACCATTCTTAAAGCTTTATAATTCATCCAAAAAAGAATAAGTCAACTGAAGACATTGCTTAAATTGGGGGATAAGCCACATTATATTATACTAAGTTTAGTATTTTTTTACTACCATTGCATGTGTGTGTGGGGGGGGGGTGGTAGGGGAAGGTATTGAGGTGGATCAGGTAATTTAGTACAAAAATTAAGAAGCCATATATTCTGTATATAACTTAGCATAACTAAAACCAATTTGTAAACCTGTATATTACCTTGAACTCATAAGTAATGAAATATATTTGTGAAATATCAATCACTGCTTTTTATCAAAGTTATATGTGAGCTATTATTTCAAATATATATTTAAGTTGCATTACTGGCTCATTAAAATAAAATTGAAATCTAAATTATATTAGCAGCTTAACCACATAGAAATTAAAACTTCCAACCAAAACAATTTCAATATATTACTATTTATTCATGGCTGTTATTATTACATATTCTCTATAATGTGTATATAGATTGCTTATTATTATCCAGGTTATAGGTATATTTATGGGAGTATTAAGCTCTGAAATATTATTTACAATTGTCCTTTTTTAGTACCCAGTTGTCCTACCTGCAGCTCAGCTACCTAGGCTACTCTGATGGTTCTATCTCAGGAAATAGATGCCCCAGCAGAATCTGAAACCAAGTAGAACTTTTCTTTGTATTTTTATTTTCTAAATATAGACTTTTAAGTCAATGTTCCTGATTTGCAAGAGCTATACTAGGTGAGCTCAAAATGTCTAAGCTCTAAAATCTCTAGGAAAAAAGTTTATGCCATAAACATGGACTGGAATAAAGAGCAGTAGTGACAGACTCCCTCCTCCTGCACATTCCCAAGAAATAAAACTTCAGATGACTAAGGGGAAAAACAGAGACACAGGTATGCAGGTCTTGGTGTAACAGAGAAAAAGAACCATGTAGACATGACTGAATTCAGCAATGAGGAACTGTCTGTTCTCTATTGAAGTCACAAAGCCCCATTGCAAGTTTCCAAGCAGCCACATGGGAGACAAGCCCAGTGTCCCAGACCATCCCAAGAGCATCTACACCACATCACCAGTGCAGAGGGGGATTTATTAGTATTTCTTGTCAACATTATTTAAAAAGGACTTCCCTTTCACAGCAACTAGAATGTTCTTCTTCAGTCAGTCACATGGTAGAAGTAACACCTGCCACAGCCTTGAAACATTGCTCAACGCTTTCAGAACTAACCGTCAAGAGCAAGCAGTCCTACCTGTTCAATAGCTCAGAGTCCTCGTAAACTCCTGAGATAGGAAATGACACCCTGGACACTTCAACACCTCCCCTGAACCTGAAGTCCTACATTTCTACAAAATAAAATACCTTTGAAAATAGCACTTGACAGCTTGACAAGAGTCAAGCTTTCGTGAGTAGCAAACATCACACTGCTAATACATGTAGTAAAGAAAAGAGTGTTTGAGAGCATTTTTTCTTTAGAGAGGATTTGTTATCCATCAAAACTGCAAGTACTTCCAGCATCTCTAAGTTGATAGAGATGGTGACATTGGGAAAATCAGAGCTGATAAATGTCTTTTATAACTTCTGACAAGTGCTCTCTCCATTTTTAAAAAAGCAAAATCCAACTTAGCATTGCTCTCTCTTGCTTTAGGTTTTTCCATATACATTGTAGATGAGACAGTGAGTTCCCCTCCCACATCCCTCAGTCCACCTTTGAAGTCATTGGCATGCAGATTTTATTCACACACACAGCTTTCTGCCTCTCTTTAGCTCGGGCCACGTTTTGGCCCTGGGACTCTACTTGGCAGGAAGTTACTGCCACCAGGATTTCCTCTCCACCAAGGAATAGCAGGAGTGAGTAGCTATATAGCTCTATTTATTCCTCTCATGGTGAAATATTTTTACAGAATCTCTTAGAGGTCCTGGGAAGAACTGAGGAGTTTTCCGTAACAGCAACCCACTTATTAATGCAACTTTTACCGGCTTCTCTCCCTTTTAGTCCTCACTTGTTCACTCCTTCAATGTGCTCACTGAGATTACCTCTCAATATATTATACACTTGTGTCCAAATCCTTGCTTTAACGTTCACTTTTGAAGGACCCTAAGAAATGCACACTATGGAGTGTATTAATCTGTTTTCAAGCTGCTGATAAAGACATACCTGAGATTGGGCAATTTACAAAATAAAGAGGTTTAATGGACTTACAATTCCACGTGGCTGGGGAGGCCTCACAATCATGGTGGAATGTGAAAGGCACATCTCACATGGTGGTGGACAAGAGAAGAGAATGAGGAAGAAGCAAAAGTGGAAACCCCTTATAAAACCGTCAGATCTCATGAAAACTTATTCACCACCATGAGCACAGTATGGGGAAACCACCCCCATGATTCAATTATCTCCCACAAGTTTCTTCCTATGTCAAGTGGGAATTATGGGAGTACAATTCAAGATGAGATTTGGGTGGGAACACAGTCAAATGATATCATTCTGCCCCTGCCCCATCCAAATCTCATGTCATCATATTTCAAAAACAATCATGCATTCCCAACAGACCCCCGAACTCTTAATTAATTACAGCATTAACTCAAAAGTTCACATTCCAAAGTCTCATCTGAGACAAGGCAAATCCCTTCTGCCTATGAGCCTGTAAAATCAAAAGCAAGTTAGTTATTTCCTAGATACAATGGGGGTACAGGCATTGGATAAATACTCCCATTCCAAATGGGAGAAATTGACCAAAACAAAGGGGCTACAGGCCCCATGCAAGTGTGAAATCTAGTGGGGCAGTCAAATCTTAAAGCTCAAAATAATCTCCTTTGACTCAATGCCTCACATCCAGGTCATGCTGATGGAAGACGTGGGCTCCCACAGTCTTGGGCAGCTCCACCCCCATGGCTTTGCAAGGTACAGCCTCCCTCCTGGCTGCTTTCACAGGCTGGCATTGAGTGTCTGTGGCTTTTCCGGGCATACAGTGGTGCAAACAATTCTCAGGTCTGGAGGACCGTGGCTCTCTTCTCACAGCTCCACTAGGCAGTGCTCCAGTGGGTACTCTGTGCAGGGGCTTCAATCCCACATTTTTCCTTCCGCACTGCCCTACTAGAGTTTCTCTATGAGGGCTCTGACCCTGCAGCACCCCTCTGCCTGGATGTCTAGGCATTTCCATATATCCTCTGAAATCTAGATGGAGGCTCCCAAACTTCAATTCTTGACTTCTGTGTACTCACAGGCCAAGCACCATGTGGAAGGCGTGGAGCTTGCACCCTTTGAAGCCACGACCTGAGCTGTACCTCGGCCCCTTTTAGCCACAGCTGGAGTGGCTGAGACACAGGATGCCAAGTACTTAGGCTGCACACAGCAGGGGGGCCCTGGGCCTGGCCCAGAAAACAACTTTATACTCCTAGGCCTCTAGGCTTGTGAGGAGAGAGGCTGCCATGAAGATCTCTGAAATGCCCTGGAGACATTTGCCCCATTGTCTTGGTGATTAACATGTGGATCTCTGTTATTTATGCAAATTTCTGCAGCCAGCTTGAATTTCTCCTCAGAAAATGTTTTTATTTATTTATTTTTCTATTACCTTGTCAGGCTGCAAATTTTCCAAACTTTCATGCTCTGTTTCCCTTATAAAACTGAATGCTTTTAACAGCACCTAATTCACATCTTGAATGCTTTTCTCCTTAGAAATTTCTTCTGCCAGATACCCTAAATTATATCTCTCAAGTTCAAAGTTCCACAAATCTCTAGGGCAGGGGCAAAATGTCGCCAGACTCTTTGTGTGAGTTTTCCTTATAAACCTGATGAGGCAGATATCAAGTACCCAGCTTGCGTGTCATCAGAAAGGTTTATCCCTTTGAGAGTATCAAGTCCTCAATTAATGATTCTTGCTTTCATCCCTCTAGTATTTGCTATGGGAGCTCGTTTTATTCTTTAATTTGGAATTCAGTAATTTTTCTTCTTTATTGACAGAATTCCTCCCCTCACAAAACTGTTCTTTCCCACCTCTCTCCATATCTAATTCCTGATTCTTGTTATTTTTAAGTCATAAATGTAGCCAGTCATAAATACATAAATGTTAACCTTCGAGTTGCAACCTTGTCTCTTGCAGTTTAAGGTAATGGATATTGTAGCTCATTTGAATTTTCTTCACTCTTATTCTCCTAATTCTGGAGTTTCTTCAGATTGTAGTGTATTTTATTGTGCTCTTATGTAAGATGAAGAATTAACTATCAAAATTACATTTTCAACATAAAAAAAAACATAACAAGAGTCACCTTCACTCCAGTTTCCAACAAGGTCCTCATCTCCACCTGAGACCATCTCAGCTTGGATTTTGTTGTCTATATCATTATCAGCATTTTGGTCAAAGGCATTCAACAAGTCTCTAGGGAGTTCCAAACTTTCTCACATTTTCTTGTATTTTTCTGAGCCCTTCCAACTGTTCCAACCTCTGCTTGTTACCCAGTTCCAAAGTGGCTTTCACAATTTCATGTATCTTTTTAGCAGCACCCCACTCTACTGGTACAAATTTACTATATTTGTCAATTTTCAAGCTGCTGATAAATACGCACCTGAGACTAGGCAATTTACAAAAGAAGGAGGTTTAATGGACTTACAGTTCCATGTGACTAGGGAGGCCTCACAATCATTATAGAATGTGAAAGACACATCTCATGTGGCGGCAGACAAGAGAAGAGAATGAGGAAACAGCAAAAGTGGAAACCCTTTATAAAACCATCAGATCTTGTGAGATTTATTCACTACCATGAGAACAGTATGGGCAAAATCGCCCCCATGATTCAATTATCTCCCACCAGGTTCCTTCCACAACACGTGGGAATTATGGGAGTACAATTCAAGATAAGATTTGGGTGGCGACACAGCCATACCATATTATGGAGTCAATATATCTATGTATCACAATCCCAAAAATCTTGAATTGTAAGTAAAAGATGTGATATGTTATAAAAATTTTCCCTATAATAAAATATTGTATTATACCTTCTTTATTGATTTATTATGAGAAAAGAGTCTCTCTCTTTTTGTTTTTAACTTCATAAGGAAATTACAATGAATATCAACAGTAAAAACTTAGGAAAACAAGAAACCTCAAAGACTAAGCACAAACTATTTGCCTGAGTATACTATTTTCCAGTGTTTATATTTTCCACACCATTTCCTCTAGACACATTGGTGTCTATCTAAGGTGGATGCCTCTTATTTTCTAAAAATAGCTATCCGAATTGTCCTCTAAACCCCTTTACAACCCTCCAAAGTTATGAAGTTCTCTTCAGGGTAAAGCACAAAGGAATGCAAGTTTGATTTTGTTGAGTTAGAGAGATCTGTCCTTGGGAAATGTTTGTTATGTTTAATTATATACCTCTGTGTCTTCATGAAGCACTCTGTCTGTTAAAGCAATATTGATCTACTTCCATTTCTATCTAGGCATTCTCTTTCACAGATCACTGTAGACATGACAAGCATTCCAAAAAACATGAGTCTGGAGAAAAATATGTAAGATCAAAAGTTTAAAAAAAAGCACCAGTTCCTGTTTTTATATTTTTGCATCAGTGTGTTGATAAAATATGAAGGAATAACAGTGATTTTTTACATTGTACACTCTAGTGTATTTAAAAGTCGTGAGGTGAAATGAAAAAAAAAAATCAAATGGAAGCAGTAAGTGCATATTTGGACCAATTTACATAGCTCTACACCTGGGGCTAGCTTGACCTAGTTATGATGGACAAGTGTCTGTTGGTTCTTTCTTAAATTCATCTTCACTTATGGAGGTAAGAAGGCACTTGTCATTCCAACCACATCTAATGCCATTCAGAGACTATAACAGAGAATAAACGAAAAACAAATACTGAAATTGGAAGGCAGCTGACATAATTCAAGGTGAATCTCACACAAGGGCATAATCTGTCTTTATAAGAAGGTAGTGTAAACAATAGCTATAATTTGTGTCAGGGCATATACTTGACAGCTTTCAAATTGCCTGGTGGTAAAAATGGGAATGCTGCTAATAAAAATGATTAAGGGGGAAAAAAAACTGAGGGTAACTGACTGGCTAAGACATTTAGTAATGGAATATGACACTATTTGCTTCTAGGTCGCTGGTTCCAATTCAGCCTAAATCAGGAGGAGCTGAAAGCTGTGATCATCTAATGTGTTCTTGGTGGCCTATTTGAAATAGTGTGATGGTCTGAGTTCAGGGAAGACTAGTCTGTTGCAGCCATAAATATATCGGTATCAGTTATAACCTTTCAACACTTTTAGTTGTCTTGAAATTACTAAAGAACTGGCAAATAATGCTTAGGGCTAGATTCCGTTCGGATCTTTCTTACCAAAACTTCAACGTTATCAAAAGAGGCCCCTCAAACCTGAGTAATGATCTTTTCCCTAGAGACCTTGTGGGTTAATTGGTGACTTTGGATTATTCCATGTGGCAACTCCTAGCTTCATAGAGTTTCTATTTTGATGGAAAAAAATAAAAAACAAAACAGAAAATAGCATTCTGTCATGTAAGAGGATGTTTGAAAGGAACCTACAATGATTAAGGGTCTTCTTTTGTTTTATCATTTTTTAAGTTGCTTTAAAAGCATAGCTTGGGTTTCTGGATAACTTTAGAAATGTGACAAAACATAACTTTCTAAAAATGTTACATAAATTTCCTCTATGCTTTGTTCAACGTTCGTTTTCTCTAGAAAAGCATCAAGCTTGAAAAGTATTGACTAGCAGCCACATAAATGGGTAGTAATACTACAGGAAATTAAGTATACCATTTATGGAATACATGCATACAACAGCAATGTAGTGTTTACCAAACCCTGGAGAAGCAGCAGGGAATTTTGTTTGTTAAGTAAACAATATTTACTTCAGCTCAAGGGGAGGAAGTTAAACTTGAAAGAAAGTAAACAATAATGAGGACAATTATTTTTCAACTATGAATAAAAATCTTTCAAATAGTTATCAAGTCTTAATATACTACCTGTATTTACGGCATTCCAGATAAGATTTGCATTTTGAAGGTTTTGGCAGTTCATGTCATTGTGAGGTATTAAAAAGGAATAATAACAGATCAAAGGAAGTCTGCGTCACTGAGGTAATGTTGCATGGACTTTGGTGTCCAAATAGCTTGGAATATTGGCTCCATCATGTGCTACTATTATTCTCTTAAGTGAAAGAGCAATCTCTCTAGCATCAATCTTCAATTGTTAATATATAATTCTATGAAACGAGGCATAACAGTATGAAACTTATTTGGCTCTTGTTATGCAGAGAACATAGACATTATTAATATTTGTTTGCTTTCATTAAAAAATGATTTTAAATATATTATATAATATATGAAATTATATGTATTATAAAATATTATATATGTACTGAAAATTGTCTTCAGTATCTAAAACTTGAATTCAAGATATTAATTAACTTTCTTTGACCACTATAAATGCTATACAGATATTTATTGTTTAACATGAATTAAATAAATAAACAGTGCCTAAATAAAAGCCAAATAAACAAAACAACAAACCAATAAAGATAAACAAGACCTGGATAGCAATGGAACCTCTGGAACTCCTGGAGAGCAACTTAACTCCTTCTGTTTAGTGTCTCATAGCAAAGAGACAGGTACAAGGTACAAGATGAAGATTTCAATATTGCTTTTATTTTAGAATAGCCCAATAACTACCAACAATGCTATTTGGTAAAAAGTGGCTACAACCTAAGGTCAAAATTACAGTAATTTCCTTCCTCCTTCTCAAATCTTCTTTTGGTACAGCTGAGGGTGCAAAGAACTTTACAAGTACATATGTATCAGAGGATTAAGGCATTTTACAAACCAGGTCACTTAATGAATGGCAAAACCCTAGGGCTCAGGAAGGAAAGATGGAGTCCTGACTCAGATACGGTGGTTTCTGCTTTCATCACTACTAGCTATGGGATTGTATGAAAAATCACTTAACATTTCTATACCTCAGTTTCCTCCTCTACAAAATGGAGATAATTTAAGATGTGTTTCATAAGGTTATTGGAAAAATTAAATGAGTTAACATGTAAATACTTTAGAGCAGGAGTCATTGTCTTCTTACCTACATCTGAGACTGACCACATGCGGGAAGAGTGGGGATGGGACATGTTTCTCCGATTTGAGGTCTCAGACATGAGTATGGTATTTGGACTGATAGGTATTATAATAACACTCGCTACAATGTGAAAGAGTGAGTAAGGAGTGGAGAGAAAAGCTACAAGCGCTCACTGGCTTTTTGCCCTTCTATGGAGTAAAAGAGAGCCCTTGTCTACAAAAAAGTAAGGAATGAGAAACATTTTTGCCCTTCCTCCCCAAATAATTATTTCGTTAGCTTTCAAAAGTTCCAATGTAAAAATATTTTGAAAGCATCTAAAAAAAAACTCTTTAGACTTTGTGAAATACAGCAACTTGCATGCATACGTCATATTTCTCTGTATCTTGGGAATAACGAGTATGTGTGGACTTTATAGAATGGAGATAGAACCTGAAAAAGGAGAGTTCCTGCCTCACTCTGCCACACTTTGCTGAAAAAATCCAAAAATAGCATCTGAATATGAATTTATATATCAAGAATTCCACTTACGTCCTTGAATAAAGATACAGGAAGTTTTTTCAAAATATTAAGAACCAACAACTCAGTAAAAGTCCCGACAAAGTACTGCATAGTTCTGCAGTATGACTTAAAAATGTATCCTTTTAGAATTCACACAAGATTAAATGGATGGAAATAATAAGGATTTGAGTCATTTCTTCTAGGATTCTTGTGGAGAAAAATTAAATTAAAATAATCAATTTTCTATAGGCAAAGGCAGAATCCTTCTGCTAGTGAAAGCTGACAGCAGTGACTGAGTTTTCAAAGCTTTTATATGCATTGTTTTATTTGATCATTCTAAAAGCTTTGGGAATTAAGGCGTTGTTATCATTTTTGTTTTGTGCATAAGAAGAGTTAGCCTCAGTGAGCTGGTTGTGATTGTTCCTGCTCACACAGCTACAAAGTGGAAGAGACAGGAGTCAAACCACAGGGCTCCACGCCTCCTGAAGCCTCTCCATGCTGGCACTAAGGACTTATGATTTCTCTTTCACTTTTTTAAGAATTGGATTTGATGTTTTATTTTGTGAATATCTATCAGAAATTACAGTGAAAACTAATAGAGGGTCATTCAGTTTATCATATATTTATGGTATAGCTATTATGCTTTTTGATAATGCACTTTTTATAGTTCTCAGGTACATAAAATGAGATCAGCCTACACTCTATATTTGCCTCTGTGAAGAACTGTTTATTTAGCATTTCAACTACTGCTGTTCCTATGGCAGAAATCTAGGCCTAAATATATTCTGAAAGGAAAAATGAATTCACAAGGCTATACACTAACACAAATAAACTAGTGAGCCATGTAATAGCTCTTATTTAACATAGCGACAGTTTATTCCAACAATATCTAAGCCTTTTGGAGTTTAAAAAGACCTGTTACTATTTCAAGGTATTTCTATTTTGTACACAGATTTGAAATATTGAATAATAGATTCATACCTTGGAGTAGCTTAGCACAGGTCATATACTGACTGGCATGATGTTGAAGGATGCCCTAGTGAAAAATTCACGGCTTACTGCATTTCCACTCTATCTTCCAAAGTCACAAAATAAAAATAGTCTATCTTCTTGCCATATTTGTAAATTACTGTTCAACATTAATTGGTAAAGTTGAACAACCTTGAAAATATCTTAATTTTAGAAATCTAGCTACTTTATAATTGGTCACATAAATCAGTCTTATAAAGGAATATCTTGTTTTATTGTATTTTGCTTTATTGAGTTTCATATATATTGTGTAATAGATATACTTTTTTTTTTTTTACTAATTTAATGTTTGTGGCAACTTTGCATGAAGCAAGTCTATTAGTGCCATTTTTCCAACATCACGTGGTCACTTCCTGTCTCTGTTACATTTTGTTAATTCTCTCAATACTTCAAACTGTCTTATTATTATATCTGTTGTGTGATCTCTATTAGTGATCTTTGATGTTACTATTGTAATAGTTTGGGGGCATCATGAACCATGCCCATGTAAGATGGTAAACTTAATTGATAAATGTGTGTTCTGACAGCTCCACCAACCAGCTGTTCCCCTGTCTCTTTCCCTCTTTTCAGCCTCCCTATTCTCTGAGATATAAAAATATTAAAATTAGGCCAATTAATAACCCTACAATGGCCTTTTAATAGTCAAGTGAAAGGAAGAGTGGAACATTTTTTGCTTTCAATTAGAAGCTAGAAATAATATGATTAAGTTTAGTGAAGAAGATATATCAAAAGCTGAGGAAGGCCAAATGCTAGGCCTCTTGCACCAAAAAGTTTGCAGAGTTGTGCATGCAAAGAAAAAGTTCTTAAAGGAAATTAAACGTGTTACTCCAGTAAGCAAATGAATCATAAGAAAGTGAAACTGCCTTCTTTTGAGAAGTGTCTGTTCATATCCTTTGCCCAGTTTTTGTTAGAGTTGTTAGTTTTTTCTTCTAAATTTGCTTAAGTTCCTTGTAGATTCTGGATGTTAGACCTTTGTCAGATTGGTAGATTGCAAAAATTTTCTCCCATTCTGTAGGTTGCCTGTTCACTCTGATCATAGTTTCTTTTGCTGTGCAGAAGCACTTTAGTTTAATTAGATCCCATTTGTCAATTTTGGCTTTTGTTGCAAACACTTTTAGTGTTTTTGTCATGAAGTCTTTGCCTAGGCCTATTTATGTGGCCAAA
This sequence comes from Nomascus leucogenys, assembly GCF_006542625.1. Lineage (NCBI taxonomy): Eukaryota > Metazoa > Chordata > Mammalia > Primates > Hylobatidae > Nomascus > Nomascus leucogenys. Next base: position 79,449,946 of record NC_044389.1, on the reverse strand, counting down.
AAACATATGAAAAAAAGCTCAACATATCTGATCATTAGAGAAATGCAAATAAAAAACACAATGAGGTACCATCTCATGCCAGTCAGAATGGCGATTATTAAAATGTCAAGAAACAACAGATACTGGTGAGGCTGTGGAGAAATAGGAATGCTTTTACACTGCTGGTGAGGATGTAAATTAGTTCAACAATTGTGGAAGACAGTGTGGTGATTCCTCAAGGAATCATGAGTAGATTTTCTCAGACAACAAGGCATAAGGTCTGTTAAGCCTTCGGATGGGAAATAAGACCTAGAAAGGCCCCCTTTCCTCTGTGTTATTTTGTCTTGGCGTGATTTAAACAGGGCTGCTTGGGTTGGAAGGTTAGACAGTATTGTGAGAGCACTTTCTCAGTCTTAACTCTTACCACTTTATTTCTAGTATGCAAAATGCCTCCAGTAGAGCTCGAATAAAATTGGCTCAAAGAATAACCATATCTTAAAGTATCCTAAACCACTATTTGCTTCTGATATTTAGCTGTAAATCCAGATCAACATGATGAATTCATTGTTTTATTAGAATGTTTTCTCCCTCCATTGCTCAATCTCTCAGTAATTTGGCTTTTGTCAGTCTCTACCTGCCTCTCTACCTGACCCCATGTGTTTGCTGCCAGACCAGTTCTCTACATCTGAGGTCTAACTGTGGGTGTAATTAGGGTCCCTTCCTTCAGCCTTGATTTCATTTGAATATGTGAAATATAGTGTGGTTGTATATGCGTTTTTTGCATATTGTGAATATAGCTGATGTGAATATCCATGTACAAGCCTTTGTGTGGAAATGTGTTTTTATTGCTCTAAGGTAAATGCCTAAGAGTGCAATGGCTGTGATTTATTGTGGTTGTATATTTAACATTTTAATAAGCTGCCAACATGTTTTACAAAGTGACTATTCCACTTTTACATTTTGAAAAATAGTGTATGAAAGGTTCAGTAGCTTCACATGCATGCCAACATGTGGAACTGCCAATCTTTTTTGCTTTAGCCACTGTTATGGGTATAGAGTACTATCTCATTATGATTTGTATTTTACCTTGTGACCTTAGGGTTAGCATCTGTTCATGAGCTTACTGGTCATTCAAGTAATTTCTTTAGTGAAGTGTTCGTTCGCATCTTTATGTCAATTTTAGTTGGATTATTTGTCTTATTATTAGTGAATTATAAATTATTTTTATACCATACCATAAATATATGTTGCTCCTCAGATATATACTTATTGTAATTATATTGCTATAAATACATGGCATTCCTCATACCATATATTTATTTCAAGTTTTGGCACTAAAGTAAATCATTTTCTAATTATTTGCTACTATGTTACTATGTATATCTATTTTCACATTATATGGCTTGCCTTTTTTTCCTACATCTCCAATTTTTTTACTTTAAAATATTTAGTTGACAAAAATTAATATAGTCAAATAACCATATAACATCGTGATTTTATTAATATATCAAATCAAATGTATTTGATTAATATATTCAAATCAACATATAACATGGTGATTTTATAGACATTAATTAACAGTTTATCACCACCCGCAGCGTACCTTAGATCCCCAAAAGTTGTGCCTTTTTGGTATCTTTTGAGAAGGTTAATGTTCTAATAATTTTCACGAAGTACACTTCATCATTTTTTGTTTTGTGGTTTATGCCTTTTGTGCTCTGTTTAAGAGAGCATTGCCTAATTAAAGGTTGTAGAGATTTTTCCTCCTTTAAGTTTATATTTCTATCACTTACAATTAGGTATATAATTCATTTTGGGTTAATTTTTTTTATTTTGTGTGGCAAGGTTTGATGACATCATCCTCGTGGATATTGAGTTGTTTCAGTACTATTTGTCGAAGACTTTTCTCTGCCCATTGAATTGCTTTGGAACTTTTGACAAATATCAATCGATTGTATATGTGTGACTTTTTTTCATTGATTTATTATTGCGTTCCATTAACCCTTTGATGTATCTATACTTTTCACCAATGCCATACTATTTTGATTACCATAGCTTTATAGAAATTCTTGAAATCAGGTAATGCATGTCTTTTAACTTTAAAAAAATTAGTTTGGCTATTCTAGGTTGTTTGAAATTTCATATAAATTTTAGAATCACCTTGTCCATTTCTATAAAAAGGGTTGCTAGGATCTTGATTGAAATTATACTGACTGTACAGATCAATTTAAGGAAAATTAATATTTTGAGAATGTTGGCCCTTTGTATCCATGAAAATATTAAATATCTTTATTTATTTCGGTCTTTTTAATTTTTTTCAATAACTATGTCTAGTTTTCAGTGTATAGGCTTGCATACCTTATATTAAATGGACTCCTAATTTTTTCATATTTTGGCATTATTATAATAGAATATTGTTTTATTTTCCAAATATTTTCTCTGCTATTATATACAACTGCAAAAGCTCTTGCATATTAACCTTATATCCTACAACTTTGAAAAGTTTCATATATTACTTTTAATAGTGGTTTTTAGAATACTGGGAATTTTTTATGTAAACAATCATGTCCTATGCAAACAGAAATAATTCTATTTATTTCTTTTTAATCTGTATGGCTTTTACGTTATTCATTTCCTACTGCAATGACTAGGACCTTCAGTACAAGGTTGAACGGTAGTAGTGAGGGCAGACATTGTTGCTTTATTTCTATTCCTGGGAGGACATCTTAAATATTCACCCTTAAATATGAGGTTATCTTTAAGATGCCATGGGGGTTTGCTGCACCCATCAACCCATCATCTACATTAAGTGTATCTCTTAATGCTATCCCTCCCCTAGCCTCCCACCCCCCAGCAGGCCACAGTGTGTGATGTTCCCTTCCCTGTGTCCATGTGTTCTCATTGTTCAACTCCCACTTATCAGTGAGAACAGGTGGTGTTTGGTTTTCTGTTCCTGTGTTAGTTTGCTAAGAATGATGGTTTCCAGCTTCTTTCGTGTCCCTGCAATGGACATGAACTCATTTTTTATGGCTGTGTAGTATTCCATGGTGTATATGTGCCACATTTTCTTTATCCAGTCTATTATTGATGGGCATTTGGGTTGGTCCCAAGTCTTTGCTATTGTAAATAGAGCTGCGATAAACATATGTGTGCATGTGTTTTTATAGTAGAATGATTTATAATCCTTTGAATATATACCCAGTAATGGGATTGCTGGGTCAAATGGTATTTCTGGTTCTAGATCCTTGAGGAGTCACCACACTGTCTTCCACAATGGTTGAACTAATTTACACTCCCACCAACAGTGTAAAAGCATTCCGATTTCTCCACATCCTCCCCAGCATCTGTTGATTCCTGACTTTTTAATGATCACCATTCTAACTGGTGTGAGATGGTATCTCATTGTGGTTTTGATTTGCATTTCTCTAATGACCAGTGATGATGAGCTTTTTTTAATGTTTGTTGGCCGCATAAATGTCTTCTTTGAGAAGTGTCTGTTCATATCCTTTACCCACTTTTTGATGGGGAAGATCAAAGAAAAATTTAGTTTTATTATTTGTGAACAATTTCTCATTATTTTTACATATAAATTTACAACAGTATTTCTAATAAGGACATTTTCCACTTGAATTTGCTTATTTTTGTCTAAGAATATGTAATATTTTTTGACAACAGGGACAATGACATATTTGTATTTGTTTTCTAGTTTTTAACATAGTGTCATTTGCAGTAGCATTCAGTAAATGTTTATGTAAAAGTATGAATAAATGAACTAACAGAAAAGTCAATGATAAGACCCATGATTTAACCAATTTATTATCCCATGTCACAGCTTTTTCAGGCATAACATGAAATAATGCATAAGTATATTATCCAAGTTCCAGGCAGCTTTGAAATCTCTTGAAATATATTTATATTTCACTAGTTTGGTAATTTGGATGTAAAAAAAAAAAAAAGAGGAGAATTAAACAGCAATGACTCTTTCGGCCATACTCCACAGTCTCTCATTCATACAGATTTTAGTCTTTTTTTACCTTCTCATTATCGTCAGGTAAGTTTTAGTACAGTAGTTCCGCTTATCCATGAAGAATATGGTCCAAGATGCTCAGTGGATGCCTGAAACCATGGATAGTTCCAAACCCTATAAATATTACGTTTTTTTCTACACATACATACCTACAAAAAAGTTTAATTTCTAAATTAGGCATAGTAAGAGATTAACAATAATGAAATAGAACAATTATAATAATGAACTATAATAAAAGTTATGTGAATGTGGTCTCCTTTTCTCTCAAAACATTTTATTGTACTCTATCACTTATTTTTATACTGTGGTTGACTGTGGGTAAGTGAAACCATGGAAAGCAAAACTGTGGATAGATGAGGGGTACTAATATCCACAAGAATGCCTGTATGGCATTCTGGATCTGTGGTAATTTCATATTCTATGATTTAATAATAAAGTTTAGAGATTAAAAGGACTAAGAGGAGATCTAATCAAACTCTATCACTGCACAGGACAATTAATTGAGTCTCAAAGAAAATAAATGTTTTTCTATCTCTGTAAATGACTTCTTGTCAAATACAAAACCTTTGAGTAACAACATAGAAAGGCTAGGAAAGGTGATAAGAGAACTAAGATAATTGAAGATTTCCTCTTTTTTCTCATTCTCATTTATCTCCTGGAGCAGAAATATTAAGAATATTAATACTGGAAGAAGAGATTTATAAAATAACTCTGTAGCACCCTTGAAAGCATAAATATGTCAAACAATGTAAAACCTTTAAAATCAGGTATATGTCCCCCTCCTCTGTGTTTTTTCTACAGTTTAAGATTAGAAGATGTTTTCTAATTGCTTCTTCTTTAAAATTTAACTTATTCCAATGCCACTGTCAGGGTTTCAAAGAGCCCATGTTTCTTACAACTAAGTCCCACAATGAATTTGAAATGATTTAATGTTCTTGTGACTTCATCTGTGTATATGCACACCCATACATATACATTTAATTATTATTCAATGCAAAAGTTGTTTTATATCTCTGAAGCAAACAACAAACTTCCTTCCTTGAGCCATAATTTTTACATTTAATACATTTATTTATCTCTGTTTTTCTCATTTCTATAAGAGAAGGAAAATAGATGAGTGCACTTAGAGCTAACCCAAGTCCTGCCTATACCTTTTAACATTGTCATATTCCAAAATAAATTCATTTTACTTAATTCCCTCCATAATTAATTGAATAATCTTTCTGAGGGTTTACTTTATAAAATAAGTAAAAAGAGGGTCTATCTCAGTTATCCAATAATTATGTTTTGTTACAAAACTAAGTCTTGAGTTTCCACAAATGAGTAGGAATAATTGGTCAGGCAGCTGTTTCCTGTGAAGCAGAGAAGCTCAATAGCAGTATGCTGATAATATTAGTGGCAGAAAATTAAATTGTTCAATTTGCGTCCATTTAGGATTTTGCCTATCTTTAATATAATCTGACAGCACTTTTAGTTGTATCACATGTTATTTGACAGTGCTTGGAGAAAAATAAAAACTGACAAAACATCTTTTTAGTTTAATAGAGGTATTGTGTATATGAGAGATGAAAATAGAGAGGGTAGAGGCAAATGAGAGACAAAGGGCCTATTTGGTCTTAAATTTTACATATATTTTATAAGTAATCATAATCTTCCTGTTTTTACTCTAGAAACAGAAACAGAATAGGATTAATCTTTTATTTTTGTAATTGAAATATTTTCTTAATCTTCTATTATTAGAAGTCATTGTATAATGTTTACAGGACTTGACTGTTTCTAAGAAATGTTCTAGGAATATGTATTTTATCTTGGTCCTACCTCTGTGTCAAATTATAGCTAAAAGGGAGGAGGAAGGGTTAGAAATGAAAAAGATAACTTGTGAAGACTAGAAATGAGAGATTTGCATGTACTTTGGATTCATATTAATAGTCTAAAAGTTAAATTATTTACACATATTTTGAACTCTTTAACCACGTTCTATTATTTGAACTCAATTATCATTGGGTTTAAGTTGCGTTCTTATTAATAAAATAGGTCCCTTCAGAAGGCACATTAGTGCTTTAAGTCAAGAGTATATTAATAGTAAGTATATTATGGTTATGTCCCAGGTTGATAGATGTCAACTGTTTATAGGCATGCAGATGGTGAGTGGCAGAGCCTGGCTTTGATTCGTGCGCTGTTATTCTGAGTCTTTTCCCCTTATCAAAATATTATAGTCTCTCACATTACAGAAATATTCAATATTACAATTCTGTGGTTGCATTGCCATTAACTTCTTTCACAGGAGTTATCTTTGTTTCTGCATGTGTTTGTGGTTTTAGAGTTGTCATTCCTGTGTCTTAAGATATACATTTGGGAACTTAAAAGAGAGGAAAAAATAAATAATTCTGATGTTCAGCCATCTTCGCTCCATAATCATCTATAGTAAGAGACAGGGATGTTACTGAAAATTAACTATAATCAATTGATTTAATCTTGATAATTACCAAAATTTAAATTGCACTTAAAAATAATCTTCAAAATATATTTGCCAATTTGAGTAGATTTGTCCTCAATTTCAAAAATAACCTCTGAGTGAAATATGTACACAAAGTTAACACTTAGTCAAAATCAACATATTGCTATGAACATAGGAGCTCAGATGAAAGCAGTAAATTAGGAAAATAGTGTAATTAATTTTAATGACTTAAGATGGACATTACAAATTATATTTCTATTCCTGGGGAAAAATACTCCTTAGATTTTCAATTATAAAGAATAAATAAAATTTTATGTTGATGTAATTTGGATAGATGTCCCTGAATAAATCCATTGACATCCTATGGCAGAAAATAATTCACACATAAATTAATATTGAAACAATATAGGGAATGCTACTCTGTAAAGAAATAACATCAAGAGAATATATGTTTGATAGCTTTCTGGAATGAATCCACTGGTCTCTTTGGAATTTTTACTAAAACAGAATTTAAAAATGAGACAGTTAAGGCATGGCTTAAGGATAAATAATATGTGGAAAGACATCCATAAGCATCTTGCTTTTTATAATTTATTTATAGTTTCCATGTCTTTTTTATACATGATAAAATGTGTGTCAAGTATTTGACTTCCAGTTGGAACTCAGTTGAGTTAGTTTTTGCCGTTACATATTTGATCATTTTCAGAGCCCTCTGCTGTTTTTATTTAAAATAACAAGTGCTTTAAAAACATGGCTTATTTTGCTTTGTACGAGCCACTTTATTCAAAAGTGCTGATTGATTTGTTTACTCTGGTTGTTAGAGAAATGCAGAGACATTTTACAATATTACTATGAAGACAGTATACATTGCCCAGTGCACCGAAATGTTTATTTTTCTAACAGTTTCTGAAAGCATATCATAAACAACCATTTGGTTTATAATGAAAAGACATACATTGCCATTAAAATGTAATCATTTCTTATTAAAATTTTAATATTAAATTACAACTCTGATATTATCCTGCTGCTTTATATAATTTTCATGTTTTCTTTTAACTTTTTTCAAGTCCTAAGCCAAATTTACTGATCCTGAAAATAAATTCACAGGAAAGTGAGTTCAAATAGTAGTATCTACATTTTAGGCATACAATCTACAGATATAAGATAATTGGATTCCTCCTCCTTCTTATTCACTTCAGCAATTGTGAAAGCATAGGTCTTATTTTCAGTTCTGGCCTATTCATTTAATAACATGTATTACTGTGATTCACTAGGCCATTACTTATCTTCATTTTTATTTATTGGCACAGTGTCTGAGACAATGATGGGCTAAGGATGCTACTTAAGAGCAAGCAAATTCTTGGAGAGTTGGTTTGGCTTCTTTTTCACCTGCTTTCTCTCTTTTTCTTCCTTTTAAAGCTTTTTATGTTAAATTTTGAGCTAGCAGCTGCATGTTTGAGCATTAATTTCTTGGTTTACAGTGAAATACCACATCCCTTAGGATAATGTTGCTTTGAAGAGGAGATGACAGAAGTCCTTTGGTTTCTCTTTGATGCAAATTATAGCCCCTGTATCCTTCAGTTCATGTCACATTTGTGAATTGCCTGACTACATGTTCCCAAGACAGAGAAAAAAACTTATTTTAACCTCGAAGGAAAAATAAAAATAACTCAGTAAATGCCATCTTTTTCAATAAAAGTGTATTCCTGCTCTTAAATTGAGCTCCATTTAGGTTGCAATAAACTACCCATTTCTGCTGCTTCAATGAATTCTTGAAAGCCTAAGACTCTTAATTCTGGGTGTCATGATGATGACTGAGGAAAAATTCAATAAAGTATAAGAAAAAGCAAGGATTTAGTTTCAAGGCTTTTAGAATTAGAAATACTAATACTGATTTGGCACTATTTTTGTGGAATTTGACAGTTTAGCATCTGGCGAAGTAACTGGCAGACATTTTAGGTGATTAGTAAAGTGAGTGGCAAAGGCCTTCATGGTTGAAAAACCACATCTATTCCCAATCCCCTTTTCCTTTTATTTTCCTACTGTAGAGACTGGAGATACTAACTAGTTACCTGTAGCTTGATTAATCACGTGATAACTTTCTGGTGAGACATAAGCAAAATCGACTCAATGGTTTCTAGGAAAGCTTTCAATTTCCTGATAAAGGGGCTAGACATTTGCTAGGGTCTGAACGTCTGTGTCATCCCTCACCAATTCATACGTTGAAATCCTACCCCTTAAGGTGATGGCATTAGAAGGTGGGGCCTTTGGGAGATGATTCTGTCATAAGGCTCTGCTCTCATGAATGGGATTGGTGCCTGGATAAAAAAGACCCCAGAGTTAGCTTGCTCCTTTCTTCATATGGGACACAGAGAGAAGATGATATGAGGAAGCAGGTCCTCACCAGACACTGAACCTGCAGCCACCTTCATCTTGGACTTTCCAGCCTCCAGAATTGTGAGCAATACATGTTTGTTGTTCATAAGCCACTCAGTGTATGTTATAGCAGCCTGAACAGAATGAAACAACCCTACTGTTCCTTCTGTCCCTCTGTGCTTTGAATGGCATGTAATACTTGAAACTTCATGAGTCATTGTTTGAACATAAGAGAAAGACCAAGGGAATCACAGAGAACTTGTGTTGATATGTGTAATAGAACTGGAGATGTGCCCTCCAAAACCCCCTTCAAGGAAGGTTTGGCTACTACCTGTAGAGAGTGGGATCCACAGACAGCCTCCAACATCAGCCCTTCAGGATCTAACTCAGCTGCTGAGAGTGATCTGGTTAAGGCCACACTCTTGCAGGGACAGAATGACATTTAGTTTATGCCCTGAAATGGACCTGGCCCATTGGATAAGCTTTTGTTGGGTTTGCATTGCAGTTTTTCTCTATCTAATCTTACTTCCTCCCATTTATCTTTGTAGGTGTGATCCCTACTAAACATCTTACATCCCAACAGTCTGTCTCAGCATCTCTTCTAGAGAACCCAACCTATAAAAATGAAAAAAAAAAAAAAGAAAAAGGTGATAATCACCTAGTTTCAAACATTTTGCTATGTGAGAAAACAATTTATTCAAACCACAGTTACTTGCAAAGTTTACAGATGCATGCTGCCAAATTATTTCTAGCTGTTATAGTGGCATAGCTTCAATTTTTTTCTTAATCATTTTATTTAATTATCATAAGAAAGTAGTAGTATTTATATTATCTTAGAGGGGACATCAAATATCATTTGGTCTAAAGTCTTTATTTTATTAATCAGAAATCTGAGGCGCAGAAATATGAAAAAACTTTCAGTAGGCACGAGGCAAGAGCCCATAAAGAGGCCACATCAAACAATTTATTTAATGTTTTCTTCATTCTTAGTATATTGTAACTTCTCCATTGCTTCTCCACACTTTAAACTGTGGTCTAGAGCAGTTGTTTTCCAGTGTGATTTTAAACCAGCAGCCTCAGCATCATTTAGGAACTTGTTAGAAATTAAATGCAAATTTTGGTGTCCTACTATGGATATATTGACTCAGAAATGTTAGTAGAGAGGAAGCAAAACCAAATTATATGTGTTTTTACAAGTGCTTCAGGTGATTCTGATTCACACTAAAGTTTGTGGACTAATAGTTTAAAGAGAGATCTACTGCTTATAAGAGAAGCAGAAGGAATTAGGCTCTAGTCCCAAGTCACCTACAAAATGGCGGTGTGGTCTTGAGACTGCCATTGCTTCCTTGTACCTTAGTTTACTTACTCTTTATACAGATGATTGAACCAAATCAAGGTTTACAAAACATTTTTTGGCCGGGCATGGTGGCTCACCCCTGTAATACTAGCACTTTGGGAGGCCAAGATGAGTGAATCACCTGAGGTCAGGGGTTCGAGACCAGCTTGGCCAACATGGGGAAACCGTCTCTATTAAAAATACAAAAATTAGCTGGGCATGGTGGTGCGCACCTGTAATCCCAGCTACTCAGGAGGTTGAGGCAGGAGAATCACCAGAACCCAGGAGGCAGAGGTTGCAGTTAGCTGAAATTGAGCCACTGCACACCAGCCTGCGCAACGTAGCAAGACTCCATCTCAAAACAAACAAAAAAACAATAAAAAAGATTTTTAAGGCAAATGACCTGTATTATTAACGGTTCTCCTGAGAAACAGAACTAATAGAATGTGTGTGTCTGTGCGTGTGTTTGTATATGTGTGTGTATAATATCAAAACATAGATTTGAATTAATTGCATTCTTTTTGAAACATGTTTTAATATAGCAGTAGTTGCATTGTCAGTGGATGATTTTTCCAATTAAAGAGTAGTTGAAAGCTTGTGTGAGAGAGATATATGAAGAGAGAGAGAGATGGAAAGGAAATTTATTTAAGGAATTGGGTCATGAAATTGTGGAGGCTAGCAAGTCCAAAATCTGCATTGTGGGTAAGCAGACAGGTTGAAGATCCAGTTGGAGCTCAAGTCCTAAGCCAGTCTGGAGGCAGAATTTCCTCTTCCGTGGGACCTCATTTTGTTTTCTCATAGTCCTTCAACTGATTATATGTGACTCACCCACACTGTAGAAGGTAATCTGCTTTACTCTAAATCTCTTGATTAAAATATTAATCTCATCTAAAAAAGTAACTTCACAGAAATATTCAGACTAGTGTTTCTCCAAATAAATATCTGTGTACCAAGGCCTAGTCCAATTGATACACAATAGTAACCATCACAGGACCCTTTGTTTGAATGAATTAAACATTATGTTGAAGCCCAGTATATGAAACAATAAAAGCTCAATGGTTGAAGCAAGATGAGTTCCTGATATTTCTTGTAATCAACACTTCCCTACTCTCATACCACCTCACTTTCCATTACTGGGCATTAAGTGACCTGACAAAATCCATGAAGATTTTTTGATGCACCACTTAAAAACCACATAAATACCTGGATAATGTGGCTGCTTTCAGCCCCTGAGAAACCAATTGATGTAAAAAGATATTGCCAGGCGAGTTTCAGAAGGCATTTCACTTATACCAAATTTTTAAAAACTTTGTAATTGATTTGTCACTTGCCTAAAAGTATGACAAATCTATGCTTATCAAATGCTTTTCCCACCTAGGAGCATATTTATTAAATATAGTAATTATCTATTGGCACTCACTTTATTCACAGTTCTTTGCTAGGTTTTGTTTTGATAAGTTTTTAGAAAACTCATTTTATAAAACTATGGCAAATTTTTATTTAATCCACGTATAAATTTTTATAGATGTCAAATAAATGGGGTAAGAATCAGTAAAATTTTAATATAATTATATGGCATTTCTTAGTGGTATGAAAAATGCCAAAGTTACAAATCTTTACATTAAGTCAAGCACTCCAGACACAGTAATCAGTTAGTGTGGAATTAAACAGTAGTGCTCTTTGAAATAAAACTCTTCTGTACCTACATTTTTAAGTCATTCTGCTTGTTGTGTCTAAACTGATACCAAAATATCTAAAAGTGTCCACATGAAAATAAAATTCTGCCTAGTCATCAGATATTCAATGTCTCTTACATGAGAATGCAAGGCACTATACAGATTAATCAGAAATAAAAAAATAAGTTTGAATTAATTGTATTCTTTTTGAAACTTTTAAATATAGCAATAATTGCTTTGTGTATAGATGACTTTTAAAATTAAACAGTAGTTGGAAAATGAAATTAATAATATTTTGCTATGGTTTTTTAAAAGTTTCCTATTAAGATGAGACAACCTGGATTCTCTAAGAGTGATGTTTGCAATGGCATTTTTACATACTATCTCTAACCATAATATACATGGCATGTATTCTTCCTTTTCATTAGAGATGAAGGAACAGAAATTTGAAGAGCTCATTAATTTCATACAACTAGTAAGTATGGAAACCTGGATTTGAACCCAACTTTACCCATGGAGTTTCTAGGTCTGTTTCTACCAAATGCTAGCAATGTGACTGAACAAACTGATTACTCACAGCTAGGGACAGAGGAGATATATAAGAAAGAAATGACCTTTTGAAAAGAGATGAAGTAGATTAGATCAAGATGTCAAATTGAACGTATTTGTCCTCCTCACATCTCATCTCCTGTTTTCTTGAAATAACAGAAAGTACAATTTTAAAAAAATAAGCTTATCGGGGCTCCATTTCTGGATGGCATTGTGAGAAGCTTTGCAGACCCATTCCTCAGAGACATAAACAAAGCCGTTGGGATGATAAAACTAAAAAGAAAAAATAGTATCTTGAAAATGGTCTAAGGATATACAGCAAATGAGGAATACTTATTCAAGAAAACAATAGAAGTTCTTAATTCTCTCAGTAAGGACAGTGGGAGACTGTGGCATTTGAGCTATGTGACCTTCTGCTTCTCTTCATCCACAAAGCTCAGCCGGGTGAAAGTTATTCCTTGGATAGGTGTGGCCAAGAGGATGGGGCTCCCTCTCCCCTCAGCTCCCAGTCAAGTTGTGTCATACCTTTCGAAGAGACACAGGCTATCAGTACTTCTTATCTATTCCAAATGCAAGTTAAAAATGTTTGATTCCTGTAGAGGGCTAGCCAGCAGGTGGGGGACTACTGTTCCCATTTTACCCACAAGACAGATGCTTCACTTCATGTACTACAAGCTGAGAATGCTGGGAATTCTATGGTCCAACGACAGCTTGCTCTTAAAATAAAGGCTCCATGTTGGAAGAGGTGAGTCAAGAAGTCCAGAGGTTATTGCCTCACACAGAACACAGAGTAGTGTCCCAGAGAGTTTGCCCAGAGAGAGACATGGTCTGTAGGAAAAGAGAGATCTTTTCTATTGAAAATAACTGTCTTCGCTTTCTACATATGGCTAGCCAGTTTTCCCAGCACCATTTGTTAAATAGGGAATCCTTTCCCTATTTCTTGTTTTTGTCAGGTTTGTCAAAGATCAGATGATTGTAGATGTGTGGTGTTATTTCTGAGGCATCTGTTCTGTTCCATTGGTCTATATCTCTGTTTTGGTACCAGTAGCATGCTGTTTTGGTTACTGTAGCCTTGTAGTATAGTTTGAAGTCAGGTAAGATGATGCCTCCAGCTTTGTTCTTTTTGCTTAAGATTGTCTTGGCAACATGGGCTCTTTTTTGGTTCCATATGAAGTTTAAAGTAGTTTTTTCCAATTCTGTGAAGAAAGTCATTGGTAGCTTGATGGGGATGGCATCAAATCTATAAATTACCTTGGGCAGTATGGCCATTTTCATGATATTGATCCTTCGTACCCATGAGCATGGAATGTTCTTCTGTTTGCTTGTGTCCTCTTTTATTTCGCTGAGCAGTGGTTTGTAGTTCTCCTTGAAGGGTCTTTCACATCCCTTGTAAGTTGGATTCCTAGGTATTTTATTCTCTTTGTAGCAATTGTGAATGGGAGTTCACTCATGATTTGGCTCTCTGTTTGTCTGTTATTGATGTATAAGAATGCTTGTGATTTTTGCACATTGGTTTTGTATCCTGAGACTTTGCTGAAGATGCTTATCAGCTTAAGGAGATTTTGGGCGGAGACAATGGGGTTTTCTAAATATACAATCATGTCATCTGCAAACAGGAACAATTTGACTTCCTCTTTTCCTGACTGAATACCCATTATTTCTTTCTCCTGCCTGATTGCCCTGGCCAGAACTTGAACACTATGTTGAATAGGAGTGGTGAGAGAGGGCATCCCTGGGCTCTGCCAGTTTTCAAAGGGAATGCTTCCAGTTTTTGCCCATTCAGTATGATACTGGCTGTGGGTTTGTTGTAAATAGCTACTATTATTTTCAGATATGTTCCATCAATACCTTGTTTATTGAGAGTTTTTAGCATGAAGAGCTGTTGAATTTTGTTGAGGCCCTTTTCTGCATCTATTAAGATAATCATGTGTTTTATGTCTTTGGTTCTGTTTATATGCTGGATTACATTTATTGATTTGCATATGTTGAACCATCATTGTATCCCAGGGATGAAGCCAACTTGATCTTAGTGGATAAGCTTTTTGATGTGCTGCTGGATTCGGTTTTTCAGTATTTTATTGAGGATTTTTGCATCAATGTTCATCAAGGATATTGGTCTGAAATTCTCTTTTTTGGTTGTGTTTCTGCCAGGCTTTAGTATCAGGATGATGCTGGCCTCATAAAATTGTTAGGGAGGATTCCCTCTTTTTCTATTGATTGGAACAGTTTCAGAAGGAATGGTACCAGCTCCTCCTTGTACCTCTGGTAGAATTCAGCTGTGAATCCATCAGGTCCTGAACTCTTTTTGGTTTTCTAACAAAAATATCTTTAAAAATGAAAGTGTAATAAAGGCTTTTGTAGACATACCAAAGCTGAAAAAAATCATTTATAAGAGATCTGAACTATAACAATTGCTAAAGAAAATTCTTCAATCAGAAGCAAAGTGATAGCATATTTAAATCTAGATCTACACAAAAGAATAAAGTGCATGCACCATGTAAGATAACTATGTTAGTTAATATAAATTAATTTGGGGTGTTATTTAAATCTCTATGAAAAATCAATTGCTGAAACCAAAATAATAAGAATGTGTTGTATCATAAAGTTTATTATATTTGTAATGTTCTAATTCGAAAGGAGAAGAGGTAATATTACTTAAGGTCTTGTAATGTTCTAATTCAAAAGGAGAAGAGATAATATTACTTAAAGCTATACCCTGATAAATTAACACTAAATATTTTAAACCCTAAAGCAAACACTAAAATAACACAATGTATAACCAATAAGCCACAGATAAAATGAATCATATAAAATAACCCAAAATAAGACAGAAAAAAATAGGTCTTTTTAATTAGAAATTGACAAGCTGATTCTAGAAATCATGTGAAAATGTAAGGGATCTTGGGTAGCAAAGTAATAATAATAGATAACAGCCTTGAAAAATAAATTTAAAAATAAATTTGAAGAACTTATACTGCCTGACTCCAAGACTTATTATGTATATATACAGATATAATAATCAATACAGTACTGTATTTTTGTCAACATAGACAACTTAATGAATGAAACAGAATATAGAGCCCAGAAACAGAACTACTTACATATAGTCAATTGATTTTTATTGGAACGTTAAAGGCAATTTAATGGAGAAAGGATAATATTTTCAACAAAGTGTTCTAGAATTATTAGATATTTATATACCAAAAAATTTAAGCAAACAAAAAAAACCTTGATTAGTAACTTGCATTGTATAGAGAAATTTAATATAAGATGGATTATAGGAAAAGATGTGAAACTTAAAACTATAAAACTTACAGAAGAAAAACATGGAAGAAAGCCTTTATAATCTTGGGTTAGGCAATTATTTCTTAGACCAACACCAAAAGTGTGCTTCATTTAGAAACAAATAAGTTGAACTTTATCAAAATTAAGAATTTTCACTCTTCAAAAGACACTATTATGGTAATAAAAGAGAAATTTCATACTGAGGGAATATATTCACAAATCACATCCAATAATGAATTTGTATTAACAACATATAAGTCACTGTCAAAAATTATGAATGCAAAAACTCACAGGGCAATAGAAAATTGACAATTTGAGTAGATACTTCACCAGTATTAAACACATAGTATATAAATATATAAAAACATACTCTACACCATTCATTAGAAAAATGCAATTAAAACCATATGTGGTACTACTGCACATCTACTAAAATGCCTAAAATTAAAAAGAATGATTATACCAAGTGTCAGCGAGGAAGTAGAACAACTGAAATTCTCATACACTGTTGGTAAGAATGTAAAATATAAGCCTATCATATATTTTCTACTTCCAGGTATGCACACACGAGAAATGAAAGCCTATCTCTACACTTTTATAAGAATGTTCATAGCAGTTTTAGTTGTCATAGTCCTAAACTAGAAGCTACTCATATGCCCATCAACAGGTGAGTGGAAAACAAATTGTAGTATATCTATACAATAGAATGGAACTCATCAATAAAAAGGAATGAGCTACTGATACTCAGCAACATGGATGGGTCTCTTGCTATACTGAATGAAAATAGCCAGACAACAAAAAAGAGAACAAACTGTAGGTTCCCACTTATATAAAATTTTAATAAATACCAGCTAATCTGTAGTAGCAGGAAACAAATCAGTGGTTGACTGAGGATGGGGAAGGAATATGGAGGGTCAGAAAAGAAAGATTTCAAGGGAGAATGAGGAAACTTTCACTTTGTCTTGATTGTGTTGATGCTTTCATTAATGTGTACATACGTCAAAAAGTGTCCAGTTGAACACTTTATATATGTACAGCTTATTAAGTAAATATCCACAAAGCTGTTAAACATCTTTTTGAATGAAGTCCAAGATGTTAATAAATTGTAAAAACCATGAAGCAAAGAATTGCCCATTGGAAGAATTATAATAATAAAGTTCTGCCTCATGTCAAATAAAATAGTAATAATAATAAAATTAAATATGAATTGACTAATAAATCCAAAAAAGGGAGAGATTGTTAAACTGTACAAAAAATAAGATCTATCTGCAGGAGATGCACTTGGTATTCAGTGATACAAATTGGTGAAATGATGAAAAAGGACACCATGCAAACAGAAATCATAAGAAAGCTAGAGTGATTGTATTGACATCAGGCAAAATAGACTTTAAAAAACCACTTACTTTTTCTAAAGCTCAGGCTTTTATTTTTTAAAATAGGATGCAGTGGGGGCAAGGAGATGATGAGAATTTCTGTCCTGCATATGTCATAGAGTGGCTATAACACTCACAGTAAGTTAACGTTAAAAAAGACCCTGTAAAATATTAAGACAATATGTTAATAGTATTGATAAAATATACAGTTTAAAGCCCTTACCCAAATACCCAAATGGAAAAATTTTTGGAAAATGGATTATTATAATCCTCTGCCCTGATATGGCAAGCCTTATGTCCATTTTCTTTGTCTGGAGAAATCTGACAAATACATGTCTCCTTATATCATTAAAGAATGATTTAAGAATGTGTGGGATTGTGAATACGGCGTCTCAGAATCAGTTCCTCTCAGGTTTGTAGGGAAATTAAGCCAAATGAGTAGAAAATTATAATGAAAACATCATTAAAATTTGGATTTAAAAAAATTCTTGAAGTTATTTACTATATTACTCTGAACTACAAACTAAAAAATGTTCAAGATTTAATATTATTTATTCACTCATTCATTCAAATATTGGTTGAAATATTATATGCTTTGGAAGGTATAAAGCTATTTTAACTGGATTTCCTATTTTAGAAGAGTTCTGAAATGAGCAAACTCACAGCTGACCTCATTATGTGACAGCTACTTTGTGTGTTTTAGAAAGATTATTATTATTTGAGTCTAACAGAATAACAAGCAGAATGTAATATGAGGAATAAAGTTACCTGTAGAAACTATTAAAGCATTTTTTTCCTGAAAGACTCACCAGTATATTCAGTTACTTTATTATTTTATTTTATAGTTTCTTGGATGTTATTAAGGATACCAATACTTCAATTAACTGTGAATGTTCCTACTCATATTTTGATATTCTCTTTGCGAAGTGTTAATTATAAACAGTATAGTTTTGCATGTAAATCACAGCTAAAAGAAACAAAGAAAAACTTCCTTTCAGCCCCACCAAATTTAGGAGCTGTACAATCTTAATACTCAAAAGTGGTTGAGATAATTGCATATCTGCAAAAGCAATCAATTAATGGGTAAGTTGGACTTCAACTTTGTTCCAGTGAAGCTTCATTGAATGCTTAAAAACAATACAGACTGCCTCTTTTCTTCCCATTTTTCACATATGCACATATATTTATTGTTAGGTTCAAAGATTTACTCAACTACATTTAAATGTCCAAAAATAATGTAGTTTATTTTGTGTGTTACTGCTGTAAATTTCCTTACAATCCCACACTTTTCAGTATGGTGGAAAAAAATCTAAATTTTAGTTCAGTTTGGTAAATATTGTGGATGCAACAATTTAAACAGTCCTGTTACATAAATGGTTAGTCTCTTTAAAGAAAAATGCTCAGATTTCTACCCCTGCTTCTATTCAAAATAGTATCCAAGTGTGTTGGAGAGTGATAGGCAATGAAAGGAACTCATGACTACATATAAATATAGTGTGTTCTGAATAATCTTTGAATTCCATTGAGGAGTGGATGATCTGGGCTCCTCCTGCACTCCTGTCCAGAGGAAATAGGGCGGACATCTCTTTCTGAAGACAGAAGCTGGTACAACTCATGGTCTGTTCTTTTGCTCCCCTTATCTTGACAGAGCTTGCAAATCCTCTCTGGTTGACATGGCCTCATATAGCCCTTCCTGGTGCTAGGAAGTTTGCTAAGGTTTTGGAACCATGAGGAGCAAGTCCAGGCAGTCAGCACACTCTACAGTCCTTTGCTACAAAGACCTCTGAAAAACTTCCTAGATTTTAAAACTTTTCTTAAAATTGCCAACTATAACGATTTCTAAAAATGTATATAAAACATGAATAGTTTGAAGGATTATGAAACAAAGAACAACGTACCCACAACTCAAATTAAAAAAAAAATAGAGCATTCCCAGCACACCTAAAGCCCCTATGAACCTGTATAAAGCACCTTTCTCCTCCAACCCGCAGAAGCAACCACTATTCTGACAATGGTGGCAGTTAATTTATTGTTTTCCTACACAGCTTTATTACTGAAATATGCATCCCTAAATAATATAATTTAGTTTCATTTTTCCTGTCTTTCAAATGTATACAAATACAATAATATTTTTAAGTAAACATTTGTGTCTTGCTTCTTGTACTTAATATTATATTTGCAAAAATCATCCTTGTTTTCATACATAGATCTAGTTTATTTCTTCATGTTTACTGGATTGTATCCCATTGCACCTATATGTCCAATGCATTTTAAAAGTTCATTTTATTGTAATTGCATTGTATTATTATATCAAACTTAATTTTACCTTTTGATGGTCAATTTTTTTTTTCCAGTTTTGGACTATTATAAATGATGCTGCTAGAAATATTCTTCAAATGATAAATGGGATGTTTTGAAACCTACTGTCATTACAAGGAAAATAAATGGACTGAAGAACTGAACCCTGATGCCACCTCAGCTTAATTTGTGTTATATTCACTTCAGTGTGAATGAGCCTCAAAAGCTAGTACCAGGGATGTATTTGAGATAATCTCCCAAAGTCCCAGATATTAAGGTGGGTCTCTTGAGCTCGACATTTACCTTATATATAAAAATCTCCTCATCTGGGTAACTACCTCTACTAGTCTGTTTTCACACTGCTATAAGGATATACCCGAGACTGGGTAATTTATTAACAAAAGAGGTTTAATGGATTCACAGTTCCACATGGTTGGGGAGGCCTCACAGTTACGGCAGAAGGTGAAGAAGGAGCAAAGGCAGGTCTTGCATGGCAGCAGGCAAAAGAGTGTGTGCAGGGGAACTGCCCTTTATAAAACCACTGGATCTTGTGAGACTTATTCACTATCATGAGAACAACATGGGAAAAACCTGCCCTTATGACTCAATTACTTCCCACTGGGTCCCTCCCATGATACATGGGGATTATGGGAGCTACAATTCAAGATGAGATTTGAGTTGGGACACAGCCAAACCATATCACTATCTCACTGCTTCATTCTCATCTCTTAATATCCCTTATGCATTTTTGACTGCACAATCACCCACCACACCGTGGCAGTGGCCTTAGGCAGGGCTTCTACTACTAGGAGTATGTGTAGGTGCCAAGAAGAAACTTCCCTCTACCCTCTGAATATTTTCTGAAAATCAACCAAAAAGGCAGATTAATAGGAGAAAAGGCGTACAAAAATTTATTTACATGCACACAAGTGCATGGGAATTATAAAAAATATAAAAACTCAAAGAAAGGGCCAGATGGTTAACATTTTATCCCATATTCACGTTACCAAAATAATAGGGGCTTGGAACATGGCAAGGTAGATTATGGGAGAGGTAGAAGGACTGTTACTGGCTACTGTCTACAGGCCCTCTGAATAGCCATCTCAAAATATGTCAAAGTATATTTTGGGGTAAAATATCCTAAATTTTGAGTTTTCTGAATGTTTCTGAAGCCCCTTTTTCATATCCTCATAGGCTAGGATAAAAGTGTAAGGTGGAGGTGCTAGGGCAAGTATGCTAGTACCTGACATACTTATTTTCCCTTTCTCTCTCATCTTCTGAGGACCCCCCCACAGTATTTCAGTATTGGAAATGCTGGCTGCAGGCTTTTGGGCTTTCTCTTGCTGTAACTCCTGTTTTCCAACCCCTATGGCAGTAACAGTATACCCTACATGGAAGTGCATTTCTCTTATACTTAAGAAAATAGAATTACAACCAAATCTTCTAGGCCAAAGGTATTTAGAATTCTTTATCCCCCAACCCTTATCAGCATCTGTTTTTCAAATTTATTGTCTTGCTGGGAAATTCAATCTGACAGTGAAAGCTGAGGCTGGACTATTTCTTCTAGAATGTGTCAGTATTTTCTCTAAAGCATAATAACTCATTGCTTTTAACGAGTAAGAAATTCACCTAGCACCTATTTATAGAATATTAACATTCAAGTGAAATGTTTCAAAAATATTTTTCTCTTCTAGTTTTATGGGGCTGGAGGTGGGGGAAGGTGGAGAAAAAGAGAGATTGCTATGCTGCATCTTCTGAGCTCACTAATTTTTTGTAAATTGAGAGGTGAAACTAGAGAAACTAACTGTTGTAGGTGAAAACTTCTTGTGAAGACTATACAAATTCCATATGATTTTTTAAATGCTTTAACATATTAGAATTCAGAACTGAGAACAGTGTGAATTTATAACATAGCTATTTTACTATTTACATACGCCCAGTACATTTTGATGCATAAGGGATAGCATTAGATTTAGGCATGTAGAAGTAGGGCATCCTGTAACACACTAGATGAGATGTAGGGAATTGCTTTAAAAATATCTTGCAAGTCTAGAGAGTAATAAATAAAATTCATCCTCTGAGGAATCTTTCTCTGTTGCAAAGTGGGACAAAGAGACAATTATCAAGCTTTGTCAGTTCCTGAATTATTGACTGTATCTCAAACCAGCTTTTACTGCAAGCCACTAATCTAGAGTTTCAACTAAATAAAGATGCAGGTTAGAAAAGAAAAAAGCCGGATGGAACTGAGATGCAAATGCCAATGTGAAGTGAAGGTATTTAAAGGTGGACAAAATACTCTTCCTCATTAACCCAGCAAAAAGGAACACTGACCTACCTTACAAAAAAGAGATAGCCCAGGGATTTTCTACTTTACCTAATAGGAGAAATAAAATGGAAAATTTCATAGCATAGGAAAAGAACATTGAATCTAATTTCTACCTACACAATAGATTTGGAACATAATTAATCATCAATATAATTAAAAAGATAAATTAAATTGGAACATGCAACAGAGTTTGAGATCACAGTCTAGGAAATATTTAGTAAACTAAGATAATTTCATAATTAGTAATGGAAGAATCATAAAATGTATGCACTTTCGGAAAAAACAATCACGATTTTGGCATATTCTGCCCATACTTAACAATTTTGCCTTTAATAAAATAACAAGAATTGCCAACATGGAGCAATTAGGTCAGACAAACTAGGAATTAATTACTGTAGACAGGCCCATATGTCACAAAAGCATTGCACATGTTCTCCAAGGCTTGCTTGGAGAGGGAACGATTTATTCTGAGAAAGTTCTTGAGATAGTAAAAGGGACATTGCTGCAAAAGTTTGTATTGAAAGTGACTTTGAAGAATTCAAGTCATGAAGTCAAAAAGTTGGATTAAGTATAAATTAGGTAGATTTTCTCCAGTATTTATTCAATTGCTTAAAATAAATCAAGAAATATCTAAATTGTGTTGCTTCAGTAGCCACAATGTTTTTGAGGTGTGCCAGGAACCAAATTCCAAGATGTTAGTCATCTGATTCTAGACATCCACAAGTGAGTTCAAACTGATACAGAGAAATGATTAGCAATTCACAATTCTTTGGTTGCATAGACGTGGTCTAGATTCAAGTTATGGCCCAGAATTTGGTTCCAGCATAGATTATAAATCAACCTCTATGCTTTTGCTTCCTAATATTCTCCAATGCTAACAGTTTAGTACCTAAAAACAGTGTCAGTTTTTATATTGATACTATTTTCCTCACTAAAATATATCATAAAATTTGAAATATGCATTTTTACCAGGAGAAGGAGTAAAAATATTTTTAATTTAAATGAAACAAACAAAATAAACCAAATAATTTTTTCCTTAAATTGGCCTTTGTATAAATTAAGCTTAATGGTTCCAGACTGAAGTTTACCTCAACCCTGAATCCTAATTCTATTGATTCATTTCCTGGGATATGTATCTCATGACATGATATCCCTGTTTCTTATATGAGATCTTTGAGTTGTTTTATATTCCAAAAGGTCCATATGTGGGGGGAAAACTTTAAAGAAGAGTTTACACACTTACATGTCTAAGGGGACCCAAGCAAGTAATGCAATCGCAACCTGGGACCATGAAAACCATACAACTACAAATATAAATGATAGACAACATCTAGACTCACAGTAGAGACACAATAAAGAGTGGAATGGACTGTGGAACACAGGAGGCCACTTGCTGATAGTCTTAATTGTTGTCCATAATAAAATATGATCCAGACCCTGATTTTACATAAAATTTTATATTTTATATCTTGCAATTAATTCAAACATCAAAACATAAAGGACAAAGCAAATCTATGTGGCCAAAGAGAAATATTTTGGGATTGAATTTAGTATGTTACAAGACAGCTTGGGACTTCTGTATTGCATAGGAAATGGTTTTTCTTTTTTAAAAAATGTATTTTTACACTAAAAGAGTGGTTCTCAAATTTTAACTTGCATCAGAGTCATCTGGAGACAGTTATCAGATAATATACAGGATGTGTCCCTATTAAGCTGGAATTTCAGACTGACTTTTTTTCCATAAGTATGTTTTAACTATTGCATGGAATATGCTTATATTTAGAATTATTTGTTGTTTATCTGAAATTTAAATTTAATTGTGAGTCCTGTACCTTTATTTGCTAAACAAGACAACCCTACCTGGAAGACTATTTGAAACACAGATTGCTGGCTCCATACTAAGAGTTTCTGATTTAATAGGTCTGGAGTAGGCGTTAATAATTTTCATTTCTGACAATCTTTTGCAGAGTGTTGGTGTTCTATCTTCTTGCTTTATTAACCCTTTTATCAATATTTTTAAACCATTCTTGACCAAATGTCTATTCTATCTGATATAAGTATAGCTACTCGTGCTATTTTTTGGCTTTAATTTGAATGGAATATATTTTTCCATTCCCTTACTTTCGGTCTGTGTGTCTTTATAGGTCAAATAAGTTTCTAATAGATAGCATGTATCTGGATCTTGTTTTTTCATCCATTCAGCCACTGTATGTCTTTTAATTGGATAATTTAATCCATTTATATTCAAGGCTAATATTAATAGATAAGGGTTTACTACAGCCATTTTGTTATTGTTTTTGGTTGTTTTGTAAATCCTTTCTTCTTTTGTTTATCTCTTATTGTCTTCTTTTGTGATTAACTGATTTTCTCTAGTAGTATGTTTTGATTCACTGCTATTCATTTTTAGTATATTCCTTACATTTTTTTGCTTATGGTTACCATGAAGCTTTTAAAAAACAAATAATAGTTGTAATAAATTATTTTTAATTGATAACCGCTTAGCTTTGACTGCAAAGAAAATAAATGTAATAAAAACAAACTCTACACTTGAACACCATTCCCTTCCCAAAATACAACATTTTGATGTTTCAATTTACATCATTTTGTATTGCCTTTTAAACCCTTGTACTTATTATTGTCTTCAATAATTATTGTCTTCAATTGCTACATGATACATCATTTTCTTTCAGGTCGAAAAACTCCCTTTGGCATTTGTTGTAAGACGTGTCTGGTGTTGATGAATTCCTTCAGCTTTTATTTGTCTGGAATAATCTTCATTTCTCCTTTATGTTCAAAGGATAGATTTCCTGGTTACAGTATTATCAGCTTACATAGATGTTTTATTTTTTTTCCATCAGCACTTAATTTTTAAAAAATAGATTTATGGGGTACAAGTGCTGCTTTGTTACATAGATGTATAGTGGTGAAGTCTGAGTTTTTAGTGTAGTTATTACAAAAAGAGTGCACATTGTACACATTCATTTTTCATCACCCAAACTCCTCCCATTATCTCACCCTTCCAAGTCTCCAATGTCTATTAATCCACTCTATATGTCCATGGGTACACATTATTTAGCTTCCACTTGCAAATAATAACATGTGGCAATTAACTTTCTGTTTCTGAGTTATGTACTTCAGATAAAGGCCTCCATTTCCATACATGTTGCTTTAAAAGACATGATTTCATTCATTTTTATGGCTAAATAGTATTCCATGGTATATATACGCCTCATTTCCTTATCCACTCATCTCTTGATTGACACTTAGGTTGATTCCGTGTCTTTGCTATTGTGAAGACTGCTACAATAAACATACCAATGCAGGTATCTTTTTGAAAGAATAATTCTTTTTTTTCCTTTGGGTATATACCCAGTAGTGGGGTTGCTGGATTGAATGGGAAATCTATTTTTAGTTCTTTGAGAAATCTCCATACTGTTTTCCATGGAAGTTTAACTAATTTACATCCCACCAACAGTGTAAAGATGTTACATTTCTTCACAACCTCAACAACACCTGTTATTTTATGATTTTTAATAATAGCCATTCTGACTGGTATAAAATGTTATCATATTGTGGTTTTAAATTGGATTCCTTTGAAGCTTAGTAATGTTGAGCACTTTTTCATATGCTTGCTGGCTATTTGTATGCTTTCTTTTGAAAAATGTTTGTTCATGTCCTTTGTCCACTTTTTAATGCAGTAAATTGCTTTTATTTTTGCTGCTGTTGTTTAGTTGTTTACCTTCCTTGTAGACTTTGCATAGTAGTCCTTTGTTAGATACATAGTTTGCAAATATTTTGTTTCATTCTACAGGATGTCTGTACACTCTTAATTATTTTTATTGCTATGCAAAAACTTTTTTAGTTTAATTAAGTCCTATGAGTATTTTTGTTTTAGTTGCATTTGCTTTTGAGGTCTTAGTCATGAATTCTTTGCCTATGCCAATGTACAAAAGAGTTTCTCCTAGTTTTTTTGCTGGTATTTTTATAATGTCAGGTCTTCCACTTAGGTCTTTAATCCATATGTAGTTGATTTTGGTATATAGTGAAATATAGAGGTTTAGTTTCATTCTTCTACCTATAGTATTTCAATTTTTCCAGCACCATTTGTTGACTGGGGTGTCGTTTCCCCATGTATGTTTTTGTCTGCCTTGAATAAATCATTCTACCCCCACTTAGCCTGCAGAGTTTCTGCTGAGAGATATGCTAAAAACTGTACTGGGCCTTCATTGAATGTGATATGTTTCTTTATTCTTGAAAGTTTATGTGTTTTGTCTTTGTCTTTCAGTGTTGATAATTTAATTATGACGTATCTTGGTGAATGCTTTTATGGGCTGAATTTCACTGCTTACCTCTAAGCTTCCTGTATCTGAATGCTGTCACCTTTCTCCAGATTTGGGACATTTTCAGCCATTATTTTCTTAAATATGTATTCTAGGCATTTTTTTATCTTTTGTGTTTTTTGGGAACTTTTATTATGTGAAGGTTAGTTTGCTTGATGGTAGCAGGTTTTCTTTTCTCTTTTTTGTTCTTTTCCTTTCTGCTACTCTGATTGGGTAATTTAATATAGTTCATCTTTGAGCTTTCTGTTTCTTTGCTCTATTTGATTATGCTTTGAAGTTTTCTAACAAGTTTTTTTTCAGTTCAGTTATTGTATTCTTTATTCCTAGATTTTCTACTTTTTTGTTTCTATTTCTTTGTCCATCATTTTATTTTGTTCCTAGATTATTTTCCAAATGTTGTTTACTTCTATGTGTATTTTCTTTTGATTACTTGTACTTCTTTAGGGGAATTATTATGAATTATTTTTCAAGCATTTTATAGATCTTTAATTATTCTGGATCAATTACTGGAGCTGTGTTTATTTCTTTTGGTTATGTCATATTTCTCTGAGTTTTTACAATTCTTGCAAAATTGTAAGATGGCTGAACACGTTAGAAGAAGGCCACCTCTTCCAGATATTGTATGTGCTATTATTTGGTGGTGTTAGACCTTTACTATTTAATATTGAAACTTAATTATTGACTTGCTATTGCTTCTCATTCTGAGGAGGACTGATTGTGATCACCAAAACGAAAAACACTTCACTGAAACTAAATCACTGCTCTGCCATTGTTTCTCAGCTTGAGAAAGACCCACAGTGAGTGTAGGAACTTAAATGCTGTACTGGAGCTATATCACTACTCTGCTGTTGTTTCCCAGTCTGGGGAAGACTTAAGCAAGCACTTGGAACTGAGCAGCTGCCTTTTAGTTGTTTCTGAGTCAGGAAAGGGCTCTGTGGGAGCACCAGGGCTTTGCTGGAACTACAGGCAGGGATTCAGGCCTTTCTGCAGATCCTGTCCCTTGAATTGCTATATCACCAGGCAGTCTCCTTAGCCTGGTAACCCTACTGATTGGAACATAAGGT
Source organism: Nomascus leucogenys (assembly GCF_006542625.1). Taxonomy (NCBI): domain Eukaryota; kingdom Metazoa; phylum Chordata; class Mammalia; order Primates; family Hylobatidae; genus Nomascus; species Nomascus leucogenys. Next base: position 79,422,859 of record NC_044389.1, on the reverse strand, counting down.
TAGCAGCCACCAAGAAATGTGCACCTGTCACTGTAGTGTTCCTGATTCACCCCAGGTGATCGGTCTTCCCGGCATTCCCAAGAATTTCTATAAAATGGGACAGCAGTTGACTTCCCATGAAGATTCTCAGACTAGGGGGTAGGTGAAACATCTACGTGCGATTCCCTCCTCCCACTTTGGAAAACTCAGATCTATGAAATTCTCTGTATGTACCTTTATACTCACTAGGGGAGAGGGTGGTAGCCTAAAATAACCATTTCTTGTTGCATCTTCTCTTGGTTCTGTGGGTCCATGGAATTTATATGCTTCTTCCCCAAGTTCCGGTGAATTTGGGGGATATTCTTGTCTCTGAATAGTTTCTAGTTGTACTTTTGTTGGGGAACTGGTGCTGGGGTGTCTTCTATTTCACTATTTTGTTAACATAACTTTAGGGAAGAGGATTTTTGAATACAGCCTAGGGGAGACTCTTTCTCTGTAGAATTTTTAAGAAAGGTCACTAGCAAGCAAAAATATATAAACTTTAGGCCTGCATAAATAATTTTTGCACTTGCAATAAAGATGCAGGTATTTAGCAGAAACAAATAAATGATCCACCCAAAGCACTTGTGCCTTAAATGTCAGGCACATAGAAAAACCTGGAGAAGTAATATTGTAATGACTTACTCATGTAGTCACTCATTGATCTCATTTATGTACAATTTCACTGTTTAGCCCAAACAACAAAGTTGCTCTGTAAGGAGCTCAGAAAGTACTTTAGTGGCTCAGCACAACTTTATGCTGACAATTATAAACAATGTATATATACAGTTTCATGCCTCATCTTAATCCTCAGTATATCTGGAATTATTTTACTTATTACTAGTCATTTCTACTTCATATTCCCTGATAGATTTTTTAAATGACTTTCTCCCACCAAAACTCTTAGCTCTTGACCACAAAAGGCATGAGTACTTACCATTTTGCCCTCTATATCTAATGCTTGAATGTACAGATACTCAATAAATATTAAATGCCTGATTTGACCTAATTTTTTTTTATTTTTTGTGACCAAAGGTCTTTCTTGTCAATCGAATGAACAATTGAATCCCTATGAGTCCCTTGCTAGGGTCCTGCCACATATCCCAGTTCCTTGGAGCTCAGATTCCTGTTTTGTTCTCCTTTAGCTTCTGAAAAACTAGAATAGAGATTTGCAATTCTATCCCTCAAAATTGCTATGAAACTTTTGACTACCGCGCTTGATATGTTACTGCATCCCTTTTTTAAAATACAAATGTGTTCACATGAGAATGTCACTGACCCACTAGCATGAGTTGAATTCCCACGGTGTGCCATCACTCTTAGGTACTGTGTATTAGTTTTTCAGGTTGCCATAACAAAGTACCACAAACTGGGTGGCTTAAACCACAGAAATGTCTTGTCTCACAGTTCTGAAGGTTAGAAGTCCAAAATCAAGGTGTTGTAGCGTTGATTCCTTTTTAGGGCTGTGAGGAAAGATTTGTTCCATGTTTGCCACTTAGCTTTTGACAGTTTCCCGGCAATCTTTTGTGTTCCTTGGCTGCTAGAAGATGAAGACACTCTCTGCCTTTATCTGCCTTTTTGTGAGGACACCCCAGGCATACCAGATTAGGAGATCTACTTACTCGAGTATAACCTTATCTTAACTAATTACATCTGCAACAATCTTATTTCCAAATAAGATCACATTTTGAGGTACTAGGGGTTAGTTAGGACATCAATATATAAACTTTTGAGGGAACAAAATTTAACCCATAACAGGTATTGTATATATTTTATTTTATTTAATTCTCACAGCTACTCTGTGAGGTAAGTTTATTTATCTCTATTAAATAAAACTGTCTCTCGGTTCTGTCTAGCCAGAATTTTCAGGCAGCACTGCTATGTCTGTATTTGGAAAATGTATGTTCTCTCACTCACAGAGCATCATAAAATCAGCTTCTTCAAGAGAACTTCTCTTCAACTGGGAGCTATAGCTATGAACTCTTGTGGTTATATTTTACTTGTTATTGGTTTTCTGGGCTACACAATTGCTTTGTGGGCAACGGTATGGGCAATTGGGTGAAAAGGTAACAGAGATATAATAATTCTTTCCTGGGAAATCATGCCAGCTGACCTTAACCTTTATTTCTGAGGTTACTTTCTCTTGCTTGAAGACCTATTTTATTTTTCATAAAGTCAGTTTCAAATGGTTCAAGTGTTTTACAAGCACAATAATTGTATATGTTACATTTGAATAAGAAAATCACCAATCATTTTATATGTTAATGCACACTTGTTATTGATTTTGAATATTCTTTTTCACAAGGTCAGATTTAATGATGAATTTGCTCAAGCAGCATTTGTTAGAGAACATAAAAAAACACTATTTTACACCTAAGTTTTATTGTTTTTTTATGACCTAACTCGATAATCTTTTATTAACAAATGATGCTTATAGAAAATTCTACTTCAATTTTACTTTACTTCTTTATTTAATGCTGAGATTGTATTAAACCAACAGATAGTAGGCAAAGATGTAGTGAGGCAGTGTTTTATTACAGATTTAGAGATTTCATGTCTAGCTGCTCAGGTTAATAACTGTAGTATGGAGACAAGAAACACCCATCAGGAAAGTGCATTGTGTATCATGGAATATTCTCCAGGGACTACTCTAGAAGATGGTCTGCTCATAGGTAGGAGTAATTGAAACCCCCTCCAACATAGAAGCAAAGATTACTAGCACAGCACATTCACATACAAAGTTAGTCATACTAGAAATCCTAAAATGTTTCACCTTAAATCTGTGTAGCAGAAATTAGGAATACAAATATCACAGGCAAGAACAAATGTATGTTAATAAGAAATAAAGTATCTGTTAACTAAAATGGAAATAAACTGTAAAATATAGATTATCATAATGAAGAGTTATCATTACAACACAGAGTCAAGTAATATTTCATAGGAGAGTTGTGTCAGCTTCTGGTAGCAAAAATATTATGTGAAAATAAGAGGAGGAAGATAAGGACAGAGACACCAATTGACTTACTTGTGAGTGAGGGTTGATCCAAAGATAAGGAAAGAATAAGTAAAAGCAAACCACAGTGACTAGTATTTGTAATTTGAGTTATATATTTTATTTTAAAAAATATTTTAGCAAACTCTGTGTTCTTTATTCTATGGTTTGGTTTTAGCGTTTTCTTCAGCCTAGCTTTTTTTGTTTTCTCAAAAGTCCAAATGAGAAGTTATTATTTGCATTGTATTTTCTTTATTGTTAAAAAAAGAGGTATCCAAACCCGATTGTAATAAATTCTGCTAATAATTTCCCAGGTAACCATAGCCTTTTATGATTAGTTTTTTACATAATTATGTCTAAATTAAACTATTTTCAGGTTTAAATGATATCCCCATGATTTCTCTTTTCTCATATTTAATTTACTTCTCCTATAACCTCCACTTAGACTGATATAATAGCCATTTTGCCAGGCTCCGGGTTTCTATGTCTTTATCCTTCACCTATTTCATATAGTATGATGTGTGCTGACTAAGTGAAGGAGCCAGGAAATTCTTGTAAGGGTAGAGGTAAGTAAGTTAGCATTAAAGCCAAAGTAGCAATCATACATTTGGATATCATGGAAAATTTGAACAATATCTTTTGTCTTTCGGAATCTAAGAACAGTCCTAACAGTAATTCATGGAATCCCCCTTGAGCAGAGACCTGCACTGCTCCTCTTTGACCACCGCCATTCCCTGACTCACATGCCTTCATGTATTGATCCACACTACTCAGTTATTGATACTTGGCGAACACCTCTTACTGCCAGAGGCTGGGCATATGATGGTAACTAGTAGGTAGGGAGCTCTTTCCTTGATCGCATTAGAATTTATAATGACAATAGGAGACTATAATATATTTTTAAATTATTCTTTGAAGTGTTAAAATAAATGCTATGACGGTGATTTACAGGTTATTAAGAGCTCATGTCCCAGGTGCCTAATCCAGTTACAGGGACCAAAACTGACTTTCCAAAAGAGTGATGTCCAAGCTGAGACCCAAAGCACGGTTGAGAGATACTCAGGCAAATGAGAGAAGACAAAGGGTGACTTCTCAGATCCACTAATTAGGGGTTACAGGGTGCACAAGCACAGAGAAGCCAGAAAGAGTGCACCAAGGAACTGCAATGAGGCCTGTCGGATGAGGTCTAGAGCATGCAAGAGAAGGAGCAATGTTCAGGGCTGAGGCTACAAAGGAAAGCAGAGGGCAGAATTTGAAGCTTTGTGCACATTCATTTCCCAATCTTTTTGTGTTCTGCAACATCCATTACTCAGGTTTTCCCGCCAGCTGGCTTGCAAGTATGTTCAGAGATGAGGGTGCTCACCTGAGACTATAGGACAGGAGAGGAGAAGCCAAGGTGTTTTCCTTCCCTTTCTGAGCAGAGGCTGCATCTTCTCCATGATTCCAGCTACCACCAGGCTCTCCTCATCCCTGATCCCTGCTCCTAACAGGCAAGTTCCCACTTCTGCCAGTAATCCCTGACCCTGGGTTCTGGTAACATCACTTATGCTCTTTTCTCACACCAACCTAGAGGGCTAATGCCTTCTTCCTATTGTGCACTTCTAATTGGCTCAGGATCCCTTGTGTTTCTCTTCACTTCTTCCAGCCTCTTTATTATGGTTTGCTGTTTTCTTCTAAGTTCTTTGTAACTGTTTGCTCCTTTGGATTACTTTATGTGGAATCTATTTGCCTGAATGGAAGCTGGCTGAGAAGAGTCTCACAGGCTATATTAAGGAGAATAGGACATTTTCTGGAAGTAATAATGAAAAAAATAAAATATTTTAAACTGGGTATGTGACTTAGTTATGTATTTACTGCAGAGTGATCACATTGTCTAAAATATGAAGAATAAACGGCAGCAGAAGTAGTTAGGAGGCTCCAGGGAAAACCTAGGTGAGAAAGACCAGGCTGTGATACCTGCAGTCGGCCTGGAGACACATGGGGAGATTCCAGCCATAGTTCAGCTCTAGTTGTGATCAATTATTTGAGTGGGGAGAATGGAAGGGGATTCAGGAGCGATTCCCAAGCTTCCTTTCTGAGCATCTGGCTGAATAGTAGTGCTGTTCACCATAATGGAAGATAAAAGGGGAGCAGGCCTAATGAGAGAGAGTGATGAATTCAGTGTGGGGAATACTGAGTTGTTTGTGTTTATGACATAGCAGAGTGGTACTATGTGTACCAGGCTGGAGCTCAGGAGAGAATCTGTACTGGAGAGACAGATGCTGGAGTCATCACTGTGAAAAATGTAATCAAAGCCATAAAAGTGGACAGTGTTGCTTGGGGACTTTAAAGTAGTTGTTCCTAAGCTTGGTCAAGCCACAAAATTCTTTGATAATTTCCCCAGATTAATGCATGTAAGTATATAAGCATGTAGTAACTCTGCTCTAAGCAGAGAGCAGGCTAGGAGGGGACTCTTCAAACACCAGTATTTAAAGGCTAGGCTGAGAAGGCTCACTCAGTATTTCTGTGTCTGCTTGTTAAGTGAATGTCCATTTCTGACTCACTCACCACTGTTCATCTCACTATCGCTTGGGTTTTGTTTGCTGAAGACTCTGCTTACGGCCTGGGACAAAGATGACTAGTTGGCCTCTAAAAGTCCCTTTGTGTACTGGTGTCCCTGCCATACTACCTTTCCCAGGACCCCAATCCCACCCCCAACCCCACTTTGCATCTAGGTATCTCCTTTGATCAGTTCTTATTAATCAAAAGTGAGTGGAAATTATGTGAATCACTAACTCCTGGACAAGACTCTTAAAAAAACACTATGGTTCTTTGATTCTCTTATCTGTCCTCCTGGCTGTTACTAATGGTAATGAGCATTTTGGGGAAAGCAGAGCCACAAAGTGGGAGAGTCCTGCTCCCAGAATCACTGTGTGCTGTGAGCTTCCCACTGACCAGGAATACCCACTTTGGACTGTCACAGGAATGAGATAAGAAACTTCTATTGTTTGAGATGCATGAGTTTGTTCTATCTATCTTTTAGAGAGCTTTAGCCTATACCAGTGAATACACTGCATTACCTGTGAGTTTCTTTCAAATTCTCCTTTTTTCTGACCACTTTTGCTCTGTGTATATTGTGTCTAACGCTTCTCAAGGGATCCAACTGGCTTTGAAAATTACCATCTGATAAAGTATTCAACTCTGCGAAAGATTTTTCTGCCAGTCACCTGGTCCCTCTTATGTTCAGTGATGGGTGACTGCCTTAAGCATAGTCACAGATTCTTAGAATTGATTCTGGCTGTGATAACAGGGTCAAATGTACTACACATGAAATGTGTGTGTAAGCTACTCTTTCTGACCACTTTGCTCAGAAGAAAGGTAACACTTGCCCCAGTTTTTTGGAGGAAAGTCCCAACTTATGCTCAGTCTTTCAGTCTAATAACTAAGATTGTTCCCTTTTACTCTCAAAAGTATCCCAGCTTAGAATACAAGTTACATAATCACCATGTTCAAGAGAAGCTTACAGACATTTATCTAATGCTAATCAGATTCCATATGTAAACTCCATTTGTATGTGCACTGGTGTTCAAATACCTCACAATTAAACTACTTGACTATTTTCTGGACTTGGTCTCTTCATTTATCTAACTTCATTTTCCATGCTGTCTTAATAAACTCCCTCCTTGCCATATAGCCAGCCATTACTCTCTTAAATGGACATTAGATGTTTACCTACCCATCACCAATCTTTCTTTTCTAGTAAGCTCCCTACCCCTTTTCTTTGGGCAACCACGTATCAGTGTGTTAGGTCAGATGGTGCTGCCTCCACCCTCCACTCCAGGGTTGAACTTGTCAGGGCAATGCTGGTCAGAGCCTCATATTTCCCTGGCCTATCTGGTCTAGTGAGGATTAGACCCATGATCCATGACCTAAGAGCATTAGTCACAGCATAACCTTAAGACTTTGTTAGAATAACAGAGAGGAGGCTGATCCTTATACTACACACACACACACACACACACACACACACACAGATACACACACACACAGAGAGAGAGAGAGAGATTCCTGACAATCATGTCTAAATACAAGTCCTGATTCCAGACTACCCATAGAGATTTTCAATACTGAGCTAATAAATTTATTCACTTTCAACTGAAAGGATTCATAATATATGTCTCTAACTTGCTCCTCTGTGCTTTTATTCAGGTTATTTCCTCAAACTGTAAAACCCCATTTCACTTTTTACCCAATCCAGCTTCATTACCTTGGGATTAGGCAAAGGCACTCATTTATCTTCAGAGATCCTTTCCTGACTAACTTCATCCCACTATAATCAGTCACTTACTCTGAAAACATTAGCCTTTACACACAGGTTCAAATTGCAAAGCAACAGATGCCTGCTATTTCACAGGAACCAGTAGCACTACTATTAAGGGGGGAATTACAATATTCCGTTATGCACAACAGCCTTTCCAGTAAATTTTAACAACTGAACTAATACCACTAGTGTATATTAGAACTCTTTCACTTGAACACAATAGAAACTCAACTTGTACCAAGTTAATTAAAGAATCCATTGGCTTGTGTAACTGGGTGATGCTGGTAGAGACTTCAGTGAGGGCTGAACTCAGGGGTTCAAGCCAGACTTGTTCTCTCTTGTTCCATCTCTCAGCTCTCCTTTCCTTTGTGCATTTGCTTAATGCTCCCCACAAAGTGAGAAATATAGCTATAACCATCCTTTCAGCTTAGCAGCCCTCACCATTAAATGCAACATTTCTAGCTAATTATCATATAAAAGTCCAGGAGAGTCCATCTTTGAGCTTGGGTCCATCTATGAAGCAGTCACTGAGGCAAGGGGTAGGGAGTTCTCTCATTGGCAAGGCCTTTGTTAGCCCATATGGCTCCAGAGCCTTTGTACAAATGAGCAAATGATTTCCCCACTAGGTGGATACAGCCCTGCAGGTGAACAGCTTGGCAAGCAGATGGAGCCTTTATGAGAATTAGAAAAAGGTGACCTTTCTTCAGGCATATATACCCCATGCCAAGGTACACAGCTTGGGGAGAGAAGCATGGCTAGATTTCAGGCCCCACTCATTCCCTTGCCCAGAGACCCTTGATAACAACAAACTGTGTAAGGCTGCCCATTCATTGGCCATTATGAATCACATGATCACCTTTTGTTGGAGCTTGGTAGAATGTGGGGAGATACAGGTAGGCAAAGTCACTATGATTGCAGGCCCCAGGTCCAGACATAGAGATAGGACAGGTCCTGACAAACAAACAAACAAAAAACTGGGAAGATAAACAACATAAGCTCACTTTGCCATACAACTGAGACATACCTTTCCCAATTATATAATAATTTTTAAAACCCACAGTAGTAATTAGAATATTGATATTACCTTTTGCTAAATAAACAGGAGAAATTTAATTGGGAACAATTTTTCAAAACAACAGAATATGTAGATAGGCAACTTTTTTTCTACTTTTCACATAAGTAAAATTAACTAGTATCATTTACAAATACAATAATTTTGAAATTTCATTTCAGTTACATTATGAGAAACTAAATGCAGTGTGCCATAGCAGCCCACTCCTGCTACCTGATTTTATCTTTTGCTTTGAAGTAGTTTCAGCATACATAAAGCTGGTTGGCCAGTTAATCACTTAACTAAAAGATGAGTTCCTAATACTCTCTCAAGAAGACCTCAGCCTCTCAGCTTAGCTGATCTCTCTTGAATTCTGGCCCTTCCAAAAAAGGTTATGGTAGCTATTACTTTTTATATTCAAATTTCAATAATAATAATAATAATGATATTTAGTTAACCATGATATCATCCATCTCTAATTATATGTCAAGCAAAACATGTTAACTGAACAGTCAAGTTTATGTCACTGGGAAATCTAATTCTCTCCATTTGTCTTACTACTGCTTTTGTTTAGTTTCCCTTCTTTTCTATTGAATGTGACATTATCCATGACCTCTTCCCCACTGCTGTTCTTTCAAAGGGAAAGTTATCAGAGGGTTTAATGTTTTCATTATTACGTTTATATATATATATAATTTTTAAAGTGAGTATGAACACACGGAAAAATATTATACGAAATAGCTGCAAATTGGTATTCTTGAAGAATCATTTTACACTTTTTTTTTCCAATTGGAATATGTGCTAATTATATATATTTTTTTTACAGTATGCATTTTTTTGCTACTATCTTCAGATCGTGTCTTCTATTTGTTTTGTGATTACATAAGCTCTGGAATGAAGGTAGATTCATAACACAAGCTCAGTTAATATTAAATAAATTATATATTAATTCCATAAAGTCATCTCAAAGATTCATTGCATGGTCATCAAAATTATGCGATCTTGTTCTATTGGAAAGGAATAGGCCCTAGGAAGACATCCATCCTTCTCCTGTTAGAAACTATGAACAAAATAACAAAAAATAGAAATAGAGAGTATTTTAAGTTTGCCAGTAAAAGAAGGTACTTTAGCTTGAACATCTTTAAAGGTGATATGCCTCATTCAAATCTAATATGTCATGATATGGTAACTGTTGTAAAAAAAAATAATGCAGAGTAGGTATATTGGGCTTTGGGTTAGATTTAGTGTGGAAATAAGCAATTAATGATCTGTGCCACAGAAATCAGAAGAGCAAAGGAGCACTGGCAAACTTTTAGAAGGATACTAATAAATGAGAGGAGGGAAAATACTGTGAAAGGGGTAGGGGATAGAAGACCAAACCATCTGCCTAGAATATTTGCTACATCCCAGATTAGAAATAATGCTAAAATATATATAAAGTAGATAGTTGTACTTTTTTGATAATCTGCCTGCCATTGTGAGAAGTATGTTTTAGGGACAAAAACAGGAACATTGAACAGTACCATTGCTCAATATTCATATATGCGCAGTTATTCATTCTAACCTCAATTCCATACGTAAAGTAAACTTTAAAAATGTTTTACAAAAAGTATATGAATATCTGCTTAAGAATTCTTAGACACCATACTCTCAGTTCTTCTCTTCCTATCTTAGTTAAATATAATTCCACTCAGGTACAACTTCCCATTTGGAGTATGGCTTCATAATTCTTTTTGTGTGGCTGGCATATTTGTGTGTATTGTGTTCAAGTATTAATCCTGTCTATTTTGATGTCTTTTATTTGTTTCTCTCTCTTCTAACTATATTTCCAAAGTATAACTAATCTGTTTTAGTTGATGTGTTTTAAATTTATGATCTATCCTAAACCATGACATTTTGTAAAATCCTCAGTATTTTGTTGGACACAATATTAAAATAATGAACTGAGTTTCAAAATTTAAACAACTTTTTGGCTAAAATGTAAACAAATGCTAACTCCAAGTGCATTAGAAAAACTAGAATTTATCAGTTTAACAAAACAAGGAATAGTTTAATAAGCCAAATGCGAGAAGGTCAGGAGTGGTAGTGGAACCACAAAAATAATTAGAGCAGAGCCTCAGCTATCTCTGTACCTGTTACCTAAATTGTTTTTTCTAGAAGGTAAGAAATAGAATAAATTGTATCTTCTGAATTTTATATGGTAAATGTTTAACTCAATGGATTTTTTTTTTAGATTTGATATAAATTATCAGTGGACAATTCTGGCTGTCCTGATTTGGGTCAGAGGCCCACTCTTAGCCAAAGTGAATAAAGAAAAGAATCATAGAAGATCACGGTTGAGACTAGAAAAGGTGCAATTCCAGGAATATTGGGAAGAATATTCCTGGAAGAACTAAGGCATCAGAATAAAAATTGCGATAATAAGAAATGACCAAACACTGATTTCAAAATACTTAAAGGTGAATCTACAGGGCAGTGAAGAGTCTATTTTTTTTTCTTAAATTTTTTTCTTTTTTTTTTTTTTTTTTGAGACAAAGTTTCACTCCTGTTGCCCAGGCTGGAGAGTGCAATCTCAGCCCACCACAACCTCCGCCTCCCAGGTTCAAGCAAGTCTCCTGCCTCAGCCTCCCGAGTAGCTGGGATTATAGGCAGGAGCCACCATGCCTGGCTAATTTTGGATTTTTAGTAGAGATGGGGTTTCTCCATGTTGGTCAAGCTGGTCTCGATCTCCCAAAGTGCTGGGATTACAGACATGAGCCACCGCGCCCAGACTTAATATTTTATAGAGATACGTTGTTTCACATATATTAAATAGGAAGTTAAATTTAAAGTTTGAACTGAGGCCCTGAGATAAGACAGATTTCTCATGTTAAATGAGTCGTAGAGACAGTGACTTGTGAGATAGACCAACTGCATTAGTGAAAAGAAATATATATCTAAGAACTAAATTCCCTACCTTCACCTATTAGAATTACAGCCAAGAATCAAAGAAGAGTTGAGAAGGAGAAGTGGAGAAGAGACATTACTGGAGAAAGATGCCATCCTGTCCCACTCAAAGACAAGGGGAAGGTAGATAGAGTAACCAGATAAAATAGAAGACTTCCATTACATTTGAAAATTTAGTTAAACAATACATAATTTTTGTATAAATTTATCCTAAAAACTATACTATTTATTTCTTATTTGAAATTTAAATTAAGGTAGGTGTACTTTATTTGATAATTCTGGCTAGCCTAAATGTGGAGGGACTCCCAGTCCCCAGTGAGACTGGCCCCAAAGGGACTATACAGAGAGTATGCCCCATAATGGGGACTTGGCAAGAATGCTGACAGAGACTGAGAAATTTAGAGCTTTGCAGCAGAGCAGTGGCCTGTTTCTATTCAGAAGAAGAAAAGAATATAACAAAACCCTGGGCCACAGAAAAGTAATTGCCAGAAAGAGCCCTCTTGATTCTTGCCCAAGAGGGCAGGTGTGTGGAGGGCTGTGTGGGAATGGACCACTAGGAAGCCAGGGGCTGCACAGAAGAGATTGTGTGGTGCACAGTCTGTCAGAGGGTTCCACAACAGCAACTATGAGACCAAGATTTGAATTTACATCTACGCCAATCAAAGAATATAAAGATATCTTACCACCATGCCAATTAATAGAAATTTTCTGTATCCCATTTTTTCCAAAATCCAATCCCAGAAAGACTAGAAGTCTGGGGAGGCAATATCAGCAGAACAGGAAAAAAAGTTAATCATAGTTAATCATACTCCCTCACAGGAAAGATACATCCTACTCGATACTCAGTAATACTGGTGGGTGAGAGATGGAGATCATTGAACATTGTAAGGAGAAGTGGCAAGAAATTTTATTTTTTAATGAATCATGAAGATTTAAGCTATTGTACTGAACAATCCTAACTATGTAATTCAAAGGATTACATACATTTTTTTAATGAAAACAAGAAAAAGTAACTATGAATAAATTTTGAAAGGACCACGAGAAACAGTACATGAAGTTATGTTGATCATAGTTGTTTAGTTATGTTTGTTCAACCCACCAGTTATGTGCAGGAATGTGTGTCTTTACCTTTTTGTTAGTATTCAGTTGTAAAAGTCCATTGAAGATTCCAGCATTAAAATGACATAGGGATTTTTTTACTGGTAATTCATTACATCAAAATAATAATTTCATATAAGAAAATGATGATTTCCTTTTTTAGTTTTATAATACAAATTTAATCTGTGTCATTTTTATCTTGGACGAATTTTAATAAAGAATGGTAACAAAGACTGTTCTGTTGGGGAAATGTCTATAGAATATTTTTTTCTAATAGCAGTCTAGAAAATATATTTCAGAGAGACTAGAAACTCATTACACCATAATAAAAAGAACACTATGTATAAAACAAAGTGTGCACTGTTCCTAACAATAGTTCTGCCTCTATTTTTTAAGAAATGAATTTTCCAATGGCAGATGCTTGGAAAGACACTTTTGGTGAACTACTGACATTTGTGTATCTCTCTTTCCCATCTCTTTCCTCTGCATCTCTGTGCCATGATTCAGCCAGTTTCGATAAAGTCAGCTGATTTGAGACTGGATATGCAGTTCAAAATTAAGCTAAGAAAATGGTTTGTTTTAGGGCTGTAGCTGGGGGCATCTTTATCGGAACTCTTTTAATAGTTCAGTAGAAAATGCAGAATCAGATGGCACCAAGCACTAATTCAACAATTTAATTAATTAATTTATTTTTGGAGAAGGAGTCTCACTGTGTTGGACAGGCTGGCCTCAAACTCCTGGGCTTAAGTGATCCTCTTGCCTCAGCCTCTCAAATAACTGGGACTACAAGTGCAGGCCAGGGTGCCCATCTACAGTGAAATTTTAGTGCAACCTAGGGGTTTATATTATTTTACCTTGTTTGATAAATCAGTGCAATATTGTGGTCTTATATCTAAATGAGAAAATATTTGTTAAGCAAACATACAAGGAAATGGAAAAGCAGAAACCCTGGAGTTAATATCTTTTATATAGTGACAATATATAAGATTATTATTTCATTGTGTGATATTGTGATGGGCCTATTGAAATTATTATATTCAGAACTTAAAAATACATATATTTATGTTTATTTTCAACCCATTAATAGTGGTTAGAAAAAGTGTTTTAAGATGGTACAGTTCTTTGAAATCTCCTTGTAAATATACTAAAATTATGTATTCAAAAGTCCACACTAATCATCTTTAAAATGTGCATAAAAATATGAATCTTTGGGTACTCAATGACTCCTTCAATCCTCTGTTCTCATTCCTGAATGAGAATGGAGTGTAGCCACCATTAATCACACATGAAACAGGGAACTTTCAGATTTGATTTTTAGTGGGAGAAAACTGTTTTTTAGCTGTACACAGCAGAAATAATTGCTGCTATACTTGTTGTAATGCCCAAGCATGGTGCTACTGAAATTATGTCAACCATTTGATGTAGCATTTACAAGTCACAAGCAATTCCCTCTACCTTTTATAAACAAGGCACTGTAAGTTCTTATATTTCCCTTGGCTTAATGTCAAGTCAAGCCATCCTACACAATAGTTTTCATACTGGGCCTGTTTCAGTATCAGGACTAAGTATTACAGAACTGTGATTAGGAAGATACCTTGTGGTGGTTAAGGGGCCTCTGCAACATGTTCTAAGTCTCTATTATTCAGGGTTCTCTAGAGGGACAGAACTAATGGAATAGACACATACATAAAGGAGAGTTTATTAAGTATTAACTCACACAATCACAAGGTCCCACAATAGGCTGTCTGCAGGCTGAAGAGCAAAGAGAGCAGTCCGAGTCCCAAAACTGAAGAACTTGGAGTCTGATATTTGAGGGCAGGAAGCGTCCAGCATGAGAGAAAGATGTAGGCTGGAAGGCTAGGCCGGTCTCTCTTTTCACATTTTTCTGCCTGTTTATTTTCTAGCCCGCTGGCAGCTGATTAGATTGTGCTCACCCAGATTAAGGCTGGGTCTGCCTTTCCCAGCCCACTGACTCAAATGTTAATCTCCTTTGGCAACACCCTCACAGACACACCCAGGATCAATACTTTGCATCCTTCCATCCAATCAAGTTGACAGTCAGTATTAACCACCACAAGTCCACCCCTTGTCAACTCGAACCCATACACATCTCCTGAGATCACACATAATCCTCACAATAATAAGGTAATAATTATGCCTAACATAATACAACTATCCTACATACAACTGGAAATGCACCAAGCCCCAACTCAAATACTATTACGTAAAGTTAACAATGTTTAAATGCTGAAGTCAATAAATCTTATGTTCCATGATAAAAGAGAAAGGAAATAAAACGATGATATTTTCTTAGTACAAGAGTATACATGCACAAACATATTTTTAACAAAAGAAGGAAGAAATACTCATGACAATTACAGTCTGCATTTCTGCAGCTGGTCACGTGGTCATAGCTGGTATTGATGATTACCTTCTTTGGCTACCCATTCTGCATTTCCTTTGCCTTCAGCAAGCACCTCAGCAGGTGATTTTTTTTCCCTGGTGGAGTGACCCAAACCTTCATTCCTGAAGGATGTGGGAGATTTGTAGTCCTGCCTGGATTGAGCTATTGTAGTTTCCCATTGACCTTAATCACAGGGCATGGTAACACTAAGAGACGCCCTAATGGGTCTCCTATATTCAATGCATACTCTTCCTTCCTCCATTGTGGACTGGTAGTCTGATTTCATCTTGTTAGTCTAGGTCAGTCACCCCAGCCAAACTGTAACTCCCTTCCTAGCCTGCTGACTTAAAGGTAGGAGGAGCCCAAAGTGTCCAGGTGGCAATCTTAACTTCCAGTTTAATGGAACAGTTGTTGTGTATCCTGGTGGCAGCATTCCTCTCTGGGAACAAAGACCTCTAGGCCAGCAGAACGTAATGTTGTGAGAACAGAAAGCAAAAATGTTGCCCTTGGATCACTATGGGTGATGGTGAGTGGTGCCACTTCCACTTCCACCCCTTCATTCCTGAACCCATGGATCCTAGCTATGGGAAAATCATATTGGATGCTGATTCAGAGCATACACAGCCTTCTGGAGAACTTTGCCCCAGCCCTGCCAAGTATTGTCACCTAGTTGGTGCTGTAATTGTGACTTCAAATGGCCATTCCACCATTCTATCAATCCAGCTGCTTCAGGATGATAGGGAACATGGTGAGACCAGCGAATTCCATGAGCATGATCTCACTGCCACACTGCTTTAGCTGTAAAGTGAGTGCCTTGGCCAGAAGCAACGCTGTGTGGAATACCATGATGGTGGATAGGGCATTCCATGAGTCTGTGGATAGTAGTCTTGGCAGAAGCATTGCATGCAGGATAGGCAAACCCTTATCCAGAGTAAGAGTCTATTCCAGTGAGGACAAACCTCTGTCCTTTCCATGATGGAAGAGGTCCAATATAATCAAAATGCTACTGGGTATCTGGCTGATCAGCCCGAGGAATGGTGCCATATTGAGGGCTTAGTGTTGGTCTCTGCTGCTGCCAAATTGGGCACTCAGCAGTGGCCATAACCAGGTCAGCTTAGGTGAGTGGAAGTCCAGGTTGCTGAACCCATGTGTAACCTCCATCCCGGCCACCATGGCCACTTTGTTCGTGGGCCCATTGGGCAATGACAGGGGTGGCTGGGGAAAGAGGCTGTGTGGTGTCCACAGAACAGGTCATTTTATCCACTTGATTATTAAGGTCCTCTTCTGCTGAGGTGACCATTGGTGGACACTCAAATGAGATACAAATATCTTCAAAGTTTTTTTCTAACCACTCAGAGAGGTCTATCCACATACCTTTTCCCCAAATTTCTTTGTCACCAATTTTCCAATCATGCTTCTTCCAAGTCCCTGATCATCCAGCCAAACCATTGACTACAGTCCATGAACCAGTATATAATCACACATCTGGCCATTTTTCCTTCCATGTAAAGTGCACAACCAGGTTCACTGCTCGAAGTTCTGCCCACTAGGAAGATTTCCCTTCACTACTTTCCTTCAGGGATGTCCTAGAAAGGGGCTGTAGTCCACTTTTGGATGGTGCCTGCATATCGTGCAGAACCATCTATGAACCAGGCCCTAGGCTTCTCTGCTTCATACAACTGATCATAGGGAACTCCCCATGAGGCCATCAGTACAGGCTCAGGGAGAGAAGACTGTGGCAGGAGTGGAGGCCATGGGCATTTGAGCCACTTCCTCATGTAATTTATTTGTATCTTCAGGACCTGCTTGAGCATGATCACGTATATACCACTTCCGTTTTATGATGGAATGCGCTGTACATTACCCACTTTATGGCTAGATGGGTCAGAAAGCACCCAGTTCGTGATAGGCAGTTCAGGTCGCATGGTGACTTGATGATCCATAGTCAAACATTCAGTTTCCACCACAGCCCAGTAACGGGCTAAGAGCTGTCTCTTAAAGAGAGTAGGTATCTGCAGAAGATGGCAGTGCCTTGCTCCAAAATCCTAGAGGTGTCTGCTGTGATTCACCTATGGGGGCCTACGAAATGCTCCAAACAGCATCTCTATCTGTCACTGACACCTCAAGCATGATTGGATGTTCTGGGTCATATGGCCCAAGTGGCGGAGCAGCTTGCACAGCAGCCTGGACCTATTGCAGCGCCTTCTCCTATTCTGGACCTCGCTCCAAACTGACAGCCTTGCGGGTCACTCGATAAATGGGCAAGAGTAACACACCCGGATGAAGAATGTGTTTCCTCCAAAATCTGAATAGGCTGACTAGGCATTGTGCCTCTTTATTGGATGTAGGAGGGGCCAAATGCGGCAACTTATCCTTTACCTTGGAAGGCATATCTCGACAGGCCCCACACCAATGGACCCTTGGAAATTTTACTGAGGTAGAGGGTCGTGAATTTTAGTTGGATTTATTACCCATCTTCTGGCATGCAAATGTCTCACCCATAAGTCCAGTGTGTTTGCTACTTCTTGCTCACTGGATCCAAGCAGCATAATGTCATCAATGTAATGGACCAGTGTGATGTCTTGCAGAAGCAAAAAGCAATCAAGGTCTCTCTGAATAAGATTATGACACAAACCCTGAGGTAAAACAATAAAGGTATATTTCTGGTCTTGCCAGCTGAGGGAAATGGCTTCTGGTGGGCTTTATCAACAGGAATGGAGAAAAAGGCATTTGCCAAGTCAATGGCTGCATACCAGGTACCAGGAGATGTGTTAATTTGCTCAAGCAATGAAACCACATCTGGTACAGCAGCTGCAATTGTAGTCACCACTTGGGTAAGCTTATGATAATCCACTGTCATTTTCCAAGATCCATCTGTCTTCTGCACAGGCCAAATGAGAGAGTTGATGGGGATGTGATGGGAATCACCACCCCTCCATCTTCCAAGTCCTTGACAGTGGCGCTAATCTCCATAGTCCCTCTAAAGATGTGATATTGTTTTTGATTTACTATTTTTCTAGGGAGAGGCAGCTCTAATGGCTTCAATTTGGCCTTTCCCACCATAATAGCCCTCATCATACCAGTCAGGGAGCCAATGTGGGGGTTCCGCCAGCTGCTAAGTATGTCTATGCCAATTATGCATTCTGATACTGGGGAAATGACCACAGGATGAGTCCAGGGACTCACTGGACCCACTGGAAGTCAGATCTGAGCTAAAACTCAGTGAATTACCCAACCGCCATAAACCCCTACTTTAACTAGAGGACCACAGTGATGTTTTGGGTCCCCTAGAATCAATGTCAGTTCAGAGCCAGTGTCCAGTAGTCCCCAAAAAGTCTGATCATTTCCCTGTCCCCAGTGCACAGTTACCCTGGTAAAAGGCTGACTGTGTCCTTGGGGAAGGATGGGAGAAAGATTCACTGCATAAATTATTGATAAGGTAGTGGGGTCTTTCCTCAAGGGGACCCAGCCTCCCCATCATTCAAGGTGTTCTGGGTCTGTAAACTGGCTCAAGTCTGAAAACTGAGGGGCCATGATTCTCTGTTTTCGTAATTCAAATTAGTCTTTTGTTCATTTAACCTAGAAGTTTTCTGCTTGTATAAATTAAGTAGGAATACAGTAGACTCCCTAACAATTTCACTGTTAGGAAACCACGATTAATTAGCCAATGCCACAGCTCTACAGGAGTCAGACTATTCTGATTGCCACTTTGGCTCTGCTGTCCATTACGGCAGCTACGCCCACCTTGCCTTGGACAGTTGATTGCTGCCACTTGACCTCTGCCACCTCAGGATACAATTATTCCTGTTGTATTTAAATTTTGTAGTTGAGTTACTGCGGTTCCCATGTTAGATCTGACATACAGAGAAGAGCAATTGCAGGACTCTTCAAAGATGCAGGTGCTACCCTCACCAATCTATTTAGCAAGGCATTAATCAAGAGTATATCTTCTACACCCACCCAGCTGGGATGAGTAACTCTAAAGTGATGAATCCACTCCACCATCCCAATCTTGCTAAGCCTTTGGATTCCTTCTCTACATTAAACCAGTGGAGATCAGGTATTTCCAGCTCTTTCACAGTAGGCCATCTTTTAATCCATATTTCAGCTAACCAAGCAAATAAATTATTAGAACTGTTTTTAACTCCCAGAGCTGTAACATTAAATGCAGAGTCCCTACTTAGTGGTCCCAAATTAATAAATTCAGCTTGATCCAACTCTATGTTACTTCCATTGTTATCCCACACCCTTAATATCCATTCCCATGCCTGTTCTCCAGATTTCTGTTTATATAAATTAGGTAATTTAAGCAGTTCTTTTTTAGTGTAGCACACCTCCTCATGGGTCACTCTCTCAACCTCACCTCTAGGGGCCCGCGAGGACTTTATAGGTCTAGAAGTAAACAGGCTGTTGGGAATGGCTCCTGAGGATAATCAACATTATCTTGCCTGGCAACCGCCACAGGAGAGGCCATCACTGTTGCCTGAGGCAGTGCAGGGTTTATCTCCTCAAAGTGGAAAGGCTAAGGGCAGCATGGGTCGGGGAGGGGATGTTGCCACTACTGGGGATCAGCAACCTGTTCCTTCTGGCAATAAAGTTTCATCAGATTTTACAAACTCAGTGTCCCCAGCTTCATCAGGGTCCTCTCACACAACCCCATTCCAAGTTGCAGGGTCCTATTCTTTTCCAATCAATGCCCTCACTTAAACAGTAGACACCTGGTGAGGCTGTCCATGCACCTTTCGTTGCAGGTCAGCCACTCACATGATAAGAGCTTGTGTCTGTTCTTCCACAATTTCAGCTCTTTCTTTACAGGAGATAAGATTCTCATTCTGGGCAATCTTAGCAGACATGAGTCTCAGCATCTTCTTCTGAGGCCCAGAGACAGAATCTCTGAGTTAATAATTTCTTTCATCACTTTGTCTACTGAACTTAGGAGCAACCAACCAGCTTCATTATGTTCCTTGGTTCTTCACATGGTCAAAGGTATTATGTATAGAGTCACTAAACTCCTTGCCTTTCATGAGCGATGAATCAGGAGTGTCAAATACATTTATTTTGCATAACTCTCTAAACAGTTCACACCAAGAACTATCAGTGTTTTTTTCTATAAATGAAAACACTTGATTGCTGATTTCATTTGAAGTGAGTAAACAACCGTGTGATGACTCATAGATTATTTTTCAAGCTCTAACAGTGTATTATTTTCTGACATTCGAAATGTTCTCTGGTTTCTCTATACTTCAAGTTTTCTAAGCCATATAATCAATTTTTATAATGTTTAATATTTATCAAATATTGAATGTATGTCATTCACTCTTTTACATATTCTAATATACTCAAAACAATCTTGTTAATTAGGAGTCAATATCCATTTTACACAGGAAGAAACTAAAGTTCAGGCTGCATAAATGACTTGCCAATGTCAAACAACTATTAATAATAAGAGGCAGAGTTGACCTGAACTCATGCCTACCTGTGCCTATGCCTATGCTTTTCTCATTGTATTACACTGTTCCCAACGTACACCGGGTGTCATGATCATGAGTCACCCTTTTTAGAGTTTTAATATTCTACTTCGTACTTTATTTCCATTAATCACTATGTAGGAATAAGGATAGTAAATATTATTTACTTATGCACCCAAATGACTAGAATGTCATAAAGAACTTGTGTTGACAACAGAAATGAAAATAATATATAGAAGTGTAACACTAGTCTCTTCCTTTGGTGAGCTTTATTTTTTGAATTAAAGGCAAGGAAATAACTGGTGTTCAGTAAAGATGATATGTGACGAAGACATTCTGACATCTAAAGCAAGTACTAGATGTGGATTAACAGTCTGAGTCCTTGTCTTGGGTTTTCCGAGTCACAACAGAGTCATTCAGGTGGTTCCTCAAATCTTGGCATTTTCTGAGGGAGATGTTTGCCCAGCCCCTCACACAGGGTGCCTTGAGGATCAAACATTTATAATATATGTGAAAGTATAATCTAAACAAACGAGTAAATGTGGGTAATGAAATGGCAATTTAATGTCTAAGCTCTTAATGACTTTAGGGAAAATACTAGTGCATGTTAGTGCTACATGTTAGTGTAAGAATTATGTAAACTGGTAAGTTCTTTACATCTGATGAGTGAGGATGATTTTCTTTCCAGGTAGCGTATTAACTACCTAGATGTTATTCTCAACCTGAAAACAGTTTTGCTGTTTCTGAAAAGCAGCTGGTAATAAAAATCACTCCCATTCTCTTAATGATACAGGGACAAGATTATAAAATCATGAATTCTGAACCAAGAGATATTGCACAGAACCACAGCACCTTGCAAATAAAGAAGCTAGTCCTTTCCTGTATTGTATCCTTTGTACTAAGGGATAAGCATCTATAGCCAGCATTTTACAGAAGAGGTGCTAAAGAAGAGAAAAGTCTTAAATTTCAGCACTGTACATAACAGTTATTGAAGAAGGAGGGAATAAGAATCTCAGAGATTGATATTAAAAGATCTAATGCTTCATTGATTACACAGGATAATTATTTTGGTCAACAGAGGATTCAACAATGAAAGATGAGGATATAATTGTAACCAGAAGAAAGATATACTTCAGAGATTCCTGGCTAAAATATCCCACTAATTCAAGGAATGGGAAACAGTAAATCAATATAAGTGCCAAATTAATACTATTTGTAGCTTGTTAAATACATATGTATGTTTGAGTTAATAATTGTCTAGTAAAGACTGTGTAGTTTATTCTACTATGTGGTTTCGATTATAACAGTTTATGAGATCTGTGATTTAAAGAAAATCAAATAAAGTACCACTAAAATAGTCATATATATGGATGCAACCCAATAGATAATTTCAGTCTAGAGTCTGATACCCAGATCAATAAACAGTAATTCTCCCATTACAGAATGATAATTTAATTACTTATTCTATGTCTCATAATAAGAAAGTGCTTTGAAAATTGTTCCTATTGATCACATATGATTAAAAAGCATTCAAGTTACCCTCATTTAATCTTACAACATTTTTTATTGGGAGAAGGATGCAATTACCCTAAGCATTTACTGATGAGGAAGTTGGGCTTTATGTGATTCTATCACTTGTCCAAGATGATCTGAGTGGCAAGAAACACACAGAGGTTTGAACCAGGCATTCTGACTCCAGAATGTGGACTGTTGATTCTGTACTGTTGGATTTCTTACTATTCTTACTTTGTACGTGGAAAAGAATAAGTACATTTTTTTTAGATGAATATAGAGTTCTAGGTAGAATGCCAGGGCTTTAGTTCACAGCAATGCCTCAATTCCCGTTATCCAGACAGTTCTTTCTGCAGAGCTATTGATGAGAGAGAACATTGCCTTTGGTTTTATAGCTGGTGAACATTGGATAAGAGATTCTCGGATATAGACTTGTGCTTTATCACTGAATGAAAATAACTAAAGCCACAGCAGTCAAGTATATGAACCCTTTCAGAGTTCTGTCATCTGTCAAGTCAAATAGTGATTTTTCAGTTTTCTTAGGCTTTCCATAAGACTAGGCCAGGTAATGCACAGTTTTACCAGTATCAGTCAATAAAAAATTGCTAGACAGAAATATCCTGAATGCATTGACCATACTTGTCGTTGTTAACTCTGCCTCTTCCTGAAGCTGTAGACTTCCCAAGGTAAAGCAGACCAAAAGAGAAAATTAAAATGATGTAATTTAGCTATACTAATCAATTTCCTCAGAAGCATGTGAATTTGCCCAGTGAATATAAATACCTTGATGGTTAGCTTTGAAAATATTGATACTCTGTTAGGTTGAAAGTGAACTCCATAACAGCCATTCATTCATTTATTCATTCATTCAAGAATTATTGTTGAAAATTGATAAGGAGGGCCTAATTAAACTAAAGAGCATCTGAACAGGAAATGAAACTATCAATAGAGTAAACAGACAACCCACAGAATAGGAGCAAAGAGTCACAAACTATGAATCAGACAAAGATCTAATATTCAGAGGCTATAAGGAACTTAAATCAACAAGCAAAAGACAAACCACCTCATTAAAATGGACAAAGGACATGAAAAAACACTTCTCAAAAGGAGACATACACGCAGCCCACAAATATATGGAAAAATGCTCAACATCACCACTCATTAGAGAAATGCAAACCAAACACAGAATGAGACACCATCTCACACAAGTGATAATAGTTATTAAAAAGTCAAAAAATAATAGATGTTGGTGAGGTTGCAGAGAAAAACAAATCCTTATACACTGCTGGTGGAAATGTAAATTAGTTTAGCCACTGTGAAAAGCAGTTTGGAAAATTCTCAAAGAACTTAAAACAGAACTACCATTTGACTCAATAATCCCATTAATGGGTATATACCCAAAGGAATATAAGTAATTCTCCCATAAAGACACATGCATGTGTATGTTCCTTGGCACTGTTCACAATAGCAAAGACATGGAATCAATATAGATGCCCATGAGCAATGGAGTGGTTAAAGAAAATGTGTACATATACACCATGGAGTACTAAGCAGCCATAAGAAAGAATGAAATTATGTCCTTTGCAGCAATGTGGATGCAGTTGGAGGCTGTTATCCTATTTGATCTAATGCAGGAATGGAAAACCAAATACCACATGTTCTCACTTGTAAGTGGAAACTAAATATTCAGCATACATGGACACAAAGAGGGGAACAATAGACATGGGAGCCTACTCAAGGGTACAGGGTGGGAGTAGAGTAAGGATCAAAAATCTACCTACTGGGGCTGGAAGCAGTGGCTCATGCCTGTAATCCCAGCACTGTGGAAGGCTGAGGTGGGTGGATCATTTGAGGTCAGGAGATCAAGACCAGCCTGCAACATGGTGAAATCCCATCTCTACTAAAAATACAAAAAATCAGCCAGGTATAGTGGCTCGTGCCTGTAGTTTCAGCTACTGGAAAGACTGAGGCAGGAGAATTGCTTGAACCCAAGAGGCAGGGGTTACAATAAGCCAAGATCATGCCACTGCACTCCAGCCTGGGTGACAGAGTGAGGCTTCATCTCAAAAAAACCAAATAACAACAACAACAACAACAAAGAGCTACCTATTGGGTGCTATGCTCACTACTGGTGTGATAAAAACATTTCTACAACGAACTCCAGTAGCACACAATTTCCCAATATAAGAAACCTACAGGTGTACCTCTGAACCTAAAATGAAAGTTGGAAGAAAAAAATTAAATAATTTAAAATGTAAAAAATATATTGTTTGAAGCCAACGCGTCATTCTCAGATCTTGATTGCTTCCCCCTGCTCTCCTTCCTTAAGGCAAGCACCTGTCATTTAGTCTCAGTAGCTTTCTAGTGTTAAGTCTTTAAGAATTCTCCACCAAGCCTGCATATGGATTAGGATCTCATCTTCTTATCAGTCACCTTATTCCCCACAAAATATGAACAACCAGCCCCCTTATTCTGTTCTCAAAACCAAGTAAAGAAGTCCTTTCTTTGAGATAAGAGGTATTAATATTTCAATAGGCAATGAAGCAGATATTTTCAAATTGGAGGAACAAGCAAAGTCTGGAGCAGGATATAAAAATAAATTCACATTTATACATATTTCAATGAAGTTAAAGAACCCCAAAGACAAAAATAAATCTGAAAGTTACCAGAGAGAATATATTACCTTCAAAAACAACAATGAGATAAAAAGCAGATATATCATTGCCAGAAGCAGATGCCAGAAGATAATGGAAGAGATCATGTATTGAAAGGTTATTACAAAAAAAATTAATCATTCATGGGGGAGGGCAGAGTAAAAATGTTTTGATACATACACAGATTTTCATTGAAAGATATAGTAAAACTTTATTTCAGAAAAGAAAAAGAAAAAGAAACACCAAAGGAGGGAGTAGATTTCCAACATTAATTGGTGATAATATAGTTGACTTAAAAAACTATGTTAGTAATTATTAATGACTACAGACTTTGAAAACCATGAAAGACTTAAGGTAGTTGAAAACAAGGCATAAATAGAAGAATACAAATTAAAACTACAGTGACATCACACTTTCATATGTCGGATTAGCAATGAGCAAATATTTTGATAATGTAGTGACTTGGCCAGCATGTATGGAAATATTGATTCTGAAGTAGTGCTGGTGGGGTATAGGACACTTTCTGCAGATTACAAATGATAAGGTTTGGCTGTGTCCCTACCCAAAATCTTATCTTGAATTGTAGTCCCCATAATTCCCATGTGTCATGGGAGGGACCCAGTGGGAGGTACTTGAATCATGGGGGCAGTTTCCCCCATGCTGTTCTCGTGATAGTGAGTGAGTTTCTACAAGATCTGATGCTTTTATAGGCTTCTGGCATTTCCCCTGCTGACACTCATTCTCTCTCCTGCTGCCCTGTGAAGAGGTGCCTTAGGTCATGATTGTAAGTTTCCTAAGGGAGGCCTCCCCAGCCACGTGGAAATGTGAGTCAATTAAACCTCTTTCCTTTATAAATTACCCCGTCACGGGCAGTTCTTTCTAGCGGTGTAAGAACTAACTAATACAACAGATTATTGTTCAAAATTTAAAATGCACATACTCTCACTCTAGATCTCCCTACACTGTCTTTTTTTTTCAAATAGCATTGATCACCTACTTGAAATTATGCTATCAATCTATTTGCTTACTTATGTATTTTCTGTTTCTTTCTCCTCCCCACTAAATTGCAAGCTCTATGAAGGTAGAAATTCGATTTCTTAGAGCAGTGTCCAGTATGTAATATTAATCAATGTTCATGTAATAAATTGTGTAATTTAGTTCTCAACTTAAATGTAATCTCAGAACCTTTTGTTGTCTACTCTTTCTTCAGCCACACCCTGCCTTTGCTGATACTACTACATTACCTTGTTTAATTTTATTTATAACATTTCCACTAATCAAAAGCCTCATAGCATATATTTCTTTACATGTCTTATTTTCTGCCTTTTCCTGTAAGTACAGATACTGGGTGAGAGCAAAGGCATAGTCCACTTTGATCACTGCTCTACTGCCAGTTTCTAGAACGGATAGTAGGAACTCCAATGCTATTTACTCAATGAATGCATAAATGAACAAATGAATGAAATAGTTCAACAATTTTTATTTGTAGAAATAATATTAACAGGCAAGAGGAAGTCAAAAAATTTACGAGTCTCACCACACTGGCTCATTTCCCTTTGGAGATGGTCAATATCATTTTGCAGTTACTTCTGAGAGAATAGCTCACAAAACTCTTTTTTCTTCTCTCCAGTCTGAGTGAAGAACAAAGAGACTCCTTCTTCCCAGAGTGAGGATACAGCAAGGAGAGAATAAATAGCATCCCTACTCTCTCTAGAGAACCGCTGGAATTTCTGAAAAACTTTCACTGAACTCACTCCAGTTCAGTTTATCACACACAGTGTAGATTTATTTTTCTATTAACAATCTAAATACTATATTTTCTCACCATTCTACTTTTATGGTTGCTCTTAGGGGTTAAAAAATAATACATTTTTATGGTGTATAGGAATTCTGGCATATAAATATATTTCTTTTTAAAGATATCATTCATAGAATTATAGTTGTGTTTCTTTCTTTTTTACCCCATGGTTCCCATTCTGTTAGGTTTATGAGTTGAAGTGTTCTACAATTTTATTTCCTAGTAAGGTATGCATATGTATAATAAGGGATATAAAAGAAATATATTCAATGCTTTATGATTAACATTTTTTCTTCTAAAATAAAAAGCTTTTTATTTGCTGTAACTTATAACTTGATGTTGCCTTCTTAAAAGTAGTAGCCATTATTTCTTAATCACTCAAGTCTGAGGAAAATTTGAACAGAAATTACAGGGAGTTTTCATACATTTTCTCTTCTCTAACCCTCTCGTCCAGTTTCCTCAATTATAAACCTCTCCATATATGTGGTTACAACTGATAACATTTATCACAACTGATAAACCAATGTAGAAACATTATTAACTAAAGTCTGCAGTTTACATTAGAGTTCACTCTTTGTGTTGTACAGTTCTATTGTTTTTCTAAATGCATAAGGTTCATCATTGTACCCATATCTATAATAATATGGAACAGTACAGAATAATCTGTAATATCCACTATTACAGTATCATACGTAATAGCTTTACGACCCTAAAAATCCCACATGTACTATTTATTCATCACTCCTCCCTTTCCAACCCTGGGCAACCACTGAGTCTTTTAACGTCTCTATAGTTTCGTCTTTTTCAGAACATTGCATAGTTGCAGCCGTATAATATGTAGTCTTCTCAGGAAGTCTTCTTTTACTTAGTTATATACATTAAAGTTTCTTGCAAGTATTTTTATGGTTTGATAGCTAATTTCTTTTCATCACTGAACAATATTCTATTGTCTGGATGTAGAAGAGTTTATTTACCCGATCACCTACTGAAAGACGTCTTGGTTGCTTCCAAGTTTCGGCAAGTGTGAATAAAGTTGCTACAAACAACTTGTGTGCAGGTTTGTGTGTGTGTGTGTGTGTGTGTGTGTGTACATAAATATTCACCTCATTTAGGTAAATATCTAAGAGACATAAGAAACCATGAAAGTGTTCTGCAAAGGGGCTGAATCATTTGCATTCCCACAAACAATGAATGAGAATTCCTGCTTCTCCATAATCTCACCCAGGTTGTGGTTTGTCTGTGTTTCAGATTTTAGCCATTTTAGTAAATGTGTAGTGTTATCTCATTGTTGTTTTAATATGAAGTTTCTTAATGATACATGATATTGCAAATCTTTTCACATACCTCTTTGCCATCTGTATGTTTTCTTTGGTAAAGTGTCTGCTCAGATCTTTTACCTGCATTCAAATTGAAGGTAAATTGGGTTGTTCGATGTCTTACTGTTGAGTTTTAAGGATTCTTCGTATATTTTGAATATTAGTCCTTTGCCAGATGTGTGATGTGTGGTTTGAAAATATTTTCTCTCAGTCTGTGTCTTGTCTTTCCATTTTCTGAAAAGTGTATTTTGCAGAGTGGAAGTTTTTTATTTTAAAGAAGTCCAAATTATCAATTTTTAAAAAATTCATAGATACTGCCTTCGGTATTATATCTAAGAAATCATCACCAAACTCAAGGTCACCTATATTTTCTCCTATGTTATCACCTAGAAGTTTTATAGCAGGAGTCCCCAACCCCCAGGCCATGGACAAGTACCAGTCTGAGGCCTGTTAGGAACCAGGCTGCACAGCAGGAGGCGAGTGGCTGGCAAGAGGGCAAAGCTGTATTTACAGCTGCTTCCCATCACTCACATTAGTGCCTGAGCTGCAGCTCCTGTCAGATCAATAGCGACATTAGATTCCATCGTGAATTGCACATGTAAGGGATCTAGTTTGCAAGCTTCTTTTGAGAGTCTAATGCCTCATGATCTGTCACTGTCTCCCATCACCCTCATAAGGGACCATCTAATTGCGGGGAAACGAGCGCAGGGTTCCCACAGATTCTACATTATGGTGAGTTGTATAATTATTTCATTATATATTATTATGTAATAATAATAGAAATAAAGTGCACACTAAATGTAATGCACTCGGATTATCCTGAGACCATGCCTCCTCCACCCCGTCTGTGAAAATATTGTCTTCCACAAAACCAGTCCCTGATGCCAAGAAGGTTTGGGTCCACTGTTTTACAGTTTTTAAGTTTACCTTTAGGTGTCTGATTCATTTTGAGTAAATTTTTGTGAAAGGTATGAGGTCAGTGTCTAGATTTATATTTCAGCGTGTGAGTGTTCACTCTTGTTTCATTGGTTGAAACTATTCCTGTTGGAGAATTATGTGAACTAGAATTTTTGTGGTTAATTCCATTGGGTTTCAATTTAGGCTATTTCATAAATTATTATTAATTTTTCATAGGCATACCTCCTTGCCTTGTGCTTTACTTTATTGCACTTTTCAGATATTGTGGGTTTTATTGCATAATATTTATATATATGTATGGGGTCATGTGATATTTTGACACATGCATAAAATGCATAATGATCAATCAAGTCAGGGTATTTAGGATATTCATCTCCTTGAATGTGAATCATTTCTTTTGCATTGGGGACATTTCAAATCTTTTTTTGAGCTACACTGAAATAAACAATATAGCGTTGTTAACTACAGTCACCCTGCTATGTTATCAAATACTATAACTTATCTCTTCTATCTAACTGTATGTTTGCACTTATTAGTCTACCTCTCTTCATCCCCTGACACCATCTCCTCCGTACACACAAGCTCCCCAGCCTCTGGTAACCACTATTCTACTCTCTACCTTCATAGGATCAACTTAGCTCCCACATATGAGTGAGAACATGTGATATTTGACTTTTTGTGCCTGGCTTATTTTGCTTAACATAATGATCTCCAGTTCTAACCATGTTGCTGCAAATGACAGAATTTCATTCTATTTTATTATGGAAGCCATTTCCTAAATTAAACATGAATATTAATTGATTCAGCATAATATAACATTTTAAATTCGGACTGTGTATGTGTAAAGACAACTTTATCATTTTTAATTGAATGGGATTTTTTTTTGTCCTCAAGTCAACTGATATCATAACAACCTTCATTTACCAGATCACTTAAAACATTGATTATATCATCTTTTTCACTGTGGGCAATTAGCAGCAATACGTGCTTTGTTTACTTGTTTACAACTTTTATCTCAGCAATAAACTGCTCTTGAGAATTATTGATTACCCTCAATTCTATTTAAACATAGATCCAGAAAATTCTTAATATCAGTCAGATTTTAGTGACTTTGTTGGACAGGGACCAAAGTATCCTCAGTTGCGGGTGATGGAAAGTTTCCTGGGTAGCATTACACATTGGCCAGGAATGGGGAGAATTTAGCAAGATTCCACTGCTAAAAACTGCCTTGACCTAACCACTTGTTGTTAAGTCTCAGCAGTACACACAATAAGGATGTAAAGGAGCAAATATCATAATGCAAAACCATAGTAACCCTTGATATTTAAATATTTTTCATATTCTCTCATTAAAATATTTTATTGTAATGGCATATAATACTGGTTTATGAAAATGGTAGATCTTCATACTGGTAAATCATGGGAATTATATACCTAAATACATTTCCTTGCCTGTTATCTAATGAGGACTGAAAGATTATTACTTATGAGGCTTTTAACTTGAGGTGATTAAAGTGTACTGATTTATTGTGGGGTTACCTAAGGTGCTCACTTCATCTTTCTTGTGTTCATTTTTTGGTATTCAATTTGGGTTTTAAAAAATATATGATGTAACTTAAAGTGCCTTATAAACTACAAAATGTTTTTCACTTTCAAAGAAATATCTAAGAAATCTGCTAACTGTTGAATGCTCAGCACCGTGAACATGATAGAGATAAAGCAAGAAGACACAGGTCACCTTAAGCAGGAACTCTGCATTCAGAAAGTTTATCATTACCAAAACACATTTGAAACAATCGAGTGTTTAAAAGTCTGAAATAATGAATTGCTAAATCATTGGACACATGGATTCCAATACTGCAAGACACAGTTTAATAAGTGAAAGTTGGACAGACTATGGGAAGTTTCACAAAGGAGGTGGCAAGCAGAATAATTCTTCACCCCCACACACTCTATAAGAAGTCTCTTCCAAGCCCCGACATCTGTGAATATGCTACCTTACATGGCACAGGGGGCTTTGAAGATGTGATTACTGGGATGGACCTTGAGATGGGAAGATTATCCTCCATTATTTTGGAGGGCTTAATCTAATCATCTGGGTCCCTAAAAATAGAGAACATTTCCTGGATGTGGTTAGAGGGAGGGGTGACTATGAAAGAAAGAGCAGAGATTTGGTGAGGCTGGCTTTAAAGATGGTAAGAAGGGGGCCAAGCCAAGGAGTGTGGACAGCCACTAGGCAGGGAAATTGATTCTCCTCTAGAGCTTCCATGCAGGAACACAGCCCTGCTGATGCTTTGACTTTCACCCAGAGACCCATGCAGGATTTCTTATCTTAGGAACAGTAACATAATAGATTTGTGGTGTTCAAAACTACTATATTTGTGATAATTAGTAAAGCCAGCATAGAAAACTCATACTGAGGAAGGGGATGTAAAGACTGAATTTGGATTTGAGTAAGTGCTGTAAAAGCAAATTGGAATGAAGGCCTGATTGTGGAGTGTTCCTGGCACTGGAGGAGACTGGCTTGCCTGGAGTCGGGGAATCAGGCTTAATTGAGGTATAATCCTTCCCATCACTGCTGCAGGCGCTGATGCAGCTGACACT
The DNA here is from genome assembly GCF_006542625.1 of Nomascus leucogenys. Taxonomy (NCBI): domain Eukaryota; kingdom Metazoa; phylum Chordata; class Mammalia; order Primates; family Hylobatidae; genus Nomascus; species Nomascus leucogenys. The sequence continues at coordinate 79,391,781 of NC_044389.1, read as the reverse complement.
TCTGAGTCAGAGGAAGATAACTCAGTGCCAGGAGCTGCGGTGGGTGCACAAGAGCTGCTGGATGATAACAGCAATTTTGCAGCTTAACTACATTGGACACCAGTTGTCTGAAATTGCAAGTTTTTTACATAATCATAGATCATGATATTTAAGTCCAAAAATGATATGAAGCAGTCACTTGATCCAGGCTTGTTTTTATGTGGCCAGTTTCTGTCATCCTTATGAATAAAGTGCAGTAAGTGAGACCCAGAGGACAGCCATCCTCTGCCTTAGCCCTCAGTACAGTAGGTGGCTCTAAAATACAGGCCAATAGCATCTTTAAATGGAAATCTTCAGAAAAAGAGAGATTCACATTTACTGAATATAGAAGTTTAAAAGATGACTCAGTATTTTTTCCTATAATTAGAGCACTTTGAAATTTCACCTTAATTTTTAAATAGCTCAGTGTACACACTGAGAGCTTAGTTTTTCTTAAGTAGAATCCCTAAATCCCAGAAAAATGTGAACAGCAAAAAACCCACTTGAACCCCATGATCACTTTCAATTCTTTCCTGAATTTTTTAACCAATGTATTGCCTGTGATTTCTTAATACTTACTGTATGCTTATACAGCTATGAACATAATGAAAAATCATCTTTTGAATGTATGAGTTAAACGGATTAATCTCACCTATCAATGTTTGTCAACGTTATAAGAACAAACTTTAACAGCAAAAGAATGACAACACTAACCTTGCAATTGTGTTTAGAGGGAATGCCTAAACTATGCTAATATAAGCTTTTAGTAACACTGTTATTTATGGAAGAACATGCTGATCTTAAGTATGATTATAAGCACCATTATGTATTAGATGCCATTTATTTTGCTTTCCCCAGTCTGGCTTGAATACCTAAGAGATTACATATCATCTCAGCAAGTAGCCAGTACAATATCTGAGCTAGGGGAACACTGAGCACATTGCCCTTAAAGAGACTTAATGCTCTTAATAAGGATATGAGCATTCAAAGCATATATTCTTCCTAGCTGTGTAATAACATTCCAGTAGACATGAAGCCCAGTTACAACACTAACATGGAGGCGACGTAAGTGGTAAAAGGACCTATGTTTTTGAGGTCAGTCAGATTTAGCTTTGAATTTATCTCCCAATTAATTCATTTCTTTCTTTTTTTAATTTTCCAAGACGGAGTCTCACTCTGTCACCCGGCTGGAGTGCAGTGGCGTGATCTCGGCTCACTGCAACCTCTGCCTCCCAGGCTCAAGCAATTCTCTTGCCTCAGCCTCCTGAGTAGCTGGGACTACAGGCACGTGTCATCACACCCAGCTAATTTTTTTTTTTTTTTTTTTTTTGAGATGGAGTCTCGTTCTGTCACCCACGCTAGAGTGCAGTGGCGCGATCTCGGTTCACTGCAAGCTCTGCCTCTTGCGTTCATGCCATTCTCCTGCTTCAGCCTCCCGAGTAGCTGGGACTACAGGTGCCTGCCACCATGCCCGGCTAATTTTTTTGTATTTTTAGTAGAGATGGGGTTCCACCATGTTGGCCAGGCTGGTCTTGAACTCCTGACCTCGTGATCTGCCCTCCTTGACCCCCAAAGTCCTGGGATTACAGGCATGAGCCACCACGCCTGGCTCGCTCCCTCCTTCCTTCCTTCCTTCCTTCCTTCCCTCCTTCCTTCCTTCCTTCTTTTCTCTTTCTCTTTCTTCCTCTCTTCTGTATTGATTTCTTTTCTTTCTTCTGTAAATATTTACTATTGTTTATAATGTGCAAGGCTATCATTAAACTGTACTTTATTAAGTACTTATTAAGCTATAATCTCTGCTTTGGAAGACCAAATGGTCTAGGCATACAACACGGTTGGCTGTGAGAACTTATACTGGTCAGCTTCTCTGAGCACCTAGTACTGAGCCTGGCTGCTTAGGGGTGAAATGAAGGACAGTGTGCCTTTTCTTGATCCCATATTCTCTGCTGGGAATAATGCACCTATGAACAACTTCTACCTCTCTCTCTCTTTTCTTACACCAAACAGTTTGAATGATGATGGGGTAAGGTTGGGAAGAAACTCCTGAAATTTCATTCCATGTAAAGAGAGATCTATTATCATGACATTCTGGGACATTCTCTCCCTCATCACCCATTTATGCCCCAGTGAAGAAGAGGGACTTATGTGATGGGAGAGTTTAAAAGAAAAACTGGGTAAAAGGGAGCTGGCCCCTTAATCTCTGTCTTTTGGGCAGCCTTCTTCTGGAAGAAGTCTGTGAATTTTAAGGACCTCATTCCAGGATACAAGTATACAGTGGTCCCCTTTTGCCTTTGATATCATAGGTAAGGCAATTTTATTGTGATGTCCATTATCAGAAAGCTCACTTACCTGCTGATAAAAGCCACATCCTCTGCTATCAGTAATAAAGATGATATTTTGGTGCCCATCTGCCTTTCTCAATTGGGTTAGAACTCAGGTGGAGAAGAGCAGTGATATTTATTGTGCCACCACGAATCCCATTAAATGATAATTATTGTTTCCTTGGGACTCTTTTGCAGAGGATAATTTTTAAAAATGCCACTTGAACCTAATGATTGCAGATGCTAGCATAATAGAAACAGACTGGGGTCATATGCTTCTCTCTATTTTTCTCTGAGAGAGAGTAGCTGTTGCCCGATTCCTTTCTCCCAAAAGAGGGATTATAAAACATCATGATGAGCCTCCTCCTTTATATTTTCTCTTTTCCTTATTTAAAAATTAATGGCACGATTCCAAAGGAGTTGTCATAGTTTCTCACTAATTTTCTTAATTACTGTTTTTAATGGTGTAATTGCATTTTAGATATGTAATGTTTTTAATTTGTTATAGTTTACTGTACCCTTGTGAGGTAAGACATCCACATTTTGCAGATTAAGAAATTGCCGGAAAAAGGAAGTGACTGGCCTAATGTCACACAGCAAAGTGTGAATTAGTTGGTGAATAGGAAATGAGGCATAATTAGAACTCATCAGTAAGCTCATTCTTAAATGAAATCTACCTGGAGACCCATCAGTAGGAACAGCTGAAACTTTTTGAAATGTAGAGCAGGAAATTTGGCTTCCTGTTCTGCTCATTACAACTGAATTATTGAGACCTTTAACACAAAACTTGGTGTTTTTCTTTGGAGCCAGATCTGATTAGGAGTTCTAGCAATAGTTCCGGAAAAGATTGGAGACTTTCAAATGCATTTGCTTTGACTAGAAGTGCTCACCTATCATTAATTTTGTGTAACTGATACAAAGGCTTAAAAAATGTTTCTTCTAATTCTTCATCATCGTTTCATGTAGCAGCTGTTGGAACTAGCTCTTTGTAACTTGTAAAAGGCAACTTAAATTCTCAGAAACTTTTCAAGCCATTTGTTGAACATAGCCATTTCTAAAAATTAATTATGTAAACTTGAAATGTAAAAACTCTATTGACAACAAAGAAAATAAATGTCAATGTTTACCCCTTCCTAACATTTTATTATGTTTTACTTTTATTTATGCTCTTGGGTTAGTCACTTTATACTGTCCTTATGGTGGAAATACCATATAATTATGTCTTACTGAACATCTCTTTCCAACATTGCATTTAGCAGTTTTATGTCAGTAGCTTGAATTCAGCCATGGTGGGAATATTTACACCAAAGAAATCAGCAAATGCTACGAATCAGTACTTGACTTATTGTTGTGTTTATTATCTAGGTGATAGAGAAAATGTTAACAATGTGAACTAAATTTCATTCTTTTCTATCTGTAGCTGCTACATTGTGACTAGCCCCCAAAACTGAAGAAAGGTCTTTTTAGTATTCAAAAACTATGATTCAATGCAGCAAAAATTTGCTTACTGCAATGGTGAATGAGAGCAATTCCAACATTTATCTTCATTATTTCATCTTCATTTTACTCATTAATAGAAACTAAACTGTCAATCAACATTCCTGTCAGAAATACATGTTTGCCAATTGAAACCATAGTTTTACTATGGATACAGGGGTTAAGCAAAAATTGAAAGCATACCATAAGAATCAATTGATAGAGAATTTACAATAAAAAGTATCATATACAATAATCTGCTTTCATTTTTATGGGATACGTTCCAAGGTCCCCAGTGGATGCCTATACCTAACCATATATGTACTATGTTTTTATGATCTGATAACCAATAGAGCTACCAAGTAACTAATAGGGTAGTATACACAGCACAAATACTCTGAACAAAGGGATTATTCACATCCTGGGCAGAACAGAGCATGACTGCATGAAGTTTCATCACACTTCTTAGAGTGATAACACAGTTTAAAACTATGAATTATTTCTGGAATTTATCATTTCATATTTTTTGGACCAAAGTTGACTGCAGGTAACTGAAATAACAAAAAGCAAAACCATGGTTAAGGGGGGAACTACTGTATTTCATTTTTATTTGTAAATTGTAACTTTACTCCCTTTATACTAGCAACATTCGTATATATAAATGGACACACATATACATTCACATACATATATATGTACACATTTCTTTCAGAGAGCTGATATGAAGTGGGTTGAATAACAGTTCCCCCAAAAGATATGTCCCAATTCCCAGAACTTCTAAATATTGCAAAATACAGCAAAAGGATATTAACTAATATGGCAAAAATATGATTAAGGAATTTAAGAGGAGGTACTTTTGCCAGATAATCTGAGGGGGCCCTAAATGCAATCACATGTGTCTTTATAAAAGACACAGAGGAGAAAACAAAGAGGAAGAGAAGGAAAGCTAAGCACACAGGCACAGGTTGCAGTGATACAGCAGTAAACCAAGGAATGCCTGTAGCCACCAGAAGCTGGATGAGAAAAGAAACAGATTCCTGGCCAGAGCATCTAAAGGGAGAGCAGCCTTGCACTCTTAATCTCAGACTTCAGGCCTCCAGAGCTGTGAGAGAATAAACTTATGTTGTTTGAAGCCGCTCAGTTCATGGTAGTTTGTTATGATGGCTCTAAGAAACTCATGCAGGGTGTAATTAATTTTACAAGCTGCTTTGGGCATAGGGTAAGTAAGAAATTAGGAGGATTCTAGTGTTTTAACTTCTGACTACTTACATGTTTATGTTTCTAGGCAATTCATTTTTTCCATATGGTTCTGGGGTAAAAATACAATTCATTTAAAGTCTGAGTCTATTCTAACCTTCTACGAATGTGCAGTGTGGCCTTTTAATCAATTTTCCTGAAATGTGGCTGCCCAGATTAAGCATCCTTCACTCCTCAATTAAGCTTCCCAAATGCTTCATATTAGAATGTTTTGTCCTCTCGGCTTTTTGACAACCTTTCTTCAGATTTCTTTTCTCCATACTTTTCTTTGCTATTTGCCCTTTAGCAATTTCACCACTATTTATTACTGATATAGTTTCTTCTCTTATTAGTTTTTGACTATTGCATCTATTCTTTGCTCTGCATTATCGCTTTTCTAAGTAGTGCAATACCTTGGAATTATGAAGGGCTTGCGAATCTTTGCATCAGATTGATTTACTAATTTGGAAGTCATTTGCCTTCTCTATAATTCTATTGCTTTTCTGTCATGCTTTGACTCCATAGCTTGTTAGTCTCTGTCCTAATAAGCCCCTCGATTCTGGTTGTCTTGGTGATGACTCTCGTGTTTGGTTTCTCTTGTATTGTCTTTGTGCTGTACTCACTTTATTAATTTCACCGATGGAGGAGCAGAAATATACTGCCCAAGAAGTTTTTTTAAAAATTAAATTTAAATTGACTGATAAAAATCTCAGTGTGCTAAAAACTAGGTTCTGCAATGATTTCTAAATAAACAAATAAAATAAAACATAAGTTAGCCAAGATTTGTTGAGTAGCACCAGTATGCCTATGTTTGGCATTGGATACAAGGCAAAAAAACAAAACTGTGAATGAGACCCCTGTCCCCCAGACTCTGGCTTCAAGCACTTGCAAGTGCTTTATAAATTCATCCAGATATTTTATCTGTAGCAATTCCAGGGTGTCTTCCATTAGTTTCCATAGGAATAAACACAGTTTCTTTGCACAAAAATAGATTAATGGTCCAGGAAATTTCCTTCACTACTTGGAAATTTACAAGGGCAAGCTCACATTATGCTTGGAGCCCTCTTTATAATCTGTGGATTTGCTGTTTATAGAAAACTCTGAATATGTTCAAGTATTCAATCTCTTTCTAACCACTTTCTCAGTTACTTATAAATGACTATGTTTAGGCTTCCCCTATAGTTGAAATTACAGCCTTTTCAAAAAATTTGTAATTTGGCTATCTTCATTCCAAAGGCAGAGAAAAGCAACACATTAAGACATTTACCATTTCCTGATTCTGCTTTTCAATTTGCAGATCAGTTTGTAGTCAGATTTAATGATATTTCTCCCTTTTATTTCCTGTGATTTTAAACTTAGTCATATTCTAGGAACTATCGTTCTGTTGTTTAGTGTCTGCATTTATAGTAGTTCCCCTCAAGACCATAAAATTATCATCTTTAACTACATCCTTTGACTTTGTGCCACATAATTTTAGTTTTAATGTATCCTTTCTATGGTGAGTTTAAAGGGAACATGAGCTATGCAGCAGGACACATTCATAGGAGGGCTTAGAGGTCTATGTAGCGTCTCACAGAAGCTAGGAAAATGTTTCTTACAACAGCTTTCTTGAGGTATAATTGACATACGATCAATTTCAAATGTTTAAACTGTAAAATGTGTTAAGATAAAGATATAGATATATGTGTAAAACCATCACAACAATCAAAATGATGTGCATATTCATCATCCCCAAATGTCCCCACACTGCTCTATGATCCCCTCTCCCAGCCCCACCCATCCATCTCTCACCCCTGCCAATCCTGGATCTGCTTTCTTTTTATATAGATGAAGAGTTTGTATTTTCTGAAATTTTAGGTTAAAATTACAGTGGATACTGTTTTGTCTGACTTCTTTCAGCATAATTATTTCTGGGACTCATTCCTATTATTGTGTGTATGAATGGTTCATTCCTTTAGATTGCTGGATATTTTCCACTGTTTGAGTATACAACAATTTATTTATTCATTCTCCTGTTAATAGACATTTGGGTTGTGTTCATCTTTGGGGTGCTGTAAATACAGTTGCAGACATTTGTGTACACATCTTTATGGAAATATACTTTCATTTATTTGGAAAATAGTTATGAATGGAAAGGATGGGCCATATGATAGGCATGTGCTTATCATTTTACATAAATGCCAAACTCTTTTTTTTTTTGGATACAGTCTCATTCTTTCACTCAGTCTGGAATACAGTGACAAGATCTCAGCTCACTGCAACCTCAGCCTCCTGAGTAGCTGGGACTACAGGTGTGCACCACCACATCTGGCTAATATTTTTTATTTTTATTTTTATTTTTAATTTTGTTTAGTAGAGATGGGGTTTTGCCATTTGGCCAGGCTGGTCTCGAACTCCTGACATCAAATGATATACCTGCCTCAGCCTGCCACAGTAGTAGGATGACAGGCGTGAGCCACTGCACTCGGCCGGAAATGCCAAAAACTCTTTTCCAAAGTGGTTACGTTTCCACTAGCAATGAGTTCCATTTTCTCTACATTCCTCACCATTACTTTTGGATTATAGGAGTTATAATAGGTTTGTAATGGTATCTCCTTGTGAGTTTAATGTTCCTTTTCCTAGCGATTACTAATGTAATGTTGAACATTTTATTCATGTGCTTACTTGCCATCCATATATCTTCTTTCATGGAGTGTCTATTCAAATATTTTGCTCATTTCTAATTGAGCGGTTTATTTTCTTATTATTTGGTTATGAGAGGTTTTTTTACATATTCTGGGCACAAGTCACTAACCAGATACATATTTTGCAAATATTTTTCTCCCAGCCTGTAGCTTAATTATTATTCACTTAACAATGTCTTTAACAGAGCAGAAGTTCTTAAAATTATGAAGCCCAAAATACCAATTTTTATGAATCATGCTTTTGTTGTATTTAAGACACCTTCTAATCAAAAATCACAGTTTTTTTTCCTGTGTTTCCTTCTGTACATTTTGTAGTTTTAGATTTTACACTGTGTATGAGCCATTCTTAGTGCCTGATATAGATTGAAGTTCTTTTTTATATGACTATCCAATTTTCAGCACCATTTGTTGCAGAAATCATTTATCTACTGAGTATCTTTTGCACCTTTGTCAACAATCAGTTGTCCATATACATTTGGGAATTTTCTTTTTTGTGGACTCTATTCTTTTCCAGTGATCTATATCTTTATACCAGTACTATATTTTCTGGGTTACTGTAACTTTATAACCATTTTAGATGTCGTGTAGTTCTCCAACTTTGTTCTTTTTTTTCAAACTTTGTTTATTGTTAGCCGTTTTAAGAATTTTGCACTTTCATATGTATTTTAAAATGAGCTTGCCAATTTATACAAAATCTCTGATGAGATTTTGATTGAGATTATTTTGAAGCTACAGATTAAACTGGGTAGAATGATCGTTTTAAGAATATTAATTGTTATGAATTAATAATTAATTTGTAATAATTAATTTTCCTACCTACTCTGAAGAATAATTACTCCTTCTTAGTCACATGACTATCTATATCTCTTGATTTATTTAGGTTTTCTTATTTCCGCCAGTAAATGTTTTGTAGTTTTCAGTCCACAGGTCTTACATAACTGTTGTTAGATTTTTCACAAAGCATTTTATCTTTTCTCATGCTACTGTAGATGCTATCATTGTATTTCATTTCAAATTCCTTTTTATAATTTTCACGTTTATTTTAGGTTCGGGGGTATATGTGCAGGTTTCTCATATGGGTGTAATGTATGCTGCTGAACTTTGAGATACAAATTCTGCCATCTCTCAGGTAGTGAGCACAGTTCCCAACAGTTCATTTCTCAACCTTTGCCTTCCTCCCTCCCTCCCCACGTCCAGTAGCTCCCAGTGTCTATTGTTTCCATCTTTATATTCATTAGTACCCAGTGTTTTGCTCCCATTTATAAGTGAGAACATACAGTAGTGGTTTTCTGTTCTCCTGTTAATTCCCTTAGGATAATGGCCTCTAGCTGCCTCCATGTTGCTCCAAAGAATGTGATTTCATTCCTTTTTATGTCTGCATAGGATTCTGTGATGTATATGTACCACATTTTCTTTATCCAACCAGCTCTTGATGGACACATGCAATGACTGCATGTCTTTGTGACTGTGAATAGTACTGTGATGAACACGCAAGTGCATGTGTCTTTTTGGTAGGATGATTTATTTTGTATTGGGTATATACCCAGTAATGGGATTGCTGGGTCAAATGGTAGGTATGTTTTAAGTTCCTCGAGACACATCCAAAATGCTTTCCACTGTGGCTAACCTAATCTACATTCTTGACAATGGTGTATTAGTATTCCTTTTTCTCTGCAACCTCACCAGCATCTGTAATTTTTTGACTTTTTTGTAACACCCATTCTGACTGGTGTAAGATATTCTCCTGTGGTGTTTTTGTTTTGCATGTCTCTGATAATTAGTGATGTTGAGCATTTTTAAAATATGTTTGTTTGCTGCTTGCATGTATTCCTTTGAAAATTGTTCATGTCCTTTGCCCACTTTTTAGTGGGGTTATTTTTTCTTTTGCTTATTGAATTGTTTATGTTCCTTATGGATTCTGGATATTATAATTTTTAGATGCATAGTTTGTGAATATTATCTCCCATTCTGTAGGTTATTTGTTTACTCTGTTGATAGTTTCTTTTGTTGTGCAGATGCTCTTTAGTTTATTTAGTTCCCACTTGTCAATGTTCGATTTTGATGAATTGCTTTTGAAGACTAAGTCATGAATTATTTCCCAAGGCCTATGTCCAGAGTGGTGTTTTCTAGGTTTTATTCTATGATTTTTTCCCCTTTTTAGCCTGCTTTATTGTTTTTTTTAAATTATTACACTTTAAGTTCTAGGGTACATGTGCACAACGTGCAGGTTTGTTACATATGTATACATGTGTCATGTTGTTGTGCTGCACCCATTAACTCCTCATTTACATTAGGTATATCTTCTAATGCTATCCCTCCCCCCTCCCTCAACCCCACAACAGGACACGGCCTGTGATGTTCCCCTTCATGTGTCCAAGTGTTCTCATTGTTCAATTCCCACCTATGAGTGAGAACATGTGGTGTTTGGTTTTTTGTCCTTGCAATAGTTTGCTGAGAATGATGGTTTCCAGCTTCATCCATGTCCCTAAAAAGGACATGAACTCATCCTTTTTTATGGCTGCATAGTATTCCATGGTGTATATGTGCCACATTTTCTTTTTTTTTTTTTTTTATGGTAAATACTGCTTTATTGGCGGCAGTTACTACAAGTCAATAAATATTGATCCCCAAAGAAGAGCTCAGTTATTTATCAGATTACTGGTCCATAGAGAGCTGAATGAATGTGAACCAAGTGATTGCTGGGATGATTGAAGTCACTGCTGCTTCTTGGGAAATGAAGCCACAGCCTGCTGATATATGGCATATGCTGTTCCACCAACTGTATGAATCATGGTGGCTCTATGCAGGAGGGCATCAGCTATCCCACCCTTTAGATACAGTGGAATTCCATCACCCTTCTGGAACAGTTTTTGTTTCTCTGGAACTTTATTTTTAAAATGCCTGCGGGAAGTAGTGCTTATGGTCCTCTGCCCAATCTGATGAAGAGCCAGCAGATTCCGCAGCATCTTGGCTGTTACTGACCAGCAACCGCCACAACTGCCACATTTTCTTAATCCAGTCTATCATTGATGGACATTTGGGTTGATACCAAGTCTTTGCTATTGTGAATAGTGCCGCAATAAACATACATGTGCATGTGTCTTTATAGCAGCATGATTTATAATCCTTTGGGTATATACCCAGTAATGGGATGGCTGGGTCAAACGGTATTTCTAGTTCTAGATCCCTGAGGAATCACCACACTGACTTCCACAATGGTTGAACTAGTTTACAGTCCCACCAGCAGTGTAAAAGTGTTCCTATTTCTCCACATCCTCTCCAGCACCTGTTGTTTCCTGACTTTTTAATGATTGCCATTCTAACTGGTGTGAGATGGTATCTCATTGTGGTTTTGATTTGCATTTCTCTGATGGCTAGTGATGATGAGCATTTTTTCTTGTGTCTATTGGCTACATAAATGTCTTCTTTTGAGAAGTGTCTGTTCATGTCCTTTGCCCACTTTTTGATGGGGTTGTTTGTTTTTTTCTTGTAAATTTGTTTAAGTTCTTTGTAGTTTCTGGATATTAACCCTTTGTCAGATGAGTAGATTGCAAAAATGTTCTACCATTCTGTAGGTTGCCTGTTCACTCTGATGGTAGTTTCCTTTGCTGTGCAGGAGCTCTTTAGTTTAATTAGATCCCATTCGTCAATTTTGGCTTTTGTTGCCACTGCTTTTGGTGTTTTAGACATGAAGTCCTTGCCCATGCCTATGTCCTGAATGGTATTGCCTAGGTTTTCTTCTAAGGTTTTTATGGTTTTAGGTCTAACACATAAGTCTTTAATCCATCTTGAATTAATTTTTGTATAAGGTGCAAGGAAGGGATCCAGTTTCAGCTTTCTACATATGGCTAGCCAGTTTTCCTAGCACCATTTATTAAATAGGGAATCCTTTCCCCATTGCTTGTTTTTGTCAGGTTTGTCAAAGATCAGAAGGTTGTAGATGTGTGGTATTATTTCTGAGGACTCTGTTCTGTTCCATTGGTCTATATCTCTGTTTTGGTACCAGTACCATGCTGGTTTGGTTACTGTAGCCCTGTAGTATAGTTTGAAGTCAGGTAGCGTGATGCCTCCAGCTTTGTTCTTTTGGCTTAGGATTGACTTGGCAATGCAGGCTCTTTTTTGGTTCCATATGAACTTTAAAGTAGTTTTTTCCAATTCTGTGAAGAAAGTCATTGGTAGCTTGATGGGGATGGCATTGAATCTATATATTACTTTGTGCAGTATGGCCATTTTTACGATATTGATTCTTCCTATCCATGAGCACGGAATGTTCTTCCATTTGTTTGTATCCTCTTTTATTTCATTGAGCAGTGGTATGCAAATCAATAAATTTAATCCAGCATATAAACAGAACCAAAGACAAAAACCACATGATTATCTCAATAGATGCAGAAAAGGCCTTTGACAAAATTCAACAGCCCTTCATGCTAAAAACTCTCAATAAATTGGTTATTGATGGGACATACCTCAAAATAATAAGAGCTATTTATGACAAACCCACAGCCAATATCATACTGAATGGGCAAAAACTGGAAGCATTCCCTTTGAAAACTGGTACAAGACAGGGATGCCCTCTCTCACCACTGCTTTTCAACATAGTGTTGGAAGTTCTGGCCAGGGCAATCAGGCAGGAGAAAGAAATAAAAGGTATTCAATTAGGAAAAGAGGAAGTCAAATTTTTCCTGTTTGCAGATGACATGACTGTATATTTAGAAAACCCCATCGTCTCATCCCAAAATCTCCTTAAGCTGATAAGCAACTTCAGCAAAGTCTCAGCATACAAAATCAATATGCAAAAATCATAAGCATTCTTATACACCAATAACAGACAAACAGAGCCAAATCACGAGTGAACTCCCATTCACAATTGCTTCAAAGAGAATGAAATACCTAGGAATCCAACTTGCAAGGGATGCAAAGGACCTATTCTATGATTTTTGTAGTTTGAGTTCTTACAATTAAAGCTTTAATCTATCTTGAGTTAATTTTTGTATGTGGTGGAAGTAGGGGTCCAGTTTCATTCTTCTGTGCACAGCTAGCCAGCTATCCCAGCACCATTTATTCAATAGGGAGTTCTTTCTTCATTGCTTATTTTTGTCATCTTTGTCGAAGGTCAGATGGCTATAGATGTGCAGCTTCATTTCTGGATTCTCTATTCTGTTCCATTGGTCTTTGTATCCATTTTTGTATCAGTACCATGCTGTTTTGGTTACTGTAGACTTACAGTATAGTTTCAGCAAACTAGAAATAAATTAGAATTTTCTTCATCTGTTATAGGACAGTTAAATATATAGCTAACATCATGTTTATTAGTGAAAGTTTGAATGATTTCTCCCTAAAATAAAAAACAGACCAATATTTCCAGTCTCTCCACCTTTATTCAGTATTTTACTGGAGGTTCTACTCAATGCAATAGAGAAAGGTAAAGAAATGGTTGTCATCTATATTTGATAAAAAGAAGTAACTGTCTTTATTTGCAGTCACCATCATAGTCAATGTAGAAAATCTGATGGGATAGACAAAATAAGCAGTTAGAGAATTTAGAAAGGTTGTAGGTACAAAATCAACACATAAAAAATCAATTGTATTTTTATATACCAGACACAACCAATTAGAAATTGAAGTCAGGTAGCTTGATGCCTCCAGCTTTGTTCATTTTGCTTAGGATTGCTTTGGCTATTTGGACTCCTGGTAGGTTCCATATGAATTTTAGAATACTTCTTTCTAATTCTGTGAAAAATGAGTTGGTAGTTGAGCCTGTAGATTGTTTTGGGTAGCATGGCCATTTTAATGATATTGATTCTTTGAATCTATAAGCATGGAATGGTTTTCTATGTGTGCCATCTATAATTTATTTCTTCAGTGTTTTGTAGTTCTCCTTATAGAGATCTTTTGCCTCCATGGCTAAGTATATTTCTTTGTATTTTGCTTTTTTGTAGCTATTGTACCTTCTTAGATAGTTTCTAGTACTAAGTCTTCAACTGACTAATTTTTTCTCCTACAATGTCGAACGGTTGTCAATTGCTTCCAGTGTAATTTTTGTATCAAATTGTAATTTTATTATCTAGAAATTCAATTTGGGCCTTTCTAAAATCATCATTCATCTCTCTAGTTGACATGTTTTTCATGTCAAGATTTCCTCTAGTTTCTTGAATACATGAAATATATTTGCAATAATTATTTTAAAGCCTGGACTGCCAATTCTGTCATCTGTGTCATTTCTGGCCCAATTTTAATGAATTGATTTTTTTCTTTTTTAAATTATACTTTAAGTTCTGGAATACAGGTGCAGAACGTGCAGGTTTGTTACATAGTTATACATGTGCCATGATGGCTTGCTACACCCATCAACCCATGAATTGATTTTTTTCTTCTTCATGAGTCTTATTTTTCTATTTTTTTAAATGCTGAGTAATTTTTTGAACATTTTGTTATTTTAGAGTAGTTTTAGTTTCACAGCAAATTTGAGCAGACGGTACAGACATTTCTTATAGAATTCCTGTTCTCTCTCATGCACAACCTCCCTCATTATCAACATCCTCCATCAGAGTGATGTATTTGTTACAATCGATTCCTCTATATTTACACATCATCACTCAGAGTCTGCAGCTTATGTAAGGCCCACTCTTGGTGTTGTAAATTCTACAGGTTTGGAAAAATTTACAATCACATATATCTACCATTATAATATCATACAGAGTATTTTCACTACACTGAGAACCCGCTATGCTCTGCCTATTTGTCCCTCCCTTCCCCTATCTTTAGGAACCACTGACCTTTTTGCTTTATCCATAGTTCTGTCTTTTTCAGAATGTCATATACAGGTACTCATACAGTGTGTAGCCTTTTCAGATTAGCTTCTTTTGCTTAGTAATATGCATTTGAGGTTCCTTCATGTCTTTTAATAGCTTGATAGTTCCTTTTTTTTTAGCATGGAAAAAACATTCCATTGGCTGGATGCAACAGAGTTTATTTATCCATTCACCTACTGAACGACATGTTGGTTGCTTCCAAGCTTTGGCAATTATGAATGAAGCTGCTATAACCATCTGTGTGCAGGTTTTTGTGCAGATATAAATGTTTAATTTTTAAAATAAATACTTAAAAGTTTGATTTTTGGATCATATGGTAAGAGTATACTTAGTTTTGTAAAAAGCTGATAAACTGTCTTCAAAGATGGTTGCACCAATTTGCATTATTGCCAGCAATGAATGAGAATTTCTGCTGCTCTACATCCTTGCCAGAATTTGGTGTTGCTAATGTTCTGGGTTTGGGCCCTTTTAATTCTTGCCAGAATTTGGTGTTGCTAATGTTCTGGGTTTGGGCCCTTTTAATTCTTGCCAGAATTTGGTGTTGCTAATGTTCTGGGTTTGGGCCCTTTTAATTCTTGCCAGAATTTGGTGTTGCTAATGTTCTGGGTTTGGGCCCTTTTAATACATGTGTAGTGGTATTTTATTGTTGTTTTAATTCACGCTGCCCTGATGACATGATGTGGAGCATTTTTGCTGTACGTATTTGCTGTATGTATATCTCTTTGGCGAGGTACCTATCCAGATCTTTTACCTACACTTTAGTTGAGTTGCTGTTCTCTTTTTGTTGCATTTTACGAGTTCTTTGTGCATTTTGGATAATAGTACTTTATTAGATGTGTCCTTTGCAAATCTTTTCTCCTAGTTTGTGACTTGTCTTTTCTTTATCCTGACAGTGTCTTTTAATTTTAATAAAGTTCTCCTTACCAATTATTTCTTTCATAGATAGTGCCATTGACATTGTATATATAAAGTCATTGCCAAATCCAAGATCATCTAGAATTTCTTCTATGGTATCTTCTAAAAATTTTATAGTTTTGCATCTTACATTTAGTTATCTGATCCATTTTTAGTTAATTTTTGTGAAGGGTGCAAGATATGCTTAGGTTTTTTGTTTTGTTTTGTTTTGTTTTTTTCCTTTTCTTTCTTTCTTTCTTTTTTTTTTTTTTTTTTTTTTTTGCATATAGATCTTCCAGCACCATTTGTGGAATATTCTCTTTTCTCCATTGTATTGCTTTTGCTTCTTTGTCAAAATTAATTGACTGTATACATGTGAGTCTATATCTGGGCTCTCTATTCTGTTCAATTGATCTATTTGTCTCTTCTTTCACTAATCACACACTGTCTTGATTACCGTAGTTTGATAGTAAGTCTTGAAATTTATTCTTCAACTTTGTTCTTTTTCTTCAATACCACGTTGGCTATTCTGTGTTTTTGGCCTCTCTCTATAAACTTTAGAATTAGTTTCTTGATATACATAAAATAACGTGCTGGTAATTTGTTTGGGATTTTATTGAATCTATGGATGAGGTATGAAAAACTGACAGCTTGAAAATATTATGTCTTCCTATTTATGAATGTAAAACATCTCCACTTGTTTAGTTCTTTGATTTCTTTCAACAGAGTTTTGTAGCTTCCCTTGTATACAACTTGTATTTTATTAGGTTAATACATAAATATTTTATTTTGAGGGTTGCTAATGTAAAAGAAATTGTGTTTTTAATTTCAAATTACTCTTGTTCATTGCTGAAATACAGAAAAGCAAGTGACTTTTGTATTAATCAAGTATATTAATCCTGTGTTCTACAACCTTGTAATCACTTATTATTTTGAGTAGTTTTTTTGTCAATTTTTAAAAATGATGTCATTGTGAGGAAAAGCAGTTTTATTTATTCTTTTCCAAATTGTATGCCTTTTATTTCCCTTTGTTGTCTTACCACATTAGCTTGGATATAATTTTTGTTGGATTACAGACAATATGCATTTTACTTTGTTTTGTACTGGTTGTTTCATATTTCTCAAAATATTATTGAGCTGTCTTTTGTAATGTGGTAAAGTTACTTGGAAATAGCTTCTGGTGTGTGTGTGTGTGTGTGTGTGTGTGTGTGTGTGTGTTAGGGTGGAGGTGGCTTTATGCTTTGTTAAATAAAACTAGATCAGCATTTAGTCTTGGGTAAATTTTCCCCATTATTTGCTATTCTCCTTGATGCCCTGTGAATTATGAGGTTTTCCACTCAAGAATTTGGGAGGAACCCTCTGTGTGCCCTGCACACTCTTCCTTCCAATGCAGAATTTCTCAACCTCAGCATAACTGTGATTTTAAACTGGACAGTTCATTCCTGCCAGAGGCTCTCCTGGGATTTATACGATGTTTATCAACATCCCTGGACCCTATCTACTTGATGTTAGTAGCAACCTCACCCTAAGTTGGGAGAGGCAAAAATATCACAAGATATTGCCAAATATATCCTGAGAGACAAACCTGCCCCCAGTTGAAAATTGCCACTCTTAACGTTTGTGAGCAGTCCTTTTTTTGATCTCAGGTAGATTTTTTGCATGCCTGTGCTGATCACGGAATACCTGAAGAAGGTACTTCAAAGATGTTTGGAGTTCTCTCTGTGCACCTGTGTCCTCTGTGTTTCTCTACCTGTAAATTCTAACCATGTCACTTTTTTTCCCAACTCCCTGCTCTTTCTCCTCAATGTAGAGAGTCTGCTGGGCTGTTTTCTTGGTTACTTCTCCATCTGGTGCAGCCTAGAAAGTTTCTCAAAGCAGCACATTCAGCAATTATAGGACTTTGCTCATTATTTTTTATCTTTAGGGATCGTTGGGTTTCTTTTGTTTGATATTCAATCATTCATGTATTTTCTTTTCTGGATTATTAGTTGTTTTAGACAAGAGAGTAAATCTTATTCTTGTTACATAATCTTGGCCAGGAAGAATAGTGTCTTATGTTTGCAAATATATAAATATTATACTATTATATTATTCACATATTTACAGTGTTCTGGCATGTTTAAATTGAACTAATTTTATTTTAAATTATATTAATTTAAATTAATTCATTAAATTAAATTATTTAAATTAATTAATTTTAGTTTTAAAATTTATCCCCTGTTAATTCTCTATATTTAGGAAAAAAAATATCCCAATAAAATTTGTTCTTACGTTGGGAATGCCTGTCTTGTCACAATTTTTATTTAAGAATTATAGATCTAATGGTTCCGCTTATCCTAAAATAAAATCCAGAACTGACCCACCAGATTCTACTTGCAAAATAACTATGACTTTTGACTTGAATTATTATATTCTTATCAATAAGATGGTAAATCATAAATAAAAATCAAAGGCTAAAAGTGACTTTATATTAACCTTTAACTACTAACCAGAACTGGAATCCTTAAAATATAATTAGCAGAACTTTTAGTGATTGCCATTCATATATTTTATTAAATTTTCTTCTATAATTGAAAGGTAAAAAAAAGTATGCAAACATTTTTTGCAGTATTTTCTAATACTGCAATAATTTGAACTTGATACTGTTAAATTATTCATCTTTTGCTCCTGCCCGTTTACTTTTGGTAGTTCTCAGACTCCATCCTGCCCAGCTTACATTGGCATTCCCAGATAATTGTTCAAGTTTCAGACATACTTCAATTTACTCCCCTTTTATTGGAACTCAGGACCTACCTTTTCTAAGAAAAAACTACCTCTAATGCAAAAAAAAAAAAAAAAATCTGTGTTTATTTGTAAATAGGAGCTAAGTATCATTTGCTATACTTATCACCCCAATGCATGCATTTTAATTCAACATGATTCATTGATATCTACTATGCTACAGTCATAAATTTCTGTGCTGGAGTATAGCTTTAGTTAATTTCCTCATGCAAAACATAGTGATAATGTTAAGTAATTTAGATATGCTTCAAGGGCAAGAGGAGGATTTTTACATCTTTGCTGTCACTTCATATAAGTTGTTTTTATTCTGCTTACCACAGGCCAATCAAAACTTGGAGATAAACCTTATTAAGTAAGGAATATCCATAGAGTAGATACATGGTATTTGCTTTCTTTTTCCTTTAAAGAGACATTTCAACCCAAAATTTTCTTGGTGTTCCTTGGGATGATAGAGTAATTTTCATAATGGACTAAAATCTGTTAGAAATGGCAAAACATAAAATTGTCCTTTATACGAACAAACTGAGTACACATTGCACCTACATACAATCTGTCACCATAGCATAGCATTTTGCACAGAATAGGATGTGCAGCTGTGTTTTCATAACACAATACAGTTCCATCATCCCACACAATGTTTGGATACTCTTCCAGAGGGCCTGAAATATGCCTCTAGATAAACCACTGGCAATCTCTAAAATTCTGCCTTTCCCCACCATCCCCAACTAATTATTTTTACCTATTTAATTACTTTCTTTATTATTGAAGTTCTACTTCCTTTCTAATTCTTGTTAGTTTAATTAAAGTTACTAAATAGTATCTTAAAACATGTATGTTTTACATTTTTAATAATGTTCTTGTTTGATGTTCTTGGATTAAATTCATTTTTTAAATAGAAAAGTTTAATTACATCTCAGAGAAAAGTTCTTTTGCTTAAAGTTCATATGACTTTGAGTTCAACCTTTGCCAAATATTTATATTCTCACATATAACCTAGTCCAGACCATCTACTTCACAGAGACACTTTAATGTGTTTTGAAAATTTGTTTTACATCTTCAGTCTATTGTATGCTGGCCCAAACCAGTTTTGACATTCACAATTACTAGTTTTTTGTTTGTTTAATAGATACCATTAGCCTCCAATAACTAGTTAGGTGAAAGCCATTAAGTTTTTTATTTCTTACAATGCTACTACCAGATAGTAAATACAATAAATATGAATTTCAGAATACTAATATGCATGCAAATATTTATTAGGAAACAGCGACGAAAACAGTCATATCACCTTTTCTTACAAGTTCAATAGAGTCCAATTTATTATCATTTTGGGGACTCTAGTGAGAATCTTGCATCTCAAGGCATAAATAATAGTATTCTAGTAGAAGAACTCAGCTGCTCATCTGGTTCAAATATAGTTACATAATTCTTTGTTACATGTTTGAATGAAGGGCTGATTCAAAAGTTTTGGGCCTAGGATGCTACTCTGAAAGGTACAACATGCTAACCAAATCAAGATACTTCGAATAACATACATCACCAATGAAAAATCATTTCTAACATCTCCTGTATTAGTTAAACTCACAAGAACTAAAGATCATGGAAGACATTTGAGTGAAATCTGGCATTTGGCTAAATCTTGCTAAACTAACCAATCATCTCTGAAGTATGTATTCTTAATTAAGGTTATTCAAATTAAACAACAGCCATTAAAATATAGATTAAAGTTAACTTAGACACACACACACACACACACCCAATTGAGACTTTTAAACATAAGTTACAGCTGTATGACAAAGGCTACATGAATAAAATCCATGCTATAAATATATTCCAGATCCACTTCTCTAAAACAAAGCTCTGTTCTTCTTTTTCACCTACTCACTTCCTGCTCAAAAAAGTTCAATTGTAATTTATGATCTACAGAGTTAACGCCAAACACCTCAGCCTGACGGTGATGAGCATCCAAGATCTGATACCATCTACCTCACAAATCTTAACTTTCACCACTTCTCTAATGATCTCTTTCACTAACTGACATTCTTTCCAGTTTTACTTTTCTCTCACTGTTACATTTTTTTCTTCTTCATCTCCATTGGTAAACTCTTATTCTTCATAAATGCTATGACACCAGTTTTTCCTCTGCTGTCTTCTGCACATTTTCCTGTGGCTAACTAATATGCTCATTGGACTTCAGCAACCACCATGTGCTGAGTCTAAAAAGGAAGTGAGGGAAAGAAGAAAAGCAGCGGAAATAGCAGGAGCATTCGGGATGAGAAGGAGCAGGGTTCTGATGGACAGAAATCTTCAAACTCAATCCCAGTGGTCGAATTTAGAATCTCTTAAAAATTCAAGGTTTACATTTTTTTGCAAAAATGACAATTTGAAGAAACACCAAAGGCCAAAGAAGAAAAGGGACATTTGGCTGGGCATGGTGCCTCACGCGTGTAATCCCAATGTTTTGGGAGGCAGAGGCAGGAGGATCACTTGAGGCTAGGAGTTAGAGACCACCTTGAGTGACATAATGAGACCCCCCCATCTCTACAAAAAAAAAAAAAAAAAAAAAGAAAGAAAGAAAAAAAGTAAAATATGGCCGGAATTGTGGAACGCACTTGCAGTCCTAGCTATTCTGGAGGCTGTCCGCTTGAACCCAGGAGTTCAAGGTTACAGTGAACAATGATCTCATCATTGCATTATAGACCAGGTGACAGAGCAAGACCTTGTCTCTAAACTTTTTTTTTTTTTTAAAGAAAATAGACGTTTAGGAGAGGTCTTCAAATACTGAGACAGAATATTCACTTTCTCTCCAAAAGTGTTGAAATTCCATGATACTATTCACAAAATTATTTTCCTTTTTATATGGAAACAGAAGTTACTAACATTATGAACAAGTAAGGTATGTAAGTAAGATATTTCAAAGTTAATTGCAAACTTTTCCATGAGACAGTTACATGTTTTTTATGAGAGAGAATAAATAACACATGCAATTTAATATTTACAATTTCTTTGTATAGAAATCCAGGTGGCCTGCCCACTGGGTTTTCCCCATTAGATTAAAGAGAAATAGTCACAAATGACGCAAAATGAGAACTTGCAAAGATGTCAGCCAATGGATTGAGAGGTAGGTGGAGGCCTAAACTTTTCCTCAGAAAA